>NC_064772.1:34406825-34709855 GCF_011397635.1 Epinephelus fuscoguttatus | reverse complement strand
CTTCCTGTTCTGCTCCGAGACTGGAGCTGCATTGTTTTCTCAGCCATGGTTAATGCGTTTGACAGCGAGGCAAATAATAAGAGTGTCTACCTGTTGCCTCCCAATTTCCCATCCTCTAGCTCTCTGTGTGGAAGAGGAGATGGGAGGAATGAACGCTGATTATCTTCACTCCAGCAAATCCAAAATCACCCAGTGAGTGCAGGCACGCTCGCTCCGTCATGTTTATTCTTTCTCTCTCTGAGACAATCAGCGCTATTGTTGAGGAAGATGGAAATCTGTGCTGTGCTTTCTTAGGCTGGAACACCAGAATGCCATGCGGGCTAAGTGTTAGATGAGCAAGTTACAGAGAAAAGAATGATGAAATCCTGGCTGCGGACTCTCAGTTAGCTGAAATAATGCAGACTCCAGTATGTGTGGACGCTGCACACACACACCCAAGGTCGATAACACAATTCAGCCCACGTGTGCAGAACGAGCAGAGACAGCCTCGGAGATAGGACACCTGTTGTTGAGGCTTCCTTGGCTCGCAGTCAAGTCACAGCTATGCAGGCGAGAGACAGAGAGAGACAGGGAGACGCAGGACAGCAAGCACAAAAGCTCCTCAAACCTCGACTATCACTTTTTAATCGTAATCACTGAGTAGTTTCAAAGATAAACCTGATTTTGTAGTCATTATTGAGAAGTTCCAACTCTGTCTCTAAAAGCTCATGGCCATGGCCGGAGAAAATGGAAAAAGGAGGCACGACTTTCAAAAGCTACAATGGATGCTGCATCGGTCCAGCCATGCTTTACCGCAAAATGGTGGAGTACACATATTAATAATCTTTTCCTGACCTTAACCAGTGTGTTTGTTTTTTTCTTTAGTGTTTAAGATTTAGGGGGATTTAATGGCATCTAACAGTGAGGATTACAGATTGCCACCAGCTGAAATTTCTCACTGTTGGATTTCCCTCAGTGTTTATTGTTCAGGAGGTTTTTACTGGAAGCCGCATTAACCACAGAGGTCTCTTCCTCTCATAAACAAACCAACCAGGTTATTAAAAGTGGTAAAAACACTGACGAAAGCAGTTTCACATTACAAATCAGTTTCTCCAACACTGTATAGCATGCAAGGAACGGGTGGTTTGGCGACCACATGCTAATGTGCGCTGACCTTTTTTTTTTTTTGCTAACATAAGATCCAGATGTTCAGGAGGTTTTTACCTGGAGCTGAATTATCCACAGAGGTCTCTTCCTCTCCAAATCAAACAGACCCAGTAATTTAAACTGGTGAAAACACTGAATAGAAGCCAATGTGAACACATGAATGGCCATATCTAGAGCTAGTGTTTGGTTTGTCCAGGCTGGGCTACTGTAGACACATGGTGGTGAACATGGCGATCTCCATAAACAAGGACCTGCTCCCTATGTAGAGATGAAGGCCATCATGGGGTCTGTGACCCGTGTGTAGTGATGGCCAAATGAAGCCTCATGAAGCATTTTCTTTATTTTCTGAGCCCACTAGATGGCACTTTTTGCTCAACAAAAGGTTGAAAACACACTGAATTGTCATTCTTTGAGCCTCTCTCTTTAAACCATGAGCGCCATCTAGTGGGCTCAGAAAATAAAGAAAATGCTTCATGAGGCTTCATTTGGCCATCACTACACCTGTGGGGGTCCTCAGAGTTACTTTAGGGGGTCGTCCAAACTGATCATTTAAGTTATTTTGTTTTGTTGTTGTTTATTTAATACCTGAAAATGTATATTAATGTGCATCCAACATAATAGCCTTTAATAAATAAACAAAACAAAAACATTTTATTCACAGTACACACAATTACTGAAAGGCTAACTGTTATCCATGAAGTCTGCAATAACAGGAGCTAGCTCAT
The DNA here is from genome assembly GCF_011397635.1 of Epinephelus fuscoguttatus. NCBI lineage: Eukaryota > Metazoa > Chordata > Actinopteri > Perciformes > Serranidae > Epinephelus > Epinephelus fuscoguttatus. The sequence continues at coordinate 34,707,984 of NC_064772.1, read as the reverse complement.
GCTAAATCATTCTGCAGCACTTATCTGTGATTGCCAGGTGAATTAGTTAGCAAACATTTACGTATAATTGAGACAGCTATTTAGGTGTATAATTATTCCAAGTTTCTGGACATTCTAGTGAGCCACAATAGATTGTTTTGACACTAGCTATGCTACAACTGCTGCTGACTTAGCAGCTACAGGCAGCTATAGGCTATGAGGTTCTCTGCCTGAGAAACGTTGAAGACCCCTGTTCTAAGGTAAGGAAAACAATCTTTTTTCAGGTGATTATACGCTAAAGAAAGCATACGTATCATAGTATATTCCATTTCTTCTAATATATCCCCCTAAATCCTACACACTGGACCTTTAAATGGGCTCCATACAAAATGGAGTGGTGGCTCAGCAGGCGGCTAGCAGCTAACATTGCTAACTCCATAAACAACGTTTAACCCCAGCAACAGTGCTGACAGAGCTAACAGTGTTTACCAATGGGGAACTGGAAGGTGGGTGCTACACTTCCGCTACAATGTCATCCTGATACTGCTAACTGCCATATGAGCACAGTGCAAGGGATGCCCATGAGTTTGCCTGTGGGATAAACACATGCATTAGTATGCACATTACAGCAACAGAAAGACGTAGCGTGACTTAATTCCCTGCTCAGGATGCCATAACTCCACTATACATAGCAAATAGTGTTTTGCTGCTATATTGATGCTCTGAATGTGACGTAGAACCCTTAAAATATGTTGCCAGTAAACAACAAAGGAGTAATGTAAAGAGAGTAGGTGAAATGCACGTCTTTAAAGTGTAATGTCTACTTACTTGTAGAGGGGAATGTAGTCAGTACAGTATCTGAGTATATACATTAAATAAATGTACAGATTATAGGTATTATTGTTTTTGCGTGACTTCAGATAAGAGTCTTGCTCAGGGCTTGTTCTGTGAACAGTTAGATTTGGCAAGTCAGGCAGAAAAGGAAAATATTTCCCCTAACCCAAACGCATATGGTTCAAGGCTAAAGCTCTGTTAAGCAGAGAGGCGAATAAAGCATACACAGTCTTTGCCTCAGATGTATAAAGCTGTGTGTGTATGGCTCATTTTTAGATGGTCCACCTTTTGTAAATGTTTCGTATGAGCACACAATGCGTTCTCACTCCCAACTCAGCCCTGCCCTTCCAAATGTGACACTCTAGGCACCCCTCTGCCATCAGTTTGGAATGCTCAGGGATGGCGTGTCAATTTTCTGCTTATAGCATGCTACAATGTCCTGTCAAAACAAAAGCTTCCATGTTCACAGGAAAAATAGATTTTGGGAACTACTTTAGATTTAGCTATCAAAGCTACTTGTTCGGGTTTTCAAAAAAAGATCACGGTTCTGGTTAAGATAAGTACATTTGATGTGTAACTTCACTTGTGTAAGTAATGTGATGTCATTCCTGTGAAATTCAGTTTACCTGAAATGCCGATCCAAATCATATGTGGAGTAAACTGAAAGCTGTTCTTGCTCCATTATTTGTACATGTGCGTACATGATCTCATTTGGCAGGAAACACTCTGCAAGTGCTTCTGTCATTGAGTCATATAAGTTTGAATGGAAGTGTCCTTGACTGCAAAACTCAATAGTCATTACACCAAATACAGCTACTTGCTATTAATTAGATCCGTAACCCATGAAGGGAGGCCCTTCCTTTCAACACAGGCTCGCACTGGCTATTATGTGCTATGAAGAGGACATGGAAGCTTCTATTGGCTCAAGTGAGGTGTCAATCAAAAGGTCAGAGGATTGAATCACTGATCAATCCTCCTTGATAATCATGATGATTAAGATTGTACTGCAATCATGGTTTGCAGAAACATGATGAATTAATGATATGGACGCTACAAATAACCACAGCCGTGCGTCATGACAGCCACTGAAACCGCACTCCCTTTGCAGTAATTCCTATTGACAGGTCTAGTATCGATATGTGAACGTACATTTAAAGGCATCTTTACATCCCTTTATGGCTCACTGTGGGATTGGAACTGAGAGTCAGTGCCACAGTTTCTTAATCTGTTTTTAAGAATGTGTGTGGGCATTTCTGTTTTGAGGCATACACACATTTTTAGTCATGAATCTACACAGATTTGTATGCATCCAGCCCCTGGACTCAAATATGAACAGGATGTGCTGTTCTCACTTCCTGCTTTTTTGTTATTTTTCCTACAGAATCAGTTGTAGAAAATAAGTGTAAAGATTTGTGATTTTATATATGCTTCTTGCATTTATTTGTTTAGCTCCTTGCATAATACATATGGTTCACACATCTGGGCCCTGGAATGGCAGGGCTGCAGAGCTGTTGACTGGATAGCCGCAGGCAGCTCACCAAAAAAATGACCACTGACACAAACAGAGTGGATGGTAATGTTATATTGTGCTCAACAACTCTGTCAACAGATGGACGTGCACATCCCCAGATTTTATCTTATCATCTTACTATATAATGACGAAAACTCTGACTGTGTCTGTCTGTGTCTCTCTTCCATGTTTTTCTCCTCACTGACTTGGTCAATCCATGTGAAATTTGGCACAGTGGTAGAGGGTCATGGGAGGATGCCAATGAAGCAATATTACATCAATTGGCCAAAGGGGGGCGCTATAGCAACCCATTGAAATGTCAAACTTTGAATGGGCATATCTCATGCCCCGTATGTGGTAGAGACATGAAACTTTGCACAGAGATGCCTCTCCTCATGAGGAACACATTTGCCTCAAGAACCCATAACTTCCGCTTACATAGATTTTCCACCATTTTGAATTTTTTGAAAAACACTTCAAATGGATCTCTTCCTAGGAAGTTTGGATCTGGGGCACCCCTCCATTATTGAGCCCATCAAACAAAATGGGGGCACTAGAGAGCTCATTTCTTATCTAGGCCTAACCGCCATATGGATTTTTACTAAACTTGGTAGATATGTAGAACAGGACGCCTCAAGGTGACTGGAGAAATTTAACTCTAATTGGCAACTGGGTGGCGCTATAACAACAGAAAAATGCTTCAAAATGGCTAAAATGCGACCGATCGCTGTGGCTCCCCCTGTGGACCAATGTTGGTGTTTTTCTAATTTTTGGTATGACTAAGTCATGGTATGGTATGCTGTACATAATCACGGAAACTGTCAGTGTGTCATTCTGTCAGTCAGTCATTCTGTCTGTCCCACGTTTTTCTACTCACTGACGTGGTCAATCTATGTGAAACTGCACATAGGCATTGAGGACTGGCATAGGTAGAAGGTGACAAAGCTACCAATGGCTATGGACTAGTTATTATTATTCTTTAAACTTGTAGCCCGCAACCCCTACCCAACTTTTTCTTTTTTTTTTTCATGTACGCAGTAGTACTTTTCCTGTTCTCAGTTTCTCTTTCACTGATGTGAAATTGCAGACAGTGTGTGTCTAAGTCAGGTCCATTGAACTCTGCTGTTTTGGGTTATTTGTAAAACACTTCCTAGCGGGCAAAAGTATACTTGCAACTTTAATTAATTAATTAATTCAACCAATCAAACAGTTGCATTGACAAGAAAACTGTCAAGAACTAGAGTTACTGCACAGTACCCTGGAGTAAGGCCAGCAGGGTGAAGAGTATCCAAGAAGCAGGGATGAGTCTCGCAAAGTTGTTTTTTTTTTTGGTTTTTTTTTAACCATAGGCTGATTCCACCATATACCTGCCATTCTCTGGGAAATACTATCATATTCTTCATTCTTATGTAATTGTTAAGAATAGTAGGGGGCAGTAAATTCCTGGTTGAAAGTCTGAAACAGATGGAAAGGACTTAGTAAAAAGTTTAATTTTGAAAGAATAGCTTATTCATTCAATGTGGAACTCCCAGATCCCTAAGGCGTCCAATTAAATGAGAGTAAGCCTTTCTTTAAAAATTAGACACAACTAAGATCGCCCAGGATAGACCTGTTTTGTATGCAGTCCATCTCAATGGCACAAGTGGATTTTAAATAAAACTGATTTCTATTTTTAAAGAGTCTACAAGTGGTGGTGGTGACAGGATAATAGGATAGTTGATGATCTTCTTTAATTTTGTCATCATCAACAAATCCCACGAAAGGCCCAAAATCAACAATGTGCCCCCTGCGTCTCTCCATACTTTAACGTCTATACACACACTGTGGCACCGATCTTAAAGCCCACTGGTTCCTACTGAAACTGTAAATAACAACAGCGTATATTTTATTTTGGAAAAAGTTTCAGTAATTGTGTCTGGCACAGTTCTGCAGTTTTGTTCAGTACTTTTCCATTCACCCTGGTTCCTGTCCTCAGCTCTAGTCATGCCCAACTCATCAAGGCAACTCAGTTCACTTGTTCCTCATTACTCAGAGCCGGTATATAAACCTGACAGGTCAGTGGTGAAGTTTTGTTCTTCCCATAGGACCACCCAAGGGTGGGGCATAACAGCCAGATTGTTCTTTGCCACTCATGCAAGACTCTCTAGCACTTTTTCTGGACTGATTTCCCTTTGACGACCCTGCCTGTCCTGTCCTGTCCTGTCCTGTCCTGTCCTGTCCGCGACCCGGACCCGGATAAGTGGAGGATGACGAGACGAGACGAGACGAGACAAGACCCTGCCTGCCTCTGACCTACGTGTCTTCTCTAATTCCCAGTAAATGCACCAGCCTTCTGTCCTCAACCTCGAGATCTACATCTGTGTCCTTGGTTCCTGTTTGCCTGTGGCTGCTTGGCGTTACCATCCAACCAGGACGCTACAGTGTGAGTGTTCCAGCCTGCTAACCTGTGGTTTCGTGCAGTCCAGAGATTTTCACCATGTCGTCACACTTGCCATTGTGTGTGTGCGTCCTGTAAGCATTTACCTGCTGGTTTCTTGATCTGCTGCCTGGCCTCAACCTATCTACTGCCTGTACCCTACTGGTTTGTCTGCTGGGACTGCGTACTTACCTGGTTCTGGATCTTCTGCCTCCATAACTACGTCTCCAGCTTACCTGTTTTGTCAAATGTAACGGCTCACTTGTCTGCCTCCCTGCCCAGTCGGCCTGCCAAACCAGCCGGGCTGCTAAGGACCTCGTGGAGAGACTTTGTTGGAATGTTGAACTGTATTGTGTGCTGATTACCTGCTGTGTCCTGTACCTGCTGTGCTGTGACATTAAACATCATTACCAACTGTTCCTGGTATCCTGTGTGGTGCATTTGGGTCCGAACACAACCTGTTACAGAAACAGCTGTCCACTGTGAGAAATGACTCAAATAGGTAAGAAACTGTGCATTAGTTAGGAACTATTCAGTGTTGGATTAATACACGTTTGGTGCTCTAGTGAGTATTTGTGGTAGCAGGAGGGTGCATATGGAATTTGGCCAAAATAAACTACAGTGTGTGTCAGACGTTGCACTAGACTTTTTCGTCGCTGGTCATTTTGACCGACAGGGTCATAAAAATCCGGTCATAATCTATTTTTACTGGTCATTTTAACTTTAATTTTTAAATGATAATAAAGATATTCAAAGACATTTAGTTTTCATTTGTTCGTTTTTAATAAATCCAAAAAGCAAGTTATAAAGTGTGCATTAATAAGGACATGAACGAAAAGATGAACAGACATCCACACACCCGTGCCATTAGGCTTCGCCCTGGACACACTGGTCCGGTGTGTCCAGGGCGTTATGCAGTTATGCCTGTAGGCTCGGTGACACAAAATTAAAATTGTAATGAAGTGATTATGGTATTGAAAAATGTGTTCGGTTATGCACTGTTGTGTTTTTTTATATCATAAACACAGTATTTTCTCCTCACGTTTCTCAGTGCGTGCTGTTGTTATTTTATTTTGAAAATTGGCCGGATTCTCTCGTCTTTTCTGTGTCCAACTTCCTGTTTGGTACGGTCCGCTCGATCCAGCTTGACAGAAGCACTCGCAGCTCCTGTGAAAAATAGACCATACACCAAACTGAAGCGTTGCCTCCGCGGGCGCTCCACTCTGCTCAGCGGCCTGTGTGGACAGTCAGATAGGTTAATATGGGCGCTGACTGAAAACTGCCTCCGCTGCCAGAGGTTATTAGTCTGGCAGCGGCATTCTGCACCAGCTGCAGACGGGACAGAGAAGAATGGTTGATGCCGAAATAAAGTGAGTTGCAATAACCGAGGCGAGAAGAAATTAGGGCGTTAGTGACTGTTTTCAGATCGGTAAGAGAGAGGAATAGTTTGACTTTGGTGATATTTCTGAGATGGAAAAAGCAACCTTTGACCACGGCGTCGATTTGTTTTCAGATTTGTGTGATGAATCAAATATGACACCAAGAGTTCTGGCATGGGAATGAAGGTTGGACGCCAGGGACCCTAGATGTTGAGCAATGTCCCCGGTGGTGTTTGAGGGACCAGATAGGACCACTTTGGTTTTACTGTTGTTTAACTGGAGACATTCTCATCCCAAGTTGTCACATGTCCTTTCATGTCTACATATTACGCACTGGGTATACTCCTGCATCTTTTGACATAATGGTCCTCTGCAGCCAACACAGGGATGTCAACAAAAGCATATGATTAGGTTTGGAAACAAACATCGTGATTTGTCTTTACATTCATACAAAAAGCTAACACTGGGGTCCCGGGTGAAAGTCCAGGGTTTGTTGGACCCATCCGCCACCCCTCCTGTCCAGTTCCTTATATGACATCTTTGCTAGCAGCATTTCAACCTTATGCTTTCCAGCGGCGTTTTAAACCGCTGCAACAGGTGCCATCCAGCCATGTTATGAACTGAAGCCACCCATCCACATATCTGCTTCAACAGGTGCCATCTGGCCAATGTGGCATATGATAACATTACAATAGCTTCGGTCTGGCAGTGTTATAAACTGACGCCACCCGGCAGCATATCATAACACCGTGAAAGGTGGCTTTGGGCATTAGATGTCTGTCGCTGAATGAATGCAAATGGACTCGGATCCCAGAAATGAGATGCATCACATCTTGAGGTGACCATATTTGGACGAGAGGTTGATCTGACTGAGAAGCCGAGGACGCTAACGATAGACAGCCTGTCACTAAGTGCAGCTACACCCTTAATTATGCGTAACTTTGGACCTTAATAAAATGTCAAGAGGTAAGTGAGATAAAATTATCTTATACTGTTGTCATGAACAGAGAAATTAGCTGTGTTGTTTTTTGTACCAGGCTGTAAACATGTTTATTTCTGCTGTGAAGTTGGACATTTAAACATGGAGGTCTATGATGATTGACAGGCCTCTGGAATCAGCCTCAAGTGGCCACTAGAGGAACTGCTGTTCTTGGCTCTTCCATGTTGGCTTCATTTTTCAGCTCTGGAGGGCGCTGCTTTATTAATAGAAACATAACTAACAATTACAATTAAACATTAGCAAGGTAAAAGTAGAGTTAGATAGTATCCAACTTAATGCTCTATTAAACGTCAGTTGAGTAATGGTTAAAGATTAGCTCTTTGCAGTTGAATATGGTGATGTTGCTGTTTTTATGTCAAATCAAAAGGACTTCATAATTGCTGGAAAATATGTTGGCTTCAATATTTTATGTGTATGTGGGAGCATGGTTGCATTCAGCCGTAGAAGAGACAAGTGAGAGGATGACTCAGGAGAGCAGTGCCAGGTAAGTTGATTAGCACAGCTGGTGCTCGTTGTCTAGACACACTTTCCCTTTAAATGCAGGATGCTGGACCTCACTTTAAATGCAGGACGCAGCATGCTGGACCTCTGATGACTACCACACACCGGAGATAGAAAGCCACCTGCTGTCCAAGTTCGTTTGCTGTAAAAGTGAGAGTTTATTTGCTAAACTGTGTGGAAAGCTTTGGAGCAACTGGACTTTGTGCAGAGAAGCTGGTCAGCAAAGGGCCCACGGTGAGGAGTTGTGTACTTGTGTTAGAAGTGTGTGTGAGCAGTGATGATAAAGGAACAATGGACCTCATTCACAAACAGTGCGATCACATAAATCTGTGCTTAACTTCCTCCATCTGGAATTTATTAATAGTTTCTTACCTGAATCAGCGATGTTGATAGATTTTCAATGTGGTGAGAGCTGGGCGCCCACAAGACGTCAGTTGTCCAGGTCCCCAGTGAAATTTGTTTTATTTGATAAACTGTAGTGTCAAACTGATGTTCGATGTTATAAGGTTCTAAATAATATTATATTCATGTATGCTGAAAATGTATCTGAAATAAAATCCACAAACAAAAGCAAGCGATTGTATGAGAACCTTAATATCCACTCTATGTACAAAACATTATACAACTGTCATATGGTATCTCCCAGGCGCACTACGTCATCAAACCATGTGATGTTTCAGGAAGCTCTCGACTTTTCAAAAGGGGAAAAGTTAAGGGATTATTTGCAATCTTATGCAGAGCTGTCAGTGGGCACGTAGCTGTTTTATAAAAGGTAAGAGTCTCACTCCTACCACTATTGTTGGCTGAGATACACCGTCTAGAAAGTGGAATCATAACTTTCATGTTTCATATGGCTTTATTTGGTGATATTTTATGGTGTTTCTGTGTCATAAACAACATCAGCTATCATAATCACACCTGATTTCAATAAGGTACAATGTTTGAAGCTGGTTGAGTGTTGTTTGATCACTGACAGTACTGCTTTGAAGCCGAGTGACCGACTTGTCATTTGGAGCTCCGCCTGGATCTTTTCATGGAAAAAACACTGTAGAATGGTCATACTTTGAGCAGTCTTCTTCAAATTTGAAACAAGTGTTCATTGATAGTGTGCCTACAGCCCCACAGTGTCATTTACCTGCTCAGATGAAGCCACAGACAGTTATTCATCCTGAAATATATTTTTTTATTTTATTTTAGGCAAAATCTTCAATGTTTTACTGACTTCAGAGGCCCATTACTCTGTCTCTGTATCACCTAGAGTGTTTCTGACACTTTCACAAGAAACTTCAGGGAGTTTTCTTTCTGGCAAGACCTCATGCATGTATGTAGTCAGAGCGGTTCAGAAGCTACAGTCATTTTAATTTGGGTATGTCATTTTAGGCATTTTTGCTACAAAATGGGGGTGGAGTACAAGAGTATAAGGTCTAGTATAAGGTAAATCAGATGTGATATATGACTGTGATCTGTGATAATCACATAGACACAGAATTTCTATGGATAATCCATTACATTTTAAATAAGTTACTGGAGTTTTTATGTTTTCACTTATTGAGACGATGAACAAAACAGGAAACAAAAACGAAACTGGTCTTGCGTGAGATATATATATATATATATATATATATATATATATATATATATATATATATATATATATATATATATATATATATATATATATATATGGTGAGAAAATGGTGGCTGCCAATGATGATATTTTTCAGCACAACACTTCCCTCAGACAGTAAAACATCTTTAGGTCATCACTGAGTCAATACAGTATCGATCAATGACACATTAAATCATCACAATGTAGCATTATCAGGAGGAAAAGCGCAGTGCGTCCCTCAACGGTAAAGCATATACACAGCATCTGCTGTCACAGCAGACGTTACAACGTAAGATAACAAGAATGTCTGTATTAATATCCTACATATTCATGAATTCGGGTGTATTTTATAAACCTTAAAATACAAGGTTATTGTCTACCGGTGATCCAAGGGAACCGCTGTGCCACCCCGATGTCTTTACCAGGAAACTGCAGCGCTTCGAGCTTCAGAGAGCCGCGGATGAGAACAGGTGGGCGAGCAGACAGGTGTTAGATCTGTGCAGAGCACCAGAACAAGAACACCGACACGGGAAACTATGATAATAACATCCAAAACACACATTTCACTCTCAGCAGTTTCTGTGACACAGATATTCAAAACTAGTGATGTCACTCACTGCTTCAACGCAGATTGGTTGTTCTCGATGTAGCATTGGGAAAATAATAGAGTGCATCTCAGTTTACTGCGTCCTTTCAGATTTTAATGCGTCAGGGACACAGGATTTCTGCATTTCTAGCAACATCACTGCATCAGTTTGTTCATACAAGTGTGGAACTGCCTCAGACCGTGTGTACGCACAAATGATGAAGGCCTGGCTGTCTTAGGAAATGCAAACACACACCTGTTACTCAGTGCAGAATATATCAAAGCTGCATTCATTAATAGATAAAGTATTGAATAGACCATGATATTCTGACCAACTAATTCACTAATGCATACACTTGATGGAGTATATGTGAATGTCCACATTGAAATTTAACAATTTTGGTTTTCATTGTTTTTATTTAATATGCCTGATGGCTACTCCCACCAATTTATAGTGCCATTAAATTATTATCATTATTATTACTGGCATACAAGGTCTAAGAACGATTCTTATTTACCTCCCAGCTGGTGTGAGAACGGCATATCTAGCCTTACTGGAAGACATTGCAGTCCGTGCCTTCAGGAGACAGCACATCTCCAGAGACAGACAGAACATGTTTGAAGAGAGTGACGAACGGCTTATCAGCTGTTTCCGAGTGCCAAGACATTCACAGATGCTCACCGACGGCCCGATGCAGGTGTACTGGGGCCTTAAAGTGGAACTATGCCTGTTTTTTTTAAATTCATACAAGTTATTCCTATGCTCTAAGACACCCAGTGCCATGCACAGACATTTTGCAGGGCAGGTGCTCAAGTGGAAAAAAAGGGCATCCCTTCCACACATTTATTTTGCATGCATGAACAAATATACACATGCAAAGTGCACCCTGCTGGGAGGTGGCTGTCTGCCAGCACCAGAGGGTTTCTTGAGCTGGAAACGTAAGTCCATACAGTACATTTGTGCACAGTAATAAGCAGGGGAGTTGTCTGTGTAGTTTACTTATGAGGTGTCTAAATATCTATCTGTACTATGCACACCGAGCAGCTGCTACACATAAACATTCACTTTCTACAATTATCATTTGTCATTTATTATCAGCAATATAGTAAACAGTGCCACATTGTGCACACTCTAGTGCTCTAATGTAAATAACCATGACAGTCACCATAGTCCATACCCATTGGTTGCTTTGTCACCTTCTACCTATGCCAATCCTCAATGCCTATGTGCAGTTTCACATAGATTGACCACGTCAGTGAGTAGAAAAACGTGGGACAGACAGAATGACTGACTGACAGAATGACACACTGACAGTTTCCGTGATTATGTACAGCATACCATACCATGACTTAGTCATACCAAACATTAGAAACAACACCAACATTGGTCCACAGGGGGAGCCACAGCGATCGGCCGCATTTTAGCCATTTTGAAGCATTTTTCTGTTGTTATAGCGCCACCCAGTTGCCAATTAGAGTTAAATTTCTCCAGTCACCTTGAGGCGTCCTGTTCTACATATCTACCAAGTTTAGTAAAAATCCATATGGCGGTTAGGCCTAGATAAGAAATGAGCTCTCTAGCGCCCCCATTTTGTTTGATGGGGTCAATAATGGAGGGGTCCCCTCAGATTATGTGTGGTCATATGCCTACAAAGTTGCGTGGTGATGGGTGAAACCCTTGAGATGTTCTACACCTTTATGTGATGAGCCACGCCCTCCGCAATATTCATTGCCTTATAGAAGCTCAGTTTTAGGAAGTTTTCCAACTTTTGCCAAGAGGGAACTTTAGATATTGGTCCCTAGATTATGTTCACCCAGTTTCATGCAGATCGCTCAAACTTCCTAGGAAGAGATCCATTTGAAGTGTTTTTCAAAACATTCAAAATGGCGGAAAATCTATATAAGCGGAAGTTATGGGTTCTTGAGGCAAATGTGTTCCTCATGAGGAGAGGCATCTCTGTGCAAAGTTTCATGTCTCTACGACATACGGGGCATGAGATATGCCCATTCAAAGTTTGACATTTCAATGGGTTGCTATAGCGCCCCCCTTTGGCCAACTGATGTAATATTGCTTCACTGGCATCCTCCCATGACCCTCTACCACTGTGCCAAATTTCACATGGATTGACCAAGTCAGTGAGGAGAAAAACGTGGAACACACACACACACACACACACAGAGTTTTCATCATTATATTGTAAGATAAACAAACCGATCTAAACTCCAAACTACAGAATAGGCCGATGTTCAGCTGCAACAATCAGGCTAAGTGTGCTCTCCTCTCCTTACTTTGTTCTCCAGTCCTTTCCTTTGCTCCTCTTCTCAGTTTGTTCTTCTCCTCTCCTCACTCTCTTCTCCTCCTTTCTTTTAGAAATAGTCACGTGTTAATTCTTATAATTATCCTCTGAATAAGCTTTAAATATTGTTTAAGAATCCCAGAGAACAGACACCTGCAGCCCCGCTGTCCTCCTCTTCTCCTCTGCGCTCTTTACGCAGCGTAGCCCCAAACTGCATGTCATTTTTGTTTAAATGAACGATCAAAGACACAACATGGGAGACATAAACTTAAATTCAGGTTGATTTTTGGTTTAAAATGATGTGCAAAACTTGGAAAATAGCATCTGTCTCCGCTCACACAGCTGATGAACCAGAATCATTGTCTGTGTTGTGTCGGTGTTCTGTGCTGGGGGAACTGACGCTGCCAGCGAGACAAGCTACAGTATACATTCAGAAGGCAGTAAAACTAAAAGCAAACACTGACGCTTATATTTTTCTATACACTGCAGCAGGGCCTGGGCTCCATACTGGAGGCGAGCAGTCAGACTGTGTGCTCTCAGCTGGCAGCGAGGCTGCACGAGGCAGGTCGGCCGAGGCAGACTGAAGGCCCTGGCCCGCTTTGATCTAAGTGACAGGACAGCCCTGAGAAAACATTTGGCTCTGACCGAAAACACTAACTCAGGGAAAGTGCACATCATCCCTCCCGCCTAGGCAGAGACGTACAGTGGCTGTCTGTGCGCTGTAACACGGCCTGTTCCCATCGCCAGCACTCAGAAACCACACTGTGAGCGAGGCAAAAGATTTCCTGTCAGAGAGAAGAAAGTGTGTATGTGTGTGTGTGCACCTTTCTTCTCACCTCATGCCTCACTCTCCTTCCACTCCAGCTTCTCAGGGATTTCTTAATGACATTCCACTTTAAGCTTTCCTGTGACCCGTCAATCATGAAAGTTAAAACAAAAGCACTGCACACTTGTCGTTTAACAGCAGGGCTCTTCAACTAATGCTTTTCCGCTTCCAGAAACACTTTCAGATAAATTCCTCTTTCAACTGAGCAGATGCATCCTGCAGAAATCACTTATCTATCATTCTTAAATGGTTATCCCAATCTCACATAGAGCAGTTGGCATCCTCTTGTTCAACAGCCACACGGTTCTTTCCCCCTCTTTCACCCCCTGTGGACCAGCGAGCACAGCAACAAATATCTTAATGGCTGCATTTTTTCACTTCTCCCCTCCACAACGTCATGAATTTTAAATTGCTCCTGTTTAATTTACCGCTGCAGAATGTCTGGTATTTTGCAGAAAGCGCTGAGGGCGAGCAGCCTCTCCTCTGTGGAAGGTGAGAGGCAAGCGCTTGATTTGGAGCTGGCTTTATCGCTCGCCGCATGCAAAAAAAATCTCCACTATTCAACAGGTAATCAGAAATGCTAAGAAAACCTGAGGCAAGTGGGAATATCTCAGAGTCAAAGTCACCTTGGGACCTCCATCTGTTGGAGCATATGCTCTGTGTGCACCTGACTGCATGGCAAATAGGCCCGAATGCTGCTGCGGCATTGTTATTCTTTGACTTCTTCATTCTGTCTTCCACTCGCTCCACACCTGCTCTCTGGCCTCCTCTGATACATCTTAGAGTCGGATCATATCACAGCTTTCTGCTCTGCTTTCTGTCTTTTTTCTCCTTTAAATGGAGCGTAATACGATCTCAGCACTTATCTGTATGAAATGATGAAAAGATGTGGATGTGATCTGTCCCCCCTGACTGGTCAGGTGCATCCTCTGGTCATGTCCTGTGCTCCCTCTGCTCATGCAGTGTATTTCCTCTGCTTGTCTGCTACATGTCCATCAGTGCTTTGTTCAACAAGATACTTTCTGTTCATACTCTGTTATCCTGTTGACTTTGTTTTGGAATGTTCTGTTTGTGTTCCTTGTTCATGTTATTCATTCATTTTTAATCTGTTTCCTGTTTCATTTTGTAGATTCTCTCCTCATGTGTCGTGTCTGGTTTTACTTCCTGTCTTTGTGTGTTTTCCCACCTGTTTTCTGTCACACCTGTCTCATTAGTCCTTCCCTGTTCCCAGAGTCTTCCCTTCACACCTGTTCTGTATTAGTCTTGTTTGCTCCACCCTAGTGTTCCCCTCCACACCCTTGTTGTCAGCCAATCTCCATTTCCCTCCTGTTGCCTGTGTCCTCCTCCAGCTGTGTCTCGTTCTTGTGATTAGTTTTCTGTGTGTATATACCTGTGTGTTTCCATTTGTTCCTGGTCAGTTTGTCTGCGTTCTTTCCAGTCTTCAAGTTCCTTACTGTGTTCATTTTTCTTCCCTGGTTGGTCTTCAGTTTAGTTTTTGTATTTCTTTTATTTTGACTTTTTTTGAATTCCACTGGATGCGTGTCCATTGCAGAGCGGCTGCGCTGGTTATCCGCTGCGTGCTCCGCCGTCCATCAACACCCATCGGCTGCGTTTGCTGTGCAGATAGCGGGAGTCATGAGGACCCACGACATCTCGCAAATTCATGCATAATGCACGATATAATAAGATGTAGTTTCTATTAACAGAACCACAAAACCAGAGGAGTAGTAGGAAGACATCTGGGTGCTCCTCCATGATTAACATCTCCTCGTCCATGGTGTCAACGGGGTGAAATGACGTCTGAAAACCTCTGACCTGTTGACTTCAGGCCTGCCTCCGCCCATTATGACGTTTTCAAGGTGTAGTGCAGGGAAATATGATCCGCCATGAACACTGTGTATTTTATTTTGAAAATAAACCGGATGTTTTATTTTGTTTCTGTGCACGACTTCCTGCCCTGCACGATCTGATCCATGCTGAATTGCTGCGTTGTGCTCCAGCGTCCAGCAAAAATAGAAGTTCTGCGTATCTGTTGCGGAGGGGTCCAGGGGGTAAAAGACTACGTCCCAAACTCTGACTCTTCTAGCGTAACACACACACTTCATACACACATACTCGTTTACAATACCTAGCGGGGACCCCCTCCCCTCTCTGCTCCACCAATCTCCAGCCTGCACAGTGACTGACAGCCTGTAACCAAAACTCAGCTGTTTATTTAGCCTAGCGATATCTCCGGACTATAGTAGCTGCAATGGACGACTTTGAACGCGATTTTGAAGAGTTTCTTATAGCGGACACAGACCCAGAGCCATACCTGTTTGAGCCGGAGCATACAGATGAGGATCTCCATGTGTTGGATGCTGAGCGGGCGAGAAGAGAGGCCGAATCCTCCGCTCCCATTTTGCTGCACAGAATGGGATTCGGTGCTACTGCTACCATCGTTGGGGAGATATATCATCAGGAGGAAAAGCGCCACAGAGAGTGCATCACAAGGAGTGAAGTTGCGTCTTCTTTTCCTCGCAGATGACGGTTCAGGTTCATTCTCTCCTGTTGCGTGGTAAGTGTGGTCCATTCACAAACTTTATAACTAAAAAAACTTTTCACTACTCTCTATCTACAAACTACTAACACTCTGCTGTTTCCTCCTCCTTCTTCCTTCCTTCCGCTGTCTTCATTGGTTTATTTATACACGTGAAATGCGTTCTCTGGCTGGCTGGATTGTCCGCTAGGGCTGCCTTACATACATGGCGGTGCAAGATGGCGACCTCTCTAAAGCATGGCCCTTGATATATATATATATATAAAAGCATAATTAGAAGGCTACGAAAACCAAACGAATTTTATTTTATAGCGATTATACACTTGTATAAACATATTAATGGGAAGAATATTCAGATTCAGATTCAGATTTTACAATAAACCATGCCAAATATTACACACTGGCCCTTTAAAAGACTCATACAACTGACTCAATAATGCCAGAGTTGGAGCTCCTGAAAAGGATGCATGCAAATTGCTACCTAAATCTTTGAACCAGTGGATTATTTTTAGAGTGTATACAAAATTTAGAAATAGACTAGAAATAAAGTGACTCTGTTTATAGGCTGTTTTGAGCGGGCTGCACATATTTGTATTTGGCTCAGTCGGCCAATTTAAAAGCAAACCCAGGCCTGTATCATGATTTTCAAGTGGCTTGATAATTGGAAGGTGAGTCATCGGGGCACATCTTCAGGCCCTCTAAGTTTAGCTACATCTCCAACTTATTTGGGCTCCATGATGAGCACCAGCTCCCATTCTGAGGACATCCTTCATTTGTTTCATTGGTTCCAGAAATTACAACATGATTATCGGCCTTCATCACAGAGCTTACCATCCAAGACAAAATGTCAGCCACTTCCTGTTCCTTCCTTCTCCTTTCTCCTCACCTCTTCTGGTAACAGATAAAAGAAAGAAATCACCGTATGTAGTATGAGCTTCACTACAGACCTCATTTTGTAATGCTAGGCTTTCCAAGCATGAGGGAGTGGTGATATTATGCACATAAACTATAGTGTGTGTTGTGTCCCTTCTGTGTATTTGGTTCACATTTCATTCACACTCCATTTGGACCACAGTGGAGTTCTCTTTGACGACGACTGCGAGCCACATTTCTGTCAGGGTTTATTTGGTAGCACTCGACTTTGAATGTCAATGTTTTTCATCTCGCCAAAAGTCCCAAACAAGCACATCACAATAAACTGCTCCTTACATACTTGATGTGGACCAACACCGAGCATTTGGTCTCAGACATTTTCACTGAGTGAACTGTCAGCAAATGGAACATGACAGGCGAGCTGGAAGTTGCTGTGTATATACAAAACTGTGTCTGATTTCAAGGGCTAGCTCCTTCAAAGTGTGGATTTCAGGACAGAGTGTGAGACCCAGTGGTCAGTGTTCCAATTCACTGCAGGTCAGGTCTGGTGTGTGTGTGTGTGTGTGTGTGTGTGTGTGTGTGTGTGTGTGTGTGTGTGTGTGTGTGTGTGTGTATGTGTGTGTGTGTGTGTGAGAGAGAGAGACTCGGTCTGAATCCTCTTTGCACTGCTTCATGTGGGAAAGATATGCAGATTCAGCCCTCCAGCTTTCAGACGTCTGTGTCCCCATTCAGGGGCCACTTCCTTCAAAGGGCATCTCTTACATCATCCATAAAGTCTCCTACTCAGAGCAGGGTGTTATGGGTAACTGTGGGTCGCAGAGGCTCACAGAGGTACCAACCATGGATGTCGTAGGACAACTGGAAACAGTGCCACCAACAGCTCTGCTGCCAGTTTGTCCCAGTGGCCACATGCGGAATTGCAACAAAAAAATCCCCATAAAGCATTTTCGCTACCAAAGAAAATGTCTTTAAAACCACTGACGAGACAATTTGACCTGCAGACAAGGTCAGTTATTGCTCTTTGTATTCTGAATTTTTAAATTATGTACATTTTATATTTGTTAAACTTTCTAAGAGCCCAGAGATGAAGCCATTATCAAGCAAGATGATTGGTTGATTTAATTCTTGTCAGGCAGCACGTATGAAATAAAGACCCAAACAAACATTAACAGACGGCTTACATACAAGGTGTAGCTATGCACATTTATCCCAGTGGCCCCTGTGCATGTTCGCCAACAAACAGCCAAGAATTATTTATTTACAACAGCATATACATTTTAAAAAGTAATGCCATTATGATTATTTTTATCAACATGAGGTAACAGTGTTGATGAACAAATCTGTGAAGCTGCAAAACGACTTAATTCTTTTTTTTTCTGTGCAATATCTGGTCTTACAATACAACATCTGATTGTGTTGCAACTAATAGCATTTGGCCTTACACTAAACACCATTTCAAGCAATTTCATCAAGGTCAGGTTTGACCACCAATTCTTAAGTCGAAGTTGGCATTTGTGCCAAATTTGAAGAACATTCCTTAAAGCGTTCTTGAGTTATTGCATTCACGACAATGAGATGCATGTAACCCAAAAAACGGTAAAACATAAAAATCTGATCGATTAGACTGGTCGATCAGAACACTGTTGGATCTGCTTTATGTGCTAAGTGAATGTGCTGAGTTCTTTTATACTCCCACTGTGCCTGTATTCATTTAGCTATGACTGATATATTTATGTTTCTGAGATATAAAACATCCTGCACCTGCAATTATAGATGCAACCAGGTTCCACCAAGATTTGAACTCAGATCACTGGATTCAAAGTCCAGAGTGCTAACCATTACACCATGGAACCACAAGAAGGTGTGAAAAAATCTCTGTAATTGAACACAAAGATACTGGATTACTACAACATGGCCCACCTACAATATACTCCCATTGTATGAAATGGTATACATTTCCGGTCTCCTAAGTAGGCGTTGTCCCCCGTACCCCAGTCAAAGATGAGTATCCCCAACCTCGCTTCTGTCAACATGTGTGTACCCTTACTGGCTGTAAGCTAAATGAATGAACGGTCCGTGAAAAAAATATTTTTTCCAGCGGATGTCTTAGTTACAACATGATTGAGCTAACTGGAGTAGTTTCATGTCGTATCCGACAACGGGAGGCTTTTAACAGATGACGTCCTGATGTTAGCTTTGCTGCTAGTGTTAGCTGTCCCTGTCAGCTGCAGCCACTGATGCTTTCTAGACATCGTGATTTCCCAAAACTGAATAAATACCACACACAGCAACACAAAACTGCTTTGCTAGCTCAATCATGTTGTAACTAAGATATCCGCTGGAAAAAAATATTTTTTTAATCCAGTATCTTTGGTGAAACTGTACTGATTTCAGCACCAGAGAGGAGCTATCTGTTGCCAGATCTCGCGAGAGTGTGTTGTTGAGACAGAGACAGGTCTTGAACAAAGTAAATTTTCTCCTGATTTGTCCGTTTGAAATTTGCCGTTTTGGTGTCGGAATGTTCTGAAGATATGTGGCTTGTGATAAATGGGTCCAATATCTGCTTCCGTGACTATGGGGCAAAAGAATCGGCCACAATCTGTAATCACGTTCATTTCTCCCACTGAATTCAATGGACTCAGGACCTGCTGTTAGTCTCCTAAAGGGGCGTGGTGGTCGTGAACCCCACGTGACACTGATACAGGAAACTGACTCGCAGTGGACCGTCTTGGTTTATCCACTGTCTTTGTTGAACATGCTGAGAACAAATCAAATCAAACTTTATTTATAAAGCACTTTTCATACATTAAAAATGCAACACAAAGTGCTTCACAAAATACACACACACACACCCCTACACACACACACAGTCAATATAGTAACATGGCAGGGCACTGAGGAAGCAATAGTCCTTATTTAACTTGAGCAACTGTTTCATCAAGAGTTCCTACTAACAATTAATCTGGCAACAGAAATACAAAGTGTGTATAAACCATAGAAAAATAGTGGATAGAAAGGACATTGAACCGTTCAGAGTCCAGAATGCTAACCGTTAGACCATGGAACCTCTGCAATGACATGGAAATCGCTTCTCAAATAACATCACCATGTATAAGGGCGTACAACAACAGCAATAAAGCTGTGAAATGCTTCTACAGTACAAGGTACACCTTTGTTGTAGGCATGACATCTTTGCTCACTCTGCTTTCCAACTACCACGTTACAAGCACTGCCTCCTGCAGTGGGATTTGAGCCTACACTACAATCTGAACACAGCTGCTCATAAAGTTACATATCCATAAAAAAAGGAAAATTACCCATCATACATTCAATATTATCTTGAGTTTTTTTGTCTTGTTCAATGACAGACTGGTAGACTGTAAACATGGAGGGGACTCTGAGAAGGCGCAAGATCGTGAATAAGTTTTGGTTCTCTTGTACTGTGGAAAAGGAGAAGAAACTGGTGGAGTTGCAGCGTGAAGACTGTGTTTAATTCTGTTTGTATTTAATCCACCAACCAGCACTTATTTTACTGAGAAATAGAAATTTAAATGATTTCGATTTCCTCTCATTACCGCGGTCTTCTCCCACTAAAATATCACAGCTTACCAACGGAGGCTGGTGGTGAGTTAGGGCAGCAAATTCCAAAATGTAAAGTTTGTATGCAAACACAGTTTATCTTTACAGTCTTTTATCTTGTGTTTATAGAGTTGTGTATTTTTGCGGACATATGAGAAATCGTAAATTGTATTTCTTAAAGGGAGTTTGTACAGAATACAGAAACTTAATGAAAGGGAAGCTTTTTGAATCCATCAAGTGGATGCTTCAAAGGGAAATTTCGCTTTACTTCAACCTGTCTCCTATCGTCCTAAATTTGTTTCAAGTGACTAGTGACATAGAAATAATAGTTAGCATGTTAGCCGTTAGCCTAGATACAGCCGGGGCGCATAGTAGCATCAGACCTGTTGAAACATAAGTGAACAGGCAACCTTCAAGTGTAAAGTTAGTCCACTAAACAAGCTTTTTTTTCCACAAAGACCGCCTCATATCGTTAGGATAAATGTCAGAGAACATATAGAAAACGACATGTAAACGTGTTGTCTTACCTTACCGGTGTGCTGCCATGTTTGTTTACCATCTAGCTCTGCTTTCCAAAGCGCAGCTGAAATCTCACGAGAACAAGCAGCAACAGCTGGAAGGCAGAACCGGACAGTAGCCTGAAAAGTTCATTCATTTATTTTATGAAAGATTTATAGAATAATGGCTGACTTTTTGCCAGACTTCGACTTTGTGGAGGAGGAATTTGATTTTGCAGAGTTTGATGGCCGGCCTTATTTATTTGAGCCAGAATACACTGACGAAGAGCTTCGTGAAATTGAAGAACGGAGGAGGAGAGAGAGAGAGAGGCGCAACAGGTAGAGGACAAGAGAGGAGGAATGGCTGCTGCAAGGCTGCGTAGCTCTGGAGATTGGTGGTGTGTCTGTGAATGCTGTACCCCAGTGCCCACAGAAGAGGAATGCCTCTGTTGCAAGGCATGGGACCGGTTGCAGCCTTATTTTCAAGGTCTGGATGTGATCGAGGACGAGACACCTCCACCTGGAGTAGTATCCGGCTGGGCTTTATCTAGAGCTGGCGAGATATATTTCGGCCACGCTTTGGAAAGCAGAGCTAAATGGTAAACAAACATGGCAGCACACCGGTAAGGTAAGACAACATGTTTACATGTGGTTTTCTATATGTTCTCTGACATTTATCCTAACGATATGAGGCGGTCTTTGTGTAAAAAAAGCTTGTTTAGTGGACTAACTTTGCATTTGAAGGTTGCCCGTTCACTTACGTTTTAACAGGTCTGATGCTACTATGCACCCCGGCTGTATCTAGGCTAACGGCTAACATGCTAACTATTATTTTTATGTCACTAGTCACTTGAAACAAATTTAGGACGATAGGAGACAGGTTGAAATAAACTGAAATTTACTTTTAAAGTGTCCTGGTCTCAATAAGGATATAGACTTAATGTTATTTTGTGATTTGTCATTGTTCTCTACAGGTAGCATCATTTTTCTCACAGCCCATGGGTTAAGAAAAGCGTATATTTATTTATGTATTGTTTGTGGTATCTCATCTAACGTCACTGTGTTTTTATGAACTTGTTATTGTTTTCATTTTTGTCTATTTATTTGCCTGTGAAAGCCCTGACAAAGACCTGCAGTGGTTGAAAAATGTTGGGTCTTTTAATGATTCAGCCACTACAATAAAGGTTTTTTATTATTTCCTTCGTTTTTTTTTTCCATATTTTTTGGAGTGCCTAGACTGCCTTCCTGTCGAAGACTCAACAATGTTACATCATCATCAAATTTATTTGTGCAACAAAAGCCCACATTTAAACTTAGAAAAAAATAATATCATGATTTGGCTTAACATTCACACAGGAAGCAAACAGCAAGCTCTCTTGTAAAGGTTTGGGTTTTTTTAACCTGTCCACCTCCCCTCCCCTTCGGCCCACCCTACTGAAACTCTTCAGCTCTTCATATTACGTAGTTACCAGCGACATTACAAACTGATGCCGTCTGGTGGTGTATCATACTGCCAGAGAATGGGCTGAACCATCAGCCAACACCGCCATACTTTCAAAGCGTGGCAAAACCATTTGTTTCGCAAAAAATGGATCGAATTCTAATAAAAAAAAGAACAAATACGAGAAGGACAGACACACAGCGTTGTAAGGAATACTGAGGATAAAGAGTCAGAGGAAGCAGCAAATGAAAATCAACATGAAGACGCCGGAGAGTCGGGAGAGGGGACGAGCAGGGAAACGCTGAGTGAAAAACGAAAGGTACGAGGCATACAAGATGAGCACAGGAAATTTCAAGAGAAGTGGACAGATGAATTCTTTTTTGTTCTTCATGGCATGAACCCTCTGTGCTTAATATGCAAACAAACACACACACACGCATCCACACTTCAATGAAAGTTACCCGCCTGGCAGTGAACTCAGAAAGAAAAAAATAGCACAGCTCACTGCTTCACTTTGTGGGCAGCAGAATCTTATCCACCGGACAACATCTACTACAGAGCGTTTAACAGAGGCATCTTTTGAGATAGTGTGGACTTTGGCACGGGCAAAAAATACCATTCTCAGACTCAGAAATAGTAAAAGGCTGCTTTTGGCTTCAGCAGAAATATTGTTCACAGATTTCGACAACAAGGACATGATTCTCAAACAAATAAAAGGATTACAGTTGTCTGATTCAACAATAAAACTGAAAATGTATTGGCTGTGTTGTTTATTTGTGGGATGTCCAGTTTATATGTAGTCTGTGTAGGTGACTTGGTATATTGTCGTGAAAGTGGCTCTCCCCTTGGCTTTGCTCTGCCAATGTGGCTCTTGTGAAAAAAATAGTGAGGATCACGGATTTATTTGATCATGCTTGGCAATGAACAGTGGACACATTCAACAGACAAGCATCAGTGTTTTACGTACGGGGAGTCTCTTGAACAAACGCCTCTGGGGACACAGGCAAACCAGCTCTGCTGTAATATCAGTCTCTACTTGATCAAATAAGTTTTTTCTACACAAGAATCAAAAATGCAATCTGAATTGCACACATATAGCTGATCTCTGTCACACAGACTTTTCTCTCTGTCTGTATAGAGACACTTGATACAATAGTAATTGTTTTGTCATGCTGTAGTACACTGTTTGGAAGAGCTGATTGATTTTTCGTTTTCACACTTCTGAGAGCATAACTTGCTTGTCTCCACTTTCCCAGCCTTTCACAGAGGCTGAGTATTAAAAACCCCTCTTCAGCCTCATCACCAGTTAAGCTGAAAGAGAAACTTTGGAGCCTGCTTACATATTCTCTCAACGTTTGTGGAGTACGGTGTGATGAATGGCGCCTCCGATGTACCACCTACCTGTGTTCACCCTGCACATCAGGGGAGCATTATCACTCTGTTCCTAGTTGGTTGAACACACCCCCAGTTTGTTCCAGGCATCATTTTGCAAGCTGAATGCACTCAGTTCCATCACATTTTGTTGTGACTATCAGACAATGGCTCTTTGTGTGAATGCCGTATTGGAATATCAAGGTGGATCAATACTTATAGATGGACATTTGGACGCAGTTCCCCTGAGTCCTTTAGATGTGGGAAATATCAGAATCTGTGTTGGGCTAACACTTTGTAATAAAGTTAAGTCAATTAAAGCCTCCAGTTAACTAATCATGGTATGAATCATTATACATATGTAAGTGATTGTTTGATCAAATCAGGAAACCACTTAAAACTGGTCTCGGAGAAATACACAAAATGACCACAGCCTCTTAACAGCACATTACCCGGTGATGGCATGTATAGTGTTGAAATTACCTGCCAGCCCAGTCTAGACAGTACCAATGGAAAGTCAGTTAGGATCTTTTGTTGTAGTGGACACACAAATTCAACAACGGCAAGCAATAGGCAGTGGTTGTTGCTACAACCACATAATAGCATAAAGACTGTGAAAGTCCACATGAGGAGGAACTCAGGATGGCAAACAGTGGACTTTCACCTGAGAGACAGCTGTTCATGTCCCATGTCAAAGTGAAAGTCAAGGATTTAATTTAAAGGAGCAGTATGTCAGTTTAGGGATATTTTGTGGCATCTAGTTGTGAGGACTGCAAATTGCACCCAGCTGAAACTATTCCCGAGTTGAGTTCCTTCAGTGTTTTTTGTTCAGGAGGGTTTCAACGTGAGCGGAATCATCTACATAGTGCATCCAGCCCAGCAATGTATCCTCACATAATGGTTTATTAATAATAATGAGAAGAAGAAGAATGACTTTATTAAGGCCCTGACACACCAACCCGACGGTCAAAGTCGGGCCGTCTGTCACCCTAGTTTTTGCAGTGTCCCGCACTTCGGCGTCAGCGGCTTTTCAGCTGGTTGAATCAGCGGCAGAGCTTGTCGGTGAGAGAGATCACTCTGATTGGCTGTTCAGGTGTTATTTCCTCGCCTCTGTAGTGAGTGAATCTGCCTGTAGTGAAACCGGGGCTAACCGGTGCTTCCTCCTCAGGCTCCACTTCACTCAGCTGCCCCACAGACCCGCTGCTTCTTCCCACTTTAACCTGAATAACAAACCGAAGCTAGCTGGGAGCGGCTAGCGGAGCGTTAGCCGCAACATGACCGGAGGGAAGCACAGCCAGTTAGCCTCCGCTAGTCTCTGAGCTAGCCCCGGCTCTCCGTTTGGATCCAACCGGAGCACCGAGCCCTGGTTTGTTATTCAGGTTAAAGTGGGAAGAAGCAGCGGGTTTATCGGGCAGCTGAGGGAAGTGGAGCCTGCGGAGGAAACACCGGGACCGTCTGGATGTAATAGTCCGTGGAGGTGCTGCGGTGCTCGGCTGCACAGATAGGAAACCCCTCGGCTGACAGGATGTACCACTCTCTCACTCTACTCTCTCTCACGCAGGCACAGAACGTACGTGCTACTTGGCCATCGGATGTAGTCCGTGTAGTGTGTTCAAATGCAACTGACACAGGGTGACGTAGATGGCGCAACAGTTGGCTTTCATCGCCACTAGTTCTTTGATGTCTGACACAGAGAGAGGTCAATAGGGCACCACAAGAAAACAGACAATCATCTATATAGAAAAATTGTTTGATGTCTTTTGAACATGCACACTCAGCAGTGCGTATGATATCCTCTGATTACCGCCCCACGAATAACATTACATCCTTAACATAAAGTAATGGAGGTTAGGTTTAGGAAGAGAAACATGGTGAGGAAGTACCTTAAAATTATTCAAAGTTCACACAGTTTCAAACACTCATCTCCTGGGGAAAGTCCATAGTTTTTTGACCCATCCACCACCCCAACCTGCCTCTTACAAGATTGCTTGGGATTGCCTCCTTGTTGATACCCATTGGTCGCGTGATTGCAGCCTTTCAAAATGCATGGGTTGCTTATCTTCCCAATGATAATGGGCAGGGAACCCTTCTCTGCTACATGTACAACAGAACAGACCAACTCTGCATGCAGCTTGTCTACTTAATTGTCTTTTATCAAACAGATCATAGTCACTTGTGTTACTGGCATTTGTCTGTAGCATATTTGTCACATACTGATCTTGTATATAAGGCAGAACCACACAAATCCTGGTTATTACATATGCCAAACCACCAAGCTGTGGCACCCTTTAACAGTCTGAATTAGCAAAAGCCACATTTTCACTTTAATTTGTCCGGCAGACTGAGGACTTCTGCCTGCCCACTGTACGTCAAAGGGGTCCTCAGATCATAAAAGACAGGGTGAAATATGATGAGTCTGAAGCTTAAAAATTTATTGGCATTGATGCATAATTTAGTCTTGGGGTGTGCTGACAGATCTTTAAAGTTCTGAATTACTCCATATTTCTGCGGAGGAGTTGGACGTGTCCCTGTTGAATGGGAGAGATGAAAATTCTGATGAAAATGAGGGCACATAAAACACTCACACTGACACATGCAGTCTTAAGGTAGGCAGGTGCTACACGTTCTCATCCCAACTCGTCAAATATAAATGCTTCCATTTTCACAGGAGCTGCACAGTTTCTGCTCATTAGATGCGGACAGTCTTTCAAAACTGGCAAAACACCTCACAATGATGTTTGTTTTCTTGTCAAACAAATGCACATAACTAGGTTTAGAAAAAAAAATAATCATGGTTTGGTGCATATTTAATACAATAAGTTAACAGCAGGGTCCTGGGAGAAAGTCTGGGGGTTGTTGGAACCATCCACCTCCCATCCCTCCCTACATAGAGGGACCTTCCAGCTCCTCGTATGTCATTATCACAGGCAGCGTTTCACACTGACGCCGCCCACACAGAGTATTACACCTGTTACCTGTTTGTGGTAGGAACCAAATTGCAGCACCACAGATAGATAGAAAAGTCTGTAATGTCCTTTATTATTTTGCTTGTCAAACACATAATGAGCAGGCAGGTGAAACAACAGTGAGTCAATTTCTTGGCTTGCAGCCTTCCAGGAATAGGGTTCAGTACTAAGCACTCAGCGTTGCACACCGAAGCAGAGAGCAGGTGAGTCCTTGGTGTCCGCTGGACTCACACAAACAGTTCAAACATGTGCAGCGGTATTGGAGGGAGCAGAGAGGAGGCGAAGCCAGACGAGCAGAAGGTCCAATACCGGGGGAACACATGTGGAAAGTCAACACACCTGTGAAGGTCGGAACCAGCAAGGAGTCAAGGAACCAGCAGTGACAATGAGTGGATGCCATGGCGCACACACAAAGGCAGAATGAACAGCCATGCAGCGAGGTGAACGACAGGGCAGGAAAGCACAGGCAGAAGAATAGGTTAACTGACAACGTAGAGCTGACTGGAAGTCTCTCCACACAGCCACAGGTAACAGGCAAACAGAAACCAGGAAAAATAGAACCAGATCTCTTGGTGTGGGACTGAAGGCTGAGTGGTATACCGGTGAGCGGATGAAACAGGAGAGTCAGAGGCAGGTGAGGTGTCCAGAAGGAAGCAGTCCAAGAATAAAAGCTGCAAGCTAAGTCTTGCATAGATATGACAAAGAACAATCTGGCTATGAGAGTTTGAAGCTGGAGTAACAATAGTGGCAGGGAGTGCTGAGCCACAGGTGAGCTGAGGTGGCTTAATGAGGTGGAGGAAAAGATGTGAGGGCAGGTGATAGGCTGGTGGGTCGGTGTGGTGGAGAGGCCGAGTGAGTGGAAATTTACTGGGTTAGAGAGAGCATGTATGGCAGGTCAGAAGTAGTGATGGCCAAATGAAGCCTCGTGAAGCATTTTCTTTATTTCCTGAGCCCACTAGATGGCACTCATGATTTACAGAGAGAGGCTCAAAGAATGGCAATTCAGTGTGCTTTCAACCTTTTGTTGAACAAAAAGCGCCATCTAGTGGGCTCAGAAAATAAAGAAAATGCTTCATGAGGCTTCATTTGGCCATCACTCGTCAGAAGTGCACATTGGGACAATACCGCCATGAAAGGTGCCTTTTTGCGTCGGTATCTGACGCCAAAATCAATGAGCAAGTTGCAGAATAGGATGGCCTCTGGCAGCTGATATCACATCTGAAATTTAAAATTGTAGAATCCACACTAGCTTGGTTTTAAGTCTCTTGTCTTCTGCTGGAGCCTTAGTCCACTTTGAGCATAATCATTGCATACAAAATATTCACATTGCAAGCTGGACAAAACTAATTCTAACTGGCTAGAAGGTGTGGATTAACCTTCAACCGGACGGCTATGACACAAGTGGTTGTTTGCAGTTCTAAATTACCCAGTATTAAACTGTGGCCGAAGTCAGACACAGTGAGCCTGGAGACAGGATTAGTTGCGTAACCAATAAATTTGGCAAAAACAGATAAACGGCTGCTCAGTAAGTGCCGTAAATTAAATTTCAAATGTTTTTAATACATGAATAAATTTTGGAGATCCAAATAAAGTAATTGGGGGTGGAAGAAATTAGCATTAGCTACGTTAGCTGCAGGAAATAAAGGAAAAGAGAGAATAAAGAGTTGTTGAATTCACGGGTAAGGCAAGAAAATACAGAGTTAATGTGTGTGTGTGTGTGTGTGTGTGTGTGTGTGTGTGTGCGTGATAGCATTCTGTAATCTGGAAAGACAGTTTTAATAATACACTTTCTCGATGTAAACCCTTGGATGTTCTTATATGAGCTGTGTTGCCACTTTATTTGTTTACTTACCCACGGGTTAAATTTATATTTGTGAGAAGGGAATGCCGTTGTTTAATGAGGTTGAAGAAGGGGCACAGCATTCACAGCAAAGGTATTTATTTATACATCAATAAAATTGGATAATCACAGCGGCAGGGTCTCAGGATATACAGTAGATTCTATATACTGTGAAGCAGCAGAGCAGAAATCAGCATTGGAAGTCTGAATGAATAACTACACAGCTCATCCTCCAGACTCCCTGGGTGTTTGTGTGTGTATGTGTCCCCAGTGGAGCGAGTGTTATCAGCAGCTCTGCTGAGCCTCAGCAGGCTGATTATGTCTATTCTAAACAAAGCCCACACTTCTTTCGTCTGTCCTACAAAAAGCCACCAGATAACAATACTCTAACACTCAATGCAATACTACTGTCACTGTGGAGCCATGCATGAAATAGAAAGGTACAAAGCTTTATTTTTTGCATAGATAGATAGATAGATAGATAGATAGATAGGTAGATAGATAGATAGACTGCTGCTGAGGCTAGAAAGAAAAAGAGAGACACCATGCAGCTCCTGGTATAATCACACCAGACCAGGTAGACAGGACATTAGAATAAATTCTGCATTGGCCCAGCAGGGGGGAGAACTTATTATACAGTGTGGTCAGCACGAGATTATTAACCCTTAATCCTGCTGACTATAGAAATGTACAGAACTTTGTTAATGTGGCCAACACTATCAGTGGTATCTGCTCAGAGACAAACTCCAGGCTCAGAGTGCAGGCAGTCGACGGCTTGTATCAAACAGGTGAGACATTTCAGCTGCTCAGCCTCAGAGGAGAGTCTCTATAAAGTTACTGCTGCACACTGGCAACGGTTGAGTAATCATTTTTGCTTAGGGAGGTTCCTAACTAAGAGAAATGCCCCGCATGTATCTATGTGGCAGCCATATTAAGAGCTGTTTGAATTCTCTAAATGCAAAAGAAAGGAGCTTCAATTCTTCCTTTACACTGCACCATCGATTATGAGAGAAAAGGAGATATGCCGTCCCACATTTAGTGATGGCCAAATGAAGCCTCATGAAGCATTTCCTTTATTTCATGAGCCCACTAGATGGTGCTTTTTGTTCAACAAAAGGTTGAAAGCACACTGAATTGCCATTCTTTGAGTCTCTCTCTTTAAACCATGAGCGCCATCATCTGGGCTCAGAAAATAAAGAAAATGCTTCATGAGGCTTCATTTGGCCATCACTACCTACAGTCCCTTTCTGCACCAACATCTGGTGCAAGTGATGCACTATTCAACTGTTCTTAAGGGAATCAACTAGTTTGTCAGATTACACATCCAGAGCCTGTATGAGCCAGGTGTTGACTGAGCTGTGAGCTGGTGCTAAAGCTATTAATCAGATCGCTGACTTATATATAATTTTTGTTCTTCTTTCATGGGACTTTTTAGCAAAAATAATACACATGATTGTACTTCTATAACTGGAGACACAACAATGTCTAGAATCTTGAATCTGCAAGATTATAACCAGCATTTGAACTGTCTGAAGTCTCTTTCAAGAAAAGGAGACATTTTGCAGGTTATCTTTTTAGTCAACATGATTCATCCTTAAGAATGATATTTATACTCGTCCATTGTAGGCCCAACACGTAAAGCCTTCCTTGCACAAATTTAATAATGAGTTTCATATAATATAGGTGTTGGAAAATAAACTGGATGAACGCCGTGCTGCATTAGTTTCCAATAGAATATCAGAATATCAGGAAGTGTTATCCCCTTTGATTCACCAAAACTTTGCTAAATCTTCAACAGTGCCAATCAGCTATAAGTTTCTTTTCTAGGCGTGAAGAAGTGTGTGGTCTACTGTGAACAAGTATTGTGTCAGTGGGAATGTGAGGTGCTGTCCTGTTCCTGCTGTCGATCACTGCTATACACTGTGCAGAGATGGCTGCAGCTAGTGATGGCCAAATGAAGCCTCATGAAGCATTTTCTTTATTTTCTGAGCCCACTAGATGGCGCTTTTTGTTCAATAAAAGGTTGAAAGCACACTGAATTGCCATTCTTTGAGCCTCTCTCTTTAAACCATGAGCACCATCTAGTGGGCTCAGAAAATGAAGAAAACGCTTCATGAGGCTTCATTTGGCCATCAGTAGCTGCAGCACAAAGGAGTGGCTATGTGTCCATCTTGTTGGGTCACAATGTGTGGACAGTTACATCATTCCACAACCAGAAACCTTGAATTACTCTCTGAATGTTTCCATTTACAGTGAAGAACAAGTTATAGCCTCATGTTACCTTGCACTCATGAGAAGATTTATCAGTTTCATAGTGAGAGGTTGATAAATGATGCATTTGGGGGGATGAAGCATTACAGGACCTGGTGATAGGTCAGTGCTCGGTTTTAAGGTTGGGTCCTGAAATCAGCATCAGAGACTTAAATCAGTGCCGGCATTAAAGAGTCTAATAGAACTGTTTTTACCATTATGATGATGGTTGGGTCTTAGTGCTGTTCTGTGCTGTGAACACCCAATAAGAGGTTCAGCAGACCATAACTGTAGTTACTGTGAACACAAAATGAGTTTGGTTTGGTTAAAGAGTTTAGTTTGTTGGGGAAAAAACGACAACATCTGAAGGTAATTAAATAAATGAGGCAGACTTTTACCTTGGGAAATGGTTCATTGGCAAAACAAACTCAGAGAACAGCCATGGCTATGTCGAGACATTCGTGAATGTGATCGAGGGAATTCAGTGATTTAGACATTGTTGGATCCGTCATAAAGGTGCAGAGATTCTTTAACAAACACAGGAGGTCAAAACTGTCTTTTAATGAACTGATGTTAGCACTGGAAAAGTAAGAGGAGGAATGATGTGAAAATAAATACATGTCTTTGCAAGGCAACACAAGTAGTCATGTTGATTTAAAGCAAAAGCACTTACTGGAACAACACACCCTCACTCCCGATTTATCAAATACAGACGCTTGGTCAGTGGCCCGTCACATCAAAATATGACGCCTCCGTTTGTCTGTAGCCCTTTTTAAACAGGAATTGTGCAAAGCCAATCAGTCTTTTTTCAGCATTGGCAGTATAAAAACAAAATCAGTGCAGCAAAATGCCGCCTGCCTACTTTTGTTTATACAGAATGTGCCTTTTTCGGGGCAATGGGGGGCGTGAGCAAGTAACAAAACGTGTAGCTCAGCGTGTGACATAAACAGTGATGTGGGAGGGAAGCCGCGGCTGGTCAGTCCTTCGGCGATTCTCTCATAAGTCGGCCCGTTCTTCACCGTCCCCGTCATCTGACGGTTAATGGCCTCTTAATGTGCAAGGACAAGGAGGGCGCGCAATTCCTTGTCTCCCCAGTTGCTCATCTTTACAGTGTCTGTCAGGTTTGTGTTTCCCTCTTGCTACTAGCTGCTCGCTAATTCCTGCTATCAGCTGTTTCCTGTTTATCCACTGCCAGTGGCTCGCACGTGCGGCGTCATCAACAGCTCCTCCCATGGCGGAAGGATGCCTCATTCTTTTTAAACCAAAAAGATATGTCTACCCTACGAGGTGGAAAATTGGGCACGTCGGATCAACTCGCCAATCGGGCTCTGTTTGTCTAAATGCTTGCCGCTTGCCAGCAAAATGGCCCAACATTCGCTGAAAATCTGGGAGTGTAAAAGGGGCTAGTGTCTGACACCGACAGGCCACCAACCAATTGTCAGTATTTGACAACTTGGGACTGAGACAGGGTTAACTGGAGTCCTGGTTTGCTGATTCAGTAGATTGAGGTTGGATTATTTATATAAAAATATATAAATTTCTTCATCTTGTGTCTTATTATATATATATATATATATATATATATATATATATATATATATATATATATATATATATATATACACGCATGTGTGTCACTCTTCTAAGTATTCTGTACAAGTGAGTTGGCTGGGTTGCAGTGCTGATTAATTTACTTCTGCTGAAACAATCTAAATGTAAATAGGACCTCTCTATCTGTGTCTCCCAGACTATAATGAGGAGAGAATTTAAATGACCTGGTTCCTTTTCATCCATTCTGACGCAAAGTTGAAATTTACAGAGAAACAACTTCTGTGTAAACAAAAAGAAATTATGTATAGGAAAGGGTGGGGACTCACAGCCTTTGAGACTTATACAATTTAAATATTTTGTCAGGATGGCTGTACATAGTTAGCATTTGGATATTGTTTGAACAGAGTCAGGCTGAGCTGTTTCAAAACACAGACTGCCATGACATTTGCTTAAGATATTTTTCAAATCATGAAGCCTTTCCATTGTTGTATCTCAATAGGATTTAATCTTGCACCACCGTCGGGGCAACCTTTAAGCCCAGTGCATATAGCACTGCAAGGTACATGCAAAGGGCTCCCTCCTGGGATTGAACCAGGAACCCTCTTGCTGTGAGGCGACAGGGCTAACCACTACACCACCATGCCGCCCCTGATAATAATAACAAGGAAAATAAACACACACATTTATGGTGCTTTCTCTTTTTTTTGGTGCTGACTCAGGGACTCATGTTGTACCAAAGTTGTATAATTGCCTAGAGTTGGTTCGTGTTCTCATGGCAGCATTTACAAGAGGACCAGATCAAATGCCTTGTGTGAGAAAGCTGCTCTTGATTGGTCAGAATTTCCATGTGGGAAAAATCCAGGAAGTAAAGCAAACGTTGAAGAAGAGTACACTTGCAAGATAAATGTGACGCTTTCTAATGTCACAATGGAGGGACAACTACGCAGGTTGATTTTAGCGCTGCTCATCGTGGACTATATTGCTGTCATTGTTCATTTTAGTCAAAGCATACAGTTTGAAAATGAGGCAAACGCGGCTCCAACTAGAAAACAATGTTTTGATGCATTGGATGTGCTGAATGTGCATATTAAGGCAGTACAGGAGGAGGTGCACATTAATAATCCTCCAGGACTGTAACATGCTCATGTTTAACCCAAACAATGTGTCATGTGACTGCAGTTGCTTCACATCCAAGTCGGAACACCTTCTCACCACAAACCAACCGCACCAGAGTTCGTTTGGAACCAGACTGAGACCACCTCTTC
This sequence comes from Epinephelus fuscoguttatus, assembly GCF_011397635.1. NCBI lineage: Eukaryota > Metazoa > Chordata > Actinopteri > Perciformes > Serranidae > Epinephelus > Epinephelus fuscoguttatus. Next base: position 34,674,875 of record NC_064772.1, on the reverse strand, counting down.
AAGAAGGTCTCAGTCTGGTTGTTTTGAGTGCGACTGCTGTGTTCACAACGGCCCAAAAGAACCGCACTTTGGGGGCAAACAAACTTGAGTTTGGTCGCCTATCTGCATTGTTTTAGTTAAGTCAGAACCTGTTTATTTTTCTGTCCAAAATAAAGATTTGCTCCATTCCAACATATTATTAACAAACCTATTGCTATTTCTCCAATGCTTCCTGGGTGTATTTGATCCACTGCTGTACCTACTGGACTCAGATTATCCTCATTCGACACCATCTGAGGCCATGTCAACCAACATTTTCGCTAAGAAACATCTAGATGTTGTTAGAGGGTGTGATGGAGTCAGCGGGGGGGGCCGGGTGACCTACTGAGTGCTGAGTGAAACTCATTTGGATTTACTTTCAGTTTCAGTAGTCGCTGTCTGACACGAGACACCTGACCTCTTTCCCTCTGTTCATTTTCTCCATGTGCTTACATTTCACCTCGTGTTCCCACCTCACCTCCTCTTTCTCTCTTTGTCTTCTCGATCACGCTCCTTCACCACTCCTCCTACTGTGTGTGTGCTTGTGTGTGTGTGCAATGGCCATACACACACACACACACTCCAGTTCCCAAATCAAAGCTAATTTAGAAAAGGCTAAACTGGTTGTCTTTGTTGCTTGTCGGTTCCGTTACAGTTTACGTGGAGAATTTCAGATTGAAATACGGGGTTTTCTTCAGAGGGAGAGTGTTCTTAGATCTTTTGGCTTTTCTTGATGATAGCCTATTCTCTCTGAGTGATACACATTCTCAACTGAGGGAATACGATACAAAAATGCAAACTTATTAAGGCAGTGGTTCCTGATGCAGTGGTGGTTTCAAATGGTAGTATGATCCTAAATATATTAAACTGTGTGGACTTTAAACTAATGACTAAGGAGCAATCTGGACCCTGTGGCTGGACCAGTTGGGAACCACTGGTTTAACAACTAGTGATGGCCAAATGAAGCCTCATGAAGCATTTTCTTCATTTTCTGAGCCCACTAGATGGCGCTCATGGTTTGAAGAGAGAGGCTCATAGAATGGCAATTCAGTTTTCAACCTTTTGTTGAACACAGAAGATGCTTCATGAGGCTTCATTTGGCCATAAGAGGAGGTGAATTCTTAGAATTTTAATTTTTTTTAAAGAATTTTCCCTTAAAGTTAAGACCAAGTCCTGGTAAAGATAAGAATTATTCACAGAGCATCTAAGCCCCTAAGAGACCTTCAATACAACACCGCATATCGCCCCTTTGTTTTTTTTGGCCTCAGAATCTTACGACAGCGAACACCGCTCTCTCGGGTGACAGTCGATGTTAGCTGGACCCATCCACCACCACCACTCCCATCTGCTTCACTCGGACTCTGCCACCTTTACTTTCATCCTTGTCCCACCGCATTTCCCCCTAATGCTGCCAGGCACCGTAAAATATAACAGCAACTGGTCGCATATCATGTCGACGTTAAAGGACGCCTTTTTTTTTTGTTTTCTGGCGCTGTAAGTCCCTGCCTAAGCGCCGGATTTTGCTGACTTCAGAATGAGACTGGGCTCAGTTTAAAGGGATTCAGATTTTTCGAGGTGTGGTTGACTGAGTTACTTATCCATCATTAGTGTATTACAGACAGCATGGTTGTCTGCACTCCCCGAGTGGCAGACAGGAGTCTAGCAGAGAGATGTTAAAAACAAGCCGAAATTAAGCAAAGTTAGCGGTGCAGAAAAAGGCAGAAACGGACAGAAAACAAAAAGTTATTGTCCAAACTGTCAAAGGTAACAACGTTTTTCACAGCAGCACTGTGCTGTGTTGCTGCTGTGATAATGTCACACAACGGTAACACAACCCTCCAGACAGTGCTGGAGATGATAATAAAATAATAATCAACAAAGGGATGAAGATGGTGATAGAAATAGTCGATAGATTTTATGCTTCCATAACTGACCTCTTAGTTCCTTGTGTGTGTTTTTTCACTGTCCACAAGACCACAATCAACCTGCTGCCACCTGGTAGAACCTGCTGGAAACCCAACGTAGATGATGACATGTCATGTGTAATAATCAGTACTGATTGTCACGACCCTGGCCGTGTCATAATTTTCTCTGTTCTTTACTTGTCCCCTGTTTCCCCTCCTCCTGTCCGTCTCTTTGTGTGCCTGTGCTGTGGGCGTGGCAACTCCCTCACTCTTCTGGGTTCCTGATTACATTCATTCAAATCACCTGCTCCCTGCTGCTCACCTGAGAACCATCCAGTAATTAACCCTGCAGTATAAAACACCCGCTCTCCTCTCCAGTCCTCGTCAGATTGTTAAGTCTACCTCTGTGGTACGGTCAAGATACTTACTTTAGCCCTTGCCTTTTTTTGTATTCTTCATAGATGGCATAAGAGTCAAATGATGCACCAAACACTAGTGATGGCCTAGACTCACAAGTCAGTCTTTAGACACTTTGCTTAACTAAAGACTGATGTCTTTCTCCCTGATTTTGTGTTTAGATGGGTGGATACAATTTCAGAGTTTAAAAAAACTCCCTACGTTGCCAATACGTAACCAATAGTAAATCCACAGGGCGGTGGCTCGCTGAACTCTTGTGCTCGTAAACATAGTCCAACTAGAAACACATGTAGTGGTACAAAAGTCGTTGTAAGTCCTTCGTTTCCACAATCTTGCGGACTGAGCACACGTTTGATAAAACGCAGTTAAATCTCTCGGCATCCATTTTCAAGCTCTCTGTGTGTTTGTGTCCTTGCGGACGAGAAAAGGGGGAGCGCACATTTCTGGGAGGGCGTGTCCTTTTCAAAAATACAAGAGGCGTTGCTTTGTTGCCGGCCGTTTTTGCCGGTGTGTTAAACATACTTTAGAAAGGAGTGTCCCCAGACTATCAGAAGGCGGAGATCTCTGATTGTCTGGTGGCGAAACTAGTGATGGCCAAATGAAGCCTCATGAAGCATTTTCTTTATCTTCTTAGCCCACTAGATGGCGCTCATGGTTTACAGAGAGAGGCTCAAAGAATGGCAATTCAGTGTGCTTTCAACCTTTTGTTGAACAAAAAGCACCATGTAGTGAGCTCATAAATGCTTCATGAGGCTTCATTTGGCCATCACTACCAATCACCTCCTTTTATGGGAATGCAAACCTGGGGCCATAGCAACAAAGCTCCCTAGTACTAAGAGTTGCCCTGAATGTTAAAATTACAAGAATACTTCTAAAATTTTCCCTTAAAGTTAAAGGGATAGTGCACCCAAAAATGAAAATTCAGCCATTATCTACTCACCCATATGCCGACGGAGGCCCTGGTGAAGTTTTAGAGTCCTCACATCACTTGCGGAGATTGGCGGGTGGAGCGGCTAGCACACCTAATGGTAGACGGCGTCCCAGACTAACATCCAAGAACACAAATTAGAATCCACAAAGTATCTCCATACTGCTCATCCATAGTGATCCAAGTGTGCTGCAGCCGCGACATAAAAAGTTGTTTCAAAAAACATCATATGAACTCTGTTTTTAGCCTCACTGTAGCCTGTAGCTCTGACTGCTTCTCTGTGCTCCGCATTCACGTGTGCGTGCGCTTAGGTTGATCGGTGATCTCTGAAGAGCAGCAGTCTGATGTCCAGATTCTCAAGTGCAGGCATCACCAATTCCCAGTCTGAGCAGCAAAGACTTTCCTCATCCGTTGGCATTGCTTTGCATTTGAAACAACTACACCACCAGGTTTCCAGTGCTCGACTCCGGTATTCTGCGGCTGGCTGAGGCTCATGAGCTGCGGTGGCTGCTTTGTCCAGTAGCCTGAGTTCCGTCCGAATACTCGGGCTCAAACAAATATGGCTCAACAAAGAAATGCTGTTCCTCCTCAATTTCAATGTCTTCAGACATGTTGGGCTGTCCTTTGCTAAAAGACCGTAGTGCAAATTATCTTTTAGCTCTGTGGTTACATTGTCTCTCCTTGTGGTGCACGTGTCACGTGATGTAAACACGGGTGAGCAAAGCTCATGCTTTCGCTGGTCTCGCGCAGGCGCGCACACATGAGCGCGGAGCACAGAGAAGCAGTCAGAGCTACAGGCTACAGTGAGGCTAAAAACAGTTGAACAAGAGTTCATATGATGTTTTTCCAAACAACTTTTTATGCTGCAGCTGCAGCACACTTGGATCACTATGGATGAGCAGTATGGAGATACTTTGTGGATTCAATTCTGTGTTCTTGGACGTTAGTCTGGGGCGCCGTCTGCCATTAGATGTTCTAGCCGCTCCACCCGCCAATCTCCGCAAGGGATGTGAGCACTCTAAAACTTCACCAGGGCCTCCATCGGCATATGGGTGAGTAGATAATGGCTGAATTTTCATTTTTGGGTGCACTATCCTGGTAAGTCCTGGTAAGGATAAGAATTAATCACAGAGCATCTAAGCCCCTGAGAGAGCTCCTAAGGTAAAAAACTGTTAAGAGTAGGGAGGAGGACTTTTAAGAGGCTTAAGAGTTTCTTAATCAGAGGGGAAAATAGTGGAAACACAAAGAGGTGAAGGAAATGTTCTCCAAATGTTATGAGTGACAGTGAGTAAATAAAATGCTTCAGATTAGATTGTGCAGGGATAATATGTGTGGCTGATGTCGTTAGGTATATGCACACATTTTCCACCTAACGCTGTAACACCAGAAATAAAGTAATCACAACACTAAGATATTTGGGAAAGTGGAAAAATGCAACAGTGAAGCAGTGATGACACTTTCACAGTCAGCAGTTTATTTAATTTTCCACTGGGTGTCCTCACCTTGCAAGTTCACAAAGCGGTGTGTCTGTGACAACCAATCACATCTGTTAAAAGAATGCATCACACCTAGCAGCATGGTCAACCACACCATCTGACCAAGTGAAAAGTTTCTGTTGTCCTTGCTTAGAGTTGCTCTGAGAACTTTCCTAAAACACCCCTGGGCTAGGACTCCTCACTACAATTTTTATACTAAGTTAGGAGCTCAGGCGGAGGAGGAGTTAAAGCCTGGATTAACAAAGCAAGTTAATAATAAGCTTTGTCGAGCCAGTTAATGCAAAGAAAGCCTGACTCTGTCTCGTTTTAAATTCTCACCTCTGTGATGAAGATAATTTAATATAAAGGTCAAAAAGTTTACCTTCACTGAGGTCTTTACATTCTGCTGATTTTTTTTTTTTGTGTGTGTCTGCATATGCATTAAAAACTTGTGGTTAAAAATGTTTCACAGGTGCAGTGACCCAGTTTCCCCACATGGATCAGTGAAGTTACTTTTATACCAGACCCCGTTGTCATTTTCATTTTTAACACATATGCCTATAACCACTGCTGTAGTTTTTAAAGGTGGTGATGAGAGGCCTCCTCCTCCTCCGACTGGGGACGTTTGACTCTGGTTTGCTGATAAATTGCAGCTGCTATTTGCTCCTCTCTCTGTTGGAAGAGACTATGAATTCACTTCATTAAAATTCCACCCAGGAAGATGACACCTTTTATTTAAGGTCTCCCATTCTCTCCCTCCCTCCCTCACTCTCTCTTTCTGTCTTGCTCCCTCTCTCTGCTCTTTTTCTTTTTACACAGGGGAGATTGATTTGAATTTTAATTTGCCAGCACAATGTCACAGCATCTGTTTGTGAAATGAGGTCAAGGAGCTCAAGTTGTTTTACAGGATCAATACGAGGGGATGTAATGTGATAAAGGAAAAATGCCTCGCTGATACTCAGAGGCCCTCAAATGCAGTCTTCCTCTGGAAATATTAGCAAAGATATCACGCTGATGTAACCAAGGTCTTTTCATTATTCGCCTCTTCCGTCAATGGAAAGCCTCATATCAACCATATTTTATTCACTGACTATGAGGGCAGCCTGTTTGAATGTCTGAACCACAGTCAGACAAAGGGCTCTCTTACCTCCTTCATATCAAGCAGTGGAGGCTCAACCTGTGGGATGTGTCTGTTGTGTGTGTTGTTGATTGAAACAGGCATGCTCCGCTAAGCTTCAGAGCACATCTGGCGGGTTCACTTATTACTGACTTCATGAGGCTTTCAACTCCCAGTTGACCTGTGGTAATTCACACAGACTCACATAAAGTTGAGACAGTCTATGTGCAATTCTCGATGGCGTTGTCTCTCATTAAATCTGATCCCAGCTTACTCTTTTCTCTCCACTGTCACAGTTTACAGTTGTTGACAGGTTGCAATTACAAGGTACTCCATCTATCAAGTAGGACTGCAGTTTTTTATTGTTTCTATTAAAAACACAAATTAGCATACACAGTTTTGTGAAGCAGTCTGCAAACGTAGACGCTAAGGGTTCCATTATCTTTTGTAAGAAATGTCCTTGTGTACAAGTAATATTGCACACAGCACCATCGTCTCATAACTAAGACTCTGACTGAGAGATGGGATAAGCTGCCACTGTCACAATGAATACTTGAACTTAAGAGAAACATAGTGTCCACATTAGCGTCCATAATGTGGGTCCAAATACTCTCATTAATGTCAGCCATAACATTCTTCATTCCAGTGAAGGACAGAGCAAGACACATTCGCTTTTAGTAGCAGATGAATCCCTCCTTGTTTTCTTCTTGCGGAGTTCAATGGACTGAACTTTGATCTGAGAAATTGCAAGGCTCTCCAATGCCAGGCCAATTTGAGAGAAATTATACAAGCAGCAGATAAGGAGCGATGTTGCCTGGCAGCACTGATTGCAAGGACAATGATAGAGATTAATGACAAAAGTTTGATAACAAACTGTATAATGTTCATGCTGTGGAATGCTCTCGTTTGCCTGCGAGGTGTTGTAGCTCCTGCAATGGGTGGATTAAGAGGTGCCAGGCAGGTGCTTTGTTGAGCACTGGCAGAAGTGCAAGCTAGCTTGTAGTTGACAACATAAGTCAATAAAATTACCAAAGATTTCTACATATTTGGATGCTTTACCAGGCATCTGAAGTTGACAGACACCAATATTATCTGCTCCGCCATCGTCTTTGTAATGCTGTGATGCTTGCTAATCAATCGGCTGGGGCAGGGGGCAACCTCCAGAAGTTCAGCACGGTGAAGTCTGTGTGCATGCAGGTGGATGACGTGGGTATTTAGTGATGGCCAAATGAAGCCTCATGAAGCATTTTCTTTATTTTCTGAGCCCACTAGATGGCGCTCATGGTTTAAAGAGAGAGGCTCAAAGAATGGCAATTTAGTGTGCTTTCAACCTTTTGTTGAACAAAAAGCGCCATCTAGTGGGCTCAGAAAATAAAGAAAATGCTTCATGAGGCTTCATTTGGCCATCACTAGTGGGCATACCCCTATGGCCTTGTTAGAAACTGCTTCCCCAGTAAAATGACTGGAGGGGATGAGTAACCGCACGGTGGTGTGATAGCCCCCTGAGGAGTCAGCGGTCAGTGACCGGTTTTTCAACAACTGTGAATCATCACAAACAGGAGAGGTCCTTGGGTTCACAGTCATTAATGTGCACAAAAATATTAGACTGATTGGTCGAGTAGTATGCAAAATTAGCTGCGAACATCCAGCGATATATGCTGACATGTAAAAAACGACCAAACGCACGATCCTTTTCTAGGCTTGGTCAAGATACCAATCAGTCAATGACCACATCAAAGCTCCACACGGGTATCAAAACCAAAAATCACAGCAGACTATGATACAATACGGCCACGTAAAGCAGGGCACAGTATACTCTGCAGAGTGATGTACTACGTGTATTCTCTAGTTTAGCACAAATGCTGTGTATGTAACCTACCACATACAGATGAGCACAATAATTTCTCTTAACAATTCCGACATTAAATGCAAAAGTCCTTATCAACAAACCAGCACACACCCATAACAGACTAATTATACACACGATCCATGATGTTGAAGATACATAAAAATAGAAATGCCTGGCAAAAAGCTACCCCCCCCCCCCCCCCCCCAAATTTTCACAAATCATCTTTTTCAGGGGAGCTCATGTCTTTTAAAGAGGAGCCAAGCTTCCCCTGGCTCCCCTATAGTTCGTACCCTGCTCCACACTTCTCTCTATTTATTCCAGGTGCTGTTTTAATGGGAAAACTTTACTTAGTTGGTGAGATGAAGAAAACTTTTCATTTTCAGCTCTCAGCTGAGGTACGTCTCTCTCGGCTTGGATTGCAATCACTGAGCGATTGTCTGACAAAGTTATGATGTGAATACTAAGCACCAGCCCTGTACTTTTCAGCATTGTTAACCACACTACAGATTGACCTGGACAGAGATAGGCCACAAAATATCCCGGGGGCTCCTGTTTGATCTTCACAAACAATAAACATGACCCAAAGTCCTGCTTGAGTCCTTGCAGTACCTAGAGACTGCAATCTTCATTAGTACAGCCCACAGTACAGAAGTTTCGGGCTTAATGATCAACATACTGAGGATTCTGCTATTCTTAAAATCTTACCAGTGCATTTAATAATGTAACATGTTTGATGAAGATGGTGCCACATGAAAGGCTGTTGGGGTCATAACAATCAAAAGTTTTACTTGAAAGCGTGACGGTGCTCAGGGAATTCCAAGGCAATCTGTCTGTTAGATTGTGAAATATTGTGTGTGCAGAATTGACAGTTTAACATGCAGGTGGAACAAGAAGAAAGCACACTGAGTGCCTAGAATGAAAAGCAGTCATCCTCTAGGTAACATAATTGTGCTCAGTAATTTTCACATCAGTCTACATTCTTGACGAGGATATTTCTTGACATAATGAAGTGGATTTTTCTATGTTTCAAGCGATAGGTTTGATACTAGCTGTGTCTCTATACCACTCTGCAAACAATGTCTAAGCAGGTTTTAAGTGTGTAGGATGTTCCCACTGCAGCTGTGAGCATGTTGGTATGATTATTGTGGCAGCTGGTACCGACAATACCCTTCAATACCTGACATCACCACCCCCCAACAAGGGGCATGAGAAACCCTGAAACCCTCAGCAGGGTGATAAAAGGTTCTCCATTTAGACCAGCAAACTCTGATCACTTTCTGATTACCTGTTTGTGGTGTGATTGTGTAATGTGACAATGCCTTCACACCAAACACCTAGATTCTACCATTATGTAAGCATTTAGCTCAAAGCACTACTGTGACAGCTTTTTCTTACTTTAAATATGCACGCGCAGCGTGGTTCAGACCAGTTTGAACTTCAGTGCAAGTCCATCAAACACATCACACAACTCCTCCCAGCACACCATGCGCCATCTAACAAAGGTTCCTATTTGGTGCAGCGTATCTTTGAGGCAGTATGCTGACATACTAACTGACAGTTATGACTATCTTACTATATAATGATGAAAACTCTGTGTGTGTGTTCCATGTTTTTCTCCTCACTGACTTGGTCAATCCATGTGAAATTTGGCACAGTGGTAGAGGGTCATGGGAGGATGCCAATGAAGCAATATTACATCAATTGGCCAAAGGGGGGCGCTATAGCAACCGATTGAAATTGCAAACTTTGAATGGGCATATCTCATGCCCCGTATGTCGTAGAGACATGAAACTTTGCACAGAGATGCCTCTCCTCATGAGGAACACATTTGCCTCAAGAACCCATAACTTCCACTTATATAGATTTTCCGCCATTTTGAATTTTTTGAAAAACACTTCAAATGGATCTCTTCCTAGGAAGTTTGAGCGATCTGCATGAAACTGGGTGAACATAATCTAGGGAGCAATATCTAAAGTTCCCTCTTGGCAAAAGTTGGAAAACTTCCTAAAACTGAGCTTCTATAAGGCAATGAATATTGCGGAGGGCGTGGCTCATCACATAAAGGTGTAGAACATCTCAAGGGTTTCACCCATCACCACGCAACTTTGTAGGCATATGACCACACATAATCTGAGGGGACCCCTCCATTATTGACCCCATCAAACAAAATGGGGGCGCTAGAGAGCTCATTTCTTATCTAGGCCTAACCGCCATATGGATTTTTACTAAACTTGGTAGATATGTAGAACAGGACGCCTCAAGGTGACTGGAGAAATTTAACTCTAATTGGCAACTGGGTGGCGCTATAACAACAGAAAAATGCTTCAAAATGGCTAAAATGCGACCGATCGCTGTGGCTCCCCCTGTGGACCAATGTTGGTGTTGTTCTAATGTTTGGTATGACTAAGTCATGGTATGGTATGCTGTACATAATCACGGAAACTGTCAGTGTGTCATTCTGTCAGTCAGTCATTCTGTCTGTCCCATGTTTTTCTACTTACTGATGTGGTCAATCTATGTGAAACTGCACATAGGCATTGAGGATTGGCATAGGTAGAAGGTGACAAAGCAACCAATGGCTATGGACTAGTGTTCACTATTTTTAGTTTACTGTGCCATTAGCACTAAACACAAACTCCAGCTCGGGCTAATGGGAATTTGATTTAGAAGGTATAAACCAAAATACGACGTTATGATGGAGCTAGATGAAAAGTTGAGCGATTACTAGTCTGTCTCACCAAATGTAGTCTGTGTGTTAGCATTTTCAAAATCCCTGTTGCCACAACCCTTTCTTCCTCTGGCAACAGTATTTGCCAGTGGCATTGACTTCATCAATATACCACTCCATTCCACTTCAAAAGAGCTCCTGTGATATCATTGTAATAACGTTCCCCAAGAGCCACAGACAGTTAGCAAATCGTCTGTGGTTATGATGGGTTCAGTGAGCTCCTCTAGAACTAGAAAAGTATATTCAGGCTTCACCTCTAGGGCTCCAATTATCAAATTATGTTTGTCTTTTTATCAGTGAAAGTCGAATCACACAGGTGACATCTGTCATTTGTTTTTGCTGTGTTTTAGTTTGTGTGGAGTTCGCCATTTAAACGACAGTGCTTGACTTCCCACCTGCAAATTTTCAACCAAAACAAGTTCCCCCTGAGACAATTTTGCAAAGGCACTGTCACTGTATGCTGTGGTAAGTGCTGCCTCAGAAGATTGTGATTGGTTTAACAGGAAACAGGAAAAATCCATGTAATCTTTCTTCCCTTATACAAAACTGATAATGTTTGCTTCCAAGGCCATTCTCTTGCACTGACTCAGCGCTTTGGAGATAGGTCTGGCTGTGCAAGACATAGCGGTCTGCAAATTTATTACAATTCATCCTGAAGGGGACCATGACCCGTCTGAACCAAATTTTATCCAAAACCACAAATGTGGACCTGCTGGTGGTGCTGACGGATTCATCCTTAATGAGTAGGACAGTTTTTCTCAAATGTTGTGCCCAAAAACATGGGGATACTTCACTGGATGAAAAGTTTAATCAGCTGGTTACACTAGCTTAAAGTCAGGGGTTCCTCCAGAGTTACCACTGATATTTATACCAAATTTCATGGCGATCCATTCATGGTTGTTGAGGTATTTCAATCTTGACTGACTAACTGACATTGTCATACATAGAGCCACACTGTTGGCCTTGCTAATATAGCAACCACAGGATCTCTCTTGCGTGAAAATTTTCTGTGCTTATGCAACACCATGAACAAAGTCCCAAAATGTTGTGTACACCAGTGGCCAACAATGGCTCCTCAGTGCGCTCTGGTGTTGTAAACTACACTGCAGTCCTGCTACACACATGCTAATGTGGTAACTAATCTCCCAATCTGCCAGATTTATGCATCAAAAATCAATTAAAAAAATCAAACCCCTGTTAAAAGTACCTTCTATCCCATATAGTAAACAAATTAAACAGAGAATTAAACCCTGAGAAAAAGAGTTCCATCCGTTTGAGACAGGAAACATACAATATATATCTGTAGAGTTGAGTTTCCTATTAATTGGTCAATAATCCTTCTATAATTCATCTGTTCAGACTCCATCCCATACAGTTTCTGACCACTGCTTCAACTGGCCAGTCATTTTTTCCTCATCCTCCACTAATCCAGCCGTGCACTTTTGCATCCATTCATCTCTTAATCTATGCATCCAAGTCTCCCCAGTGTTCTCCCTGCTGGCTCTGGTGTCATGAAGAGTTAACAGTATTCCCTTTGAATGCCACTCAGCTCTTCCTTGTGTAACAGCCGCTGAAGATTATTAGGACCCTCATTAAAAGATGATGTAAGACCACTGGAAGGCCAACCTCTGAATTCGTTCTCTCTATATCTCACTGTCTTGCCTTCAGACACTCACTCAATCACACTTTTACACCCTTCCATCCTTTTTATGCTTCCCATAATCTGTAACCAGAATATGCTAATGGCACAGGGACATTGTTGAATTTTCATTAGGTCTAATGTGACTGTGGTGACAAAATAATATATTGCAAGTTACTACTGACACGAGATCTTTCCACAAGCCAGACATTAGTGTCATGCTGTGCATGAACACATTTCAATCAAAATTTCAAACTGTCACCGTCAGGTTGGGCTGCATTTTAAGTAGTGCTAATTGAGCTGACTCATAACACAAACTAAGTATTCAGGACAAAAAAAAATGTTAGCTGCTGACCTTGGCAGTGATTTTAGGGTCGTGCTGGCTGCTTTCCAAAAATAGACCTAATCAATCACAGTCAGAAAAGGCTCTAACTTATTTTGTCAATATCTGTCACTCATATGTGACACCTGGACACAATACTAGGTTTGTTGATCTCAATCAGCAGTTTATGTATCACTGGTGGTATTATGATAGGCACACCTGCAGCCACCTGCAAACATTTGTTTATTTGTGTTGCATTCATTTAATTACCCTCTTTACGGTTACATTTTAGTCAGTCTTTACTTAAGTTCGCCTTAAGCTTTTCTGATTTGTATTTTTTTTAGGTAAGGGTTGTGTTGCACAGTGAGTGGTGGGATCAGCTGGTTAAGGATACAGGGTTTTTTATTTTTCTCTTCATTTCCGAACCCTCAAATTTTGTATGAGTCATGAAACTTGTCGAGGAGTGTCTTGGGTTATGCGATCACAAGTGGACAGCATTACGTCTGCCTGTTAACATCTGGCATTAGAATGCGTCTTCATGTCTCAAGTGGCAACTTGTGATCGGACCTCACTTCCAACCTCTTAATGCACATAAACACCTACTTTATGTCAGTTTGCAAAGACCAAATGCATTGTGGGAGGGGGGAGGAATAAGCGAGGATGTCAGTCAAGTAGGCGTCCTTTAGTGTGACCCAGGACACTTGAGTGTACACGGTGCTGAAAGAATGTAGCCACATGCTGCCCACACCACCTCTGACATTGTTCTGAGCCATTGGATCTCAAGATTGCATCGTTGGTGCACACTGGAAACATTCAGACCTGTACTTAGAGCTGTCCACTTGTAATCCAGGTGGCCACAGAGCCAACACTGAGAGACCTGGCTGCTATACGTCAGGCCTTAATGGGAGGTCTGGAAGGTGCGACTGAAAGAGCAGGCTACGTGACTGGAGCGTCCCTTCAAGGTACTGCAACATCAGTTACAGCTTTTGTGGTAGGAGCTGCAGGTTCACACTTACTCTGTCCTGCAGCTCACTTTTGACAATGTTTCATCAGGTCAGATTTTCTCATGAGCCCAGACTTGAGAAATTAACAGAAAATCATGATGACCACTTCTGCAATACATGTGAGAGAATTACAGCAGTATGTTGCTGAAAATCTGACTGGGTCTTTCTCCTGATTCCTCTGGTAAAGCCAGATGTGTCTATCTTCATACTGATATGAATGATTCTCTTTATATAATTCACTGATTTGTGTTTTCTTCCTCTACACCTCTACACGATTTTAAACCCAAGAGTAACTGGTCCATGAGATCATTCTCATCGGCCTTACCCCACTGCTGACCTTTATATTGAAGTGCAAGGGCAGACCTATCTGTTCAGTATTGGAGTTGCTGGATTTGCCCTTTCCAGTGGTTTTGGGTCATGATCTGCCAGTCATTTTGTTCTGGGTTTAGCAGTCACTAGAACACGAGCTACGCATGCAAACCAGCATTCCCCAACCCTCAGTGCCTCACCTCTTTTATGGCACCAAGGCTGGAGACACAAACTGGAAAGTCTTGGAAGCTACAGTATATAGCCAGAAGAGAGCATAGGAATTTAAATACACTGCGGTAAAACCACAAGTTCAGACTGTTCAGACATGCCCTTTGATTTTAATTACTTATCTATATAATTCAATGCAGCTAAATGATCATAATTGTCCACCTTTGTGCTGCTTAGTTATGGAAAGGGAGCCATAAACTAAGCCAGATAGTCAGAATGCTGTTCTTTACCGTTAGTATAGCGAGGTTAGGCATCTTATGGTCCCTCAGACAACTAGGTTAAGCAACTACTGATGCCTCAGACAACTAGAGATGTAATTCTTACCTTTGGCCATTCTATTCCGTGGGCTGGCCACCGAGGGAAACACAAGAACACTGCTCACTCCGTTTCCACTGGCCTGGCTTGTGTTTAGATGTTGCTCAGCTCTGTAGGAGCCCTCTGTGCCAGGAGACATCAGTCAGAGGCCCCATCAGTGCTCCACTCCAACTCCCTTTTGACAGGGCCTGGGGCTCCGTGCAGGCCAGCAGACAAGTGTCTCTGTTGACGGGAGGGCAGCAATAGACTTTGTTGTGATTTTAATGTCAACAGTGCAGCTATGTTAAATAATAATTACATTTTCTACATGTAAACTGTAGCATTTGGTTTCATATACACATTGACTATGAGGCCGATTTGGAGTGTATTTTCTTACATTCTAGAACTCATAACTTTCATTCTACACTCGTAGCTTAGCATTCTAGAACTAAAACATTCTAGAACCCTAATATGCCGGAACCGCCGACACTCAAGAACCAGTGTCTGCTGGAAACATTCCAGAACCCTAACATTCTAGAACTCTCTAGAACTCATAGCTATGCATGAGTGTGCCCTAAGAAGTGGCTGCCTTCTCCCAACCTCCTAATCTGTAATAAGCACAGCAGCCATCAGTCTCCACTTTAACATTCTAGAACAATAACACAACACTATAGAACCCGTAAAATTCTAGAACTCTAACATTTTAGCAAAATAAATTCTAGAACTTCAACATTCTAGAACTAACAAAGATTCATAACTTAACATTAAAAGGGCTCTGGAACCGCAACATTCTAAAACTATAACATTCAAGACCCCATGACATTCTAGAACTTGTGACATGCTGGAATCATTTGAGAACTTTAATATTCTAGAACTCATAACTATGCATCAGCATGCCATGAGCAGCAGCTGTGCCCTCTTGCCCTCAGGACTGTGAAAGGGTCATCTGTTGTTCCTTAAGGGGACGATCACACCTACAAGGAGACGCCAGTAAAACAATTGATTCCCTATGATACAGCGCATCTGACTGGTTTTCAAGCATTTTTTATGACAAGCATCTTTCTGTAGACGCTCAAACTTAAAATAATCTCAACTTCAGGTGCCAGTAGCGTCACTTCGTCATCGTTGTACGTGGCCCAGTTAGCCCATCAAATCCATGGAATCAAGCAAGAGACGACCTTTGCTATCACGTCAACCTCATTCATGTTTAGTTGTTGAGAGTAGCTGAGGTAAATTGTGTAAACACAATGGCAATGCAGTGCGATGACGAATGGTTCATCCTGACTGTTTATAATTACGAGGAGCTATACAATCCCTCAATACCTCAGTTTAGCAATAAGCACCGGAGAGCACACGCATGGAGCTGTGTGAGCAGCCAAGAAAAACGGCAATGGCAAGTGCCCTCCTCCGTCTTGGGTTCATTTTCAATGTTTTGATCGCCTGGTTGCGCACGCACCCCTGTAAGGAGCGCTAATTGAAAGGGCGTTTCAGGCATTTCAAGCGTATTTGAAACATCCACGTTTCTAGCACTCCTTGTAGGTGTGATCGCCCCCTAAGGCATGATCATGCTCTGCTTCAACGTGAGCTTCATGAGCATCCCCTTGCCCCTGACTTGTAAATGGTTCAGCAGCCACTCAGTTTCCACTTAAACATTCTTAAACCTAAACACTAGAATTCTAGAACCCAATATTCTAGAGCTAACAAACATTTATAATTTAACATTCTGCAATTGTACCTTAGTATTCTAGAATTGTCACATTCTAGAAACATAACATTCAAGAACCTGTGACATGTCAGAGGCATTCCAGAACGCAAACATTCCAGCACTCATAACTATACGTACATAAGTGTGCCATAAGAAGCAGCTGTGCCCTCTTGCCCCAGGCCTGTAAAAGGGTCAGCAACTGAGCAACATTCTAGAACCATAACACTCTGTAGTCTGTGTGACATACTAGAACCCGCAACTCTGGAACCTTTAAATTGTAGAACCCTCAACATTCTGGAAGCCTTGACATTCTAGAACTCATAACACCGATGAGCGTGCAATACGAAGCAGCTTTGTCCTGTTGCCCCCAGGCCTGTGAAAGGGTCAGCTGCCGCTCCTTATGGCATGCTCATGCCTCGGTGTGAACGTGATCAGCCCCACCGTGCGCCCTGCCTGTAAACATCCTGGAACCAAAACACTGTGGAGCCATTTACAAGCTAGACATAATACAATTCTGGAACTCTAATATTCAAGAACCTTACTACTCTGGAATCCAACTAGAACAAGACTAGAACTGGACAAACTACAACCCAACATTCTAGAACTAACAAACATTGCAATGCACGAGCAGTGGTGAGCCTTTTTGGTCTTACCTTTTACTCTAAATACAGGCTGCCTTACATTACTGCAGGTGTTTGTTGGGGCAGTATTCAGCGAGAGGAGAATACCTGTGGACACTTTTCAAGCCTGCAGAAAGGTTTTCAGATTTTTTTCCTATGTTTCTACTTGCAGTTAATATATTGTCAAAGAAAGATGATGTAACTCTCCATCACATATCTTTTTGTACTAAAGATGCAAACACAGCATTATTTATCAGAAAAGATCAGGTATCCCTAAAAGAAACAAAAAAAAATTAGTTACAATACAGAGGTTGAACTTATGTTGACACGCCTTCCAAGCTTATTTTATATAATCGGCCCTTAGGCCTACTTTCTGCTTCGTAAATCTGGCCGCGGCGACTTTGCACTTCACAAGCAAGTAATATCCCTCTGGTGTAAAACTGCCTTTGACAAAGCTGTTAATCCTCAGTTATGACAACCATTACTATGCACTCTCTGGTGGTACTTGTAAAGGGGATTAGAGGAACTGATGTGATTGGCCATTGTTGAGGCATACCCCAATGCTTGTACTGATTTACTCCCACTAATAAGGTGTTCATTCTGCCCCAGGCTCCCACCACACTGCACCTTGATATCAATCTTTCTGGTCAGAAAAACTGCAAAGAGGTGTGTAATGGACATGGTCATATATTGTTGTGTTGGTGTTTCCCTCGTGAAAATGTGAAAGAATTGGATCAGGAATGTATGTAAATGGGTTTGTATCAGCCTGCAGAGGTGACCGGTCCACCAGATGCCTGTACCTGCAGGTGACTGGCTCCCTCCTGATGCAGATCAACTATATAAAGAGCCAAGATGGTGGCAGTGCTGCACAGGACTGAACTTATCTCCCTCTCCATCCACATGTGTCTCTGCTGCACCTGGGTGCACTGTGATTTGCAGGCAACAGCCATCTTGGTGGCTTTTTGTCTTTTACAAGATTGTAGGGTTGGGCTGCCACATTGTCAGTCTTGTTTTCTCTTGTTTATCGTTGCAAGGGAGAAAGGATATTGCAGTTCAACATGGTCTCATGCCGAAGTCCTCAAAATCTTCGCTTTGTCAGTGACTTTCAGTGTTAGACATGGATACACGACTGGTTGTTGTTGGGCTCACTTCCTGTAAGATTGTGAAGCCAAACCCTGTTATTTTTTCCTAAACCCAGCCACAGGTCTATGTTGGCAATACATAACCATGTACATTTGTTGTTGAAAGAAAAAATTGTCAATTCATGGTGTTGTACCATCCTAGTATAAGAGACTGTATGCAAACGGTACATTTCATTTTGTATTTGAAAGAAGACAACACATGCAACAGGCAGACCTTGGCATCCCAGAACGTCAACACCCAACTGATCCAAGGTACTTTGCATGTTGTCTCGATGTGGAAAGTCCATGACCAAATGCCTATGTGACATTGGGTTATATTGGTCATTTCTTCCTAGTAAGATTTGTTTGTTTTGGCCTTTGCCCACCATGAAGTATATAATCAGCTCCAGCTATATGTACTCACTCAACTGCTGTATTTGCTGTGTTTAAGTGGTTTACTTATACAAACTATCATTCAAAAGCTACGTTCTTTGTGGTTCAATTAATGGGGACCATTTCAAGATACAGCTACCACAGCACATTCAATAAACACTTCTGTCAGACATGCAACAAACAAATAAATGGTTACTCACTTATGACGAATTATTTCAGTTCACAGATTGTGACGATACAAACAGAAACGCTGCTGACACAGTGCTCTCACACTTCCAGTGGTCCAGACAATCTTAATCCAGCAAAGTATTTAGTCCAAACTCATTATTACATCCACAGGTATCCACACACTGCCCATGCATTGCTGCCACCGTTCATATTTCTCCATATATTATCCATAATTTCTTCAGTTCTGCACGTTAACATGCAGCCTGAACATTGTCAAACACCTGTCCTTTTGATTGACACCAACAGAAACTTTCATACCTGCCCCTAGTGATGGCCAAATGAAGCCTCATGAAGCATTGTCATTATTTTCTGAGCCCTTTAGTTGGCGCTCCTGTTTTAAAGAGAGAGGTTCAAAGAATGGCAATTCAGTGTACTTTCAACCTTTTGTTGAACAAACAGCGCCATCTAGTGGGCTCAGAAAATAAAGAAAATGCTTCATGAGGCTTCATTTGGCCATCACTGCCTGCCCCATAGCCTGCCATGGCCAGCGAGGGCCAATGTGGCTATAGACCTTGTGGTCAATGCCACTCAAGACGTAAACAGGAGATCTGAACTCTCTTCTTACACCACAGATTGTTATAAATGTAGATAAATGATAAATAAATGGCTCCTGTGTTGTCCTAAGGGGGAAAAACAGTCTTTCTTATCAACTTAACTTATAAGTCTCTATAAGTGTTTTAATATACAGTAAGCTCCTAAACAGACATATCTGTCTGTAATGATTAGTTTCTCACTCATAATCACACACTCAGTACATTGTTTCACCCTCTTTCTATTTTTATAGTTATTTCTTTTTGACTAAACCTCAGAAAACGTGGAAATTCTTTATTTTTTGTGATATTCTCTACTTTGAATTTAGACTGTGTGAGGCTTCATGATATGGTGCCATTGTATTTTCCAGCTAATACCTCCCAGTTCCAGTCAGCTGCAGCATCTTTTTTCAAGAAAATATTCAGGCAAAGATATATAAATAAAAAACTCTTATTTTGGTGCATTGAAACTTTTAAAACTCACCTGAAGCACTTACAGTGATACTGACTGTTGAGGGAAAAAAAATCTTCAGTGTTGCCTTTCAAACGAGACCATGCATGTACATGTACTAAAAATGGAACGAGAACAGCTTTCAGTTACTGTGGGAATGACTTGGAATAAGCATTACGTGAATTTAGGTGAATTTTACAGGAACTTTTAGTTTAAAACAAGAATGTGTTGTTTCTTCTCTCTAAAGTAACACCGCCTCACTTAAAAGAGTGTGATAAACAAAGTCCTTGAAGTTTATAGTTTTACACTATTAAACTGAACATCCCATTATTCCTGCTTGTTACACAACTTAATGCTTTAGCCTACTTGGAAGCTTTAAGCCTGGTTGCCAGTACCTGTTTCAATATGTTTAACTGTTTCTACCACTGTGAATGTGTTTGTGACAGTTTGGGATTAAAAGCTTGGTGTCAGATATCAACCTTTACATCGAGGCCTATAGCCACGTTTCCATCAGCCTGTTTAGATGCGCATCTAGAAGTGTCGCATCAGAAAATTATGATGGAAACGCCAAAATTCGAATTAAAATCCCCTGATTCGCACAAACTAAAATACGCTCGTTTAGCCGGGTTTTGGTTGATTCGAAAAAATGTTGATTTGCAAAACGGGGGATGGAAACAGCTATGTTCGAATTAAGTCTGACGTAGCGCACCTCTCTCCATGGTGATATCCACACTCCGGGTCGGGAAGGCCGTAATGCATTTACAAGCTGGTTGCCAACCGCCAAAAAACGTAGAAGAAGAAGAATGCAAGACTTGTTTTGTTTCCGGTTCTGCGGAAAACTCACGCGAGTTCGTAGTTTTCACCAAAGTCTGTACATTTAATGGAAACACACAGGATTCATATTTCTTTTAATGCGCATTTCCCAATGATTCGAATCACTTTTGGATGGAAACATAGCTTATGATGAGTAGGGATGGGATCAAGTTAGGCTGTGTTAGCTCCTGCTAACCGTACGGAGAGAGCAGGGGGAGAGCAACCCATAGATATGAGCCTTCAGCACCATCAGAACAGCAACCAGCTATTGCTTCAGTTGCCTTCTTCACAGTAGCTCTGCATCCTGTTTGGTAATAGGCAATCTGGAAATCCATCGGTAAAAAAAAAAAGAAAAAAAAACTTTTCTTTTTTTCTTCCTTTACCTCTGCAGGCACAGCCCGGAGTTTTTGGACTAACGGAAGTGCAGGAGCCTCGGTGATTGCTCACGCCCTTCACTTCCGTCGGTGCCCCCAGGGAATCGCCGTGTTGTTTACAAATACTTCGGGTAGAAAACCAGCAGAGTTTAGCTATATATCACATTTTTCACGTCACTATATCACCGTGTAGACTAATCTGATGTTTGTTAAGTCTATAAACACAATGAATGAACAAATGTTACTATTTCTGTGTGTTTTGTAATTAACATGGTTATCGTAGATTAGCTGGGGTAACCGTTAGCTGTTAACGTTAGCCGTTAGCGGTGTCTGTAATAACCATAGACTGTATAAAAATAAGGTAATAACTCAATAAACGGTCCGTGAATAAAATATTTTTTCCAGCGGATATCTTAGTTACAACATGATTGAGCTAGCAAAGCAGTTTTGTGTTGCTATGTGTTGTATTTATTCAGTTTGGGAAATCACGATGTCTAGAAAGCATCAGTGGCTGCAGCTGACAGGGACAGTTAGCAAAGCTAACATCATGACATCATCTGTTAAAAGCCTCCCGTTGTTGGATACGACATGAAACTACTCCAGTTAGCTCAATCATGTTGTAACTAAGACATCCGCTGAAAAAAAAAAAATCACGTTGATGAGACGGCATTTTGGGTGGAGCGGTCGCTATGGACGCGGAGCTTGCTGTTTCTGTAGGTACACATTTCCTGGGGACACCTGCACGTCTCGTTTATCGTTCAGACTCAAAGCCCCGCCCTCCCCTCCCCCTCTGTAGTTGTCCTTCATACAGGGCTGCTGACAGATTCTACAATGTAAATTGTAGAATCTGTCTTGAGAGATTAGGTAATAGGTGACAGTAATACTGAAACTGTAATGTGGTCATAGCTGTTGTGTGTTCATATATAATGTGTATTTTACAATGGCTTTGGACAAAGCTCAGCCAGTCATCATCAAGGACTGGAACCATCAATTTTATAAAATGTGTTTAATGCTCCTTTTGTTTATGTGCAACAGTATATTCTATCAATGCTAGTGATGGCCAAATGAAGCCTCAAGAAGCATTTTCTTTATTTTCTGAGCCCACTAGATGGCACTCGTGCTTTAAAGAGAAGCTCAAAGAATGGCAATTCAGTGTGCTTTCAACCTTTTGTTGAACAAAAAGCGCCATCTAGTGGGCTCAGAAAATAAAGAAAATGCTTCATGAGGCTTCATTTGGCCATCACTAATCAATGCCACTGTTTCTTAAAGGGCAAATTACAAAACACATTTCCATACTTCCCTCCAGTGGTACCCAACTGTGCAGATAATTTTGAGGTCTCTTGAGGATCATAAGCCTAATTATACTAGTACCATTATGACACCTACTTGTGCCTGTGCTTCTACTTGTTATTTTTCTTGCCGAAGAAGGGTGGGTCCAAGTTTTTGGTATTCCTGAGGTAAGCATTTTGCTTTTTTAAGATTTCTGTTCTTCCATAATCTTCCAAACTAGTAACCTTTTTTAAGATTCATTTGCTGTCAGAGCAGGTAGGAGTCATGAAGTCATAAAAAGGTCTGCCTGCTTTTAAATAACTGCCTCTAAAAATGGGAGATATGGAGCTGTATGCAAATGAAGTAACGCTGAAAAAAGGAATAACTCAGCTTAAGGTCTTATAATAATAACAACATGTGTTGTTGGACAAAAATGTGTATTCATGACTCTCTGTCCCCTTTTTAACTGCATGACATTTTGTCTCAGAGTGAACTTTAACAAACTTGAATGAAATAAATTGTACAAAACTGCAGTGAGAGAGACCTTGATAGCTCAGGTATTTTTCATTTTGTGGGACTATAGCCTGAGGGCCAAATCCTTTATTCCCAGGTCATCAAATATCTACACTTTGTTACACCCCTTGGTGCCAAAGGCACCCTTTAGCATCTTTATGAGATGCACAAGGCTTTTAACTAACACTAATGTAAACCCATCTGCAGCGATACTTGATGCTGACATAGTACAAAGAGCAAGAACATCTGCATAGGGTGGGAAGGGAGGAGAGGTCGGTGGGTAAAACATGAGTGTGTCCCATGTGAAACCAGAGGTCAAAGCTGTTTTAACTTAAAGTTACATCAATTATGTACGGTCGCTGCACACTGACATCACTCAGGTGATATATTTACATCATGTTACATTATCGTTGTCCCTATTTTAACCCAAAACATGATTTCTATTCCTAACCCCCCAGGACGGGCCCGCACCAGGCACCGGCCACCAGCAGACGCCGGACCGGACGGTAGTGAGAGCCCACCCGGGCCCGGGTGGATGAGGGAGACAAGGAGGCAGTGATGCTGCAAGGCATATGTCCCCGGCGCATCAGGAACCAGGGGACCGCGAAGGGCCACCCGCCCAAACCCCCCAGGACGGGCCCCCACCAACACAAAGGAGAGAGCGGCCCGCCACGAGCAGTCAATCCCCCATCGGGACTCCCTAGCAGAGGGCCCAAAAACCACAGCCGGTCAGGAGGCAGAACCCCGGCAGGAACCCAGGGCGCCACCCGGCCCACCCGCCACGGGACCCCCCAGACACCGGGAACCCAGCAACACCACCATGATGTAAATGGGCTCCCTGGCCAACCCTCAGCCCAGGAGGGCCAGGCCCCACGAGCCACGCCATGCGTATCTACAGTGTGTGTAAACCCACCACCCCCCCTCTTACTATGATTCTCCGATCCCTGACGGAGAAACATTAACCCTACACCGTGAATGTGAATGTGAGTGCCCATAAGTGTGATGTGGTGCATTAAAATTGAGGGACATAGGAGACAGGTGGGGGCAAGGCTGATGGCTACAGCACACTGCTGTCCTGCAGCCCGTGCAGCCATAAGCACCTGGAACCTGTTCCCATCTGTCCCACAAGATGTAGGTGTATGTGGTGCTTTAAAATTGGAGAACAGATAAGGATGGGCCGGAGGGCAGCATGGAGGGCTACTGGACACCACTGTCCCATAGCCTGCCCCATCATGAAGCCCCCCAATCCATCAGTGGTCTGCACCTCGAAGAGTGAGTGTATGTGGTGCATTAAAACTGTGGAATGTGAGGCGAGTGAGCTAAATGTGGTTTAGGAGGCCAGGCCAGCGTAGGCCCGGCCCGAAGGCTGGAGGGATGGATGAGAGGGGCTAGAAGGTGGCGCCAACCAGACCCCGGCGCCGCGAGGCCCCCAGCGCCCATGGACAGCAGGCCAGGCGGGCCCCAAGGAAACCCAACGGGCCCCCAACCAACCCCGCCCCCCAAGCAACTGCAGCGTCAGGCCCCCGCAATGGTCCCGACCTGGGCCACACCGCCCGCAGCAAATCGACCCCGAGCAGAAGGACGAGGCGCGCCACCAGGGTGCACGGACAACGGGCCCCACCCAGCCCCCCCGAACCCCGACGCACAGGAGCACAGGCCAACTCGCAACCCCGCCAGTTTTTTTTGTTTATCAAAAGGTTGAAAGAACACTGAAATGCCATTCTTTGAGCCTCTCTCTTTAAACCATGAGCGCCATCTAGTGGGCTCGGAAAATAAAGAAAATGCTTCATGAGGCTTCATTTGGCCATCACTAGTTACAATGTGTTTCAGCTGTGCGTCTCAGAGGGACGCTAAAGGATGCCCCATGCACCTCACAGCGACACAAGGGAGCACGACAAAATGTCAGCATTTGACAACCTGAGAATGAGAATGGAGTATTTGTCTCAACCTGGACAAACTCTGGAGTAATCAATATGTGACACGCTGCCAACAGTGCTGTTATGTGAGTGCTGTTTGAGTGTCTTTGAGCTCACCTTGAACCCACATCTATCAGTGGGCTTTCTTTCTGCTTCTTTTGCTTCCACTCTGTTGTTCCGTTTTACTGGAAGGTGTGCACACACATACACACACACCATGGAAGTATTAAGAGACATAGATACAGTGTTGGAGGCAGAACCCCATTCATTCCTATGAAAGTTGCTCAGTGGCACATGAAGCCAAAAAAACTTGATTTGCTTTTGCCGGCCAAAATGGCGGCTACCTCTGGTTTAGGGGCTCTGCTAACTTCAATTGGGGTAAAATGATTTGATCTTGCGGCACTTCCAGACTTTCCAAATGTTATCGAAACAAATGGATTGAATCCTGAAAGTGATATGAGTCGTTTTTCGGCGGCTGTCTCCACTAATTTACAGGCGTCTCTTTTACAATATAAGTCCATTGGACAAAGTGTTTATGGGCCCAATGGCATCACGCCACATAGGAAATTGGCTTCAAAGCCCAGTGTATTTCCTGGGGACCTGACACACACACACACACACACACACACACACACACACACACAAAATATATTCTTCTTTTGTTTCTTTGTGCAAACCAGTTTCACTCCGAAGTCATCGAAAACCGCTTGGTTAGTGATCTTTGGCGACACCAACGAAGAAGCCACCTTTTCAAATTGCATGATATTGGTCACGTTATTGTTTAACGGTACCTGGCGGCATCAGGAGGAAACAAAATTATGAAAGTTAAGGCAGGAGAAGTTGGATAGATCCACCAACCACTGACTTTCACCTGGGAGGTCAGTGTTTGTATCCCGTGAGATTGTTAAGCCAAACCCTGTTGTTTTTCCTAAATCCAACCATGTGCAAGTATTGGCATAACGTAAATGTATGAGCTTGAACCTGTATTGATGGATGACAATTTTTTGGGAGGTCAAATTACCCTCGTCCCCTGGTCCCACAACATGCCACACATGCATCACTATAGGATAAACTTCTAAACGGAAATAACATACTGAAAAAAACTTCTATATATCAAGGCATTGCTATCATTCCTGAAAAAAAGATTACTGTCCATTATTGTGTTGAATTACCAAACGGGACATTTGCTTGTTTAACTTAAAATACTTCAGATTATTTTAATAATTCCTGCAGCAGAGATGAGCATGACCATGCAGCAGCAGCATCAGTTGACACCTCAGATAAGTGAAAAAGCGCTGAAGGGGCATTTGAGGTGGCTTCATTGTCCTCTGTCTGCGCACTGAACAAAGTGATAACACCCGATCCGGCCCTTCTTATTCATACCACTGCAAACAAACCATGATGCCAGAATCAAAGGTGTATATATATTTTGCTTGCATGTGGTAGCTGCCTGTGCCGCACTGCCTCTCAGCTGCTTTTGTGTATCCCCTGTTGTATTTGTTTTGTTACTTGGGAATACATTACATATTCACATTTCTGCGGCAAGAGAATCCTTTGAATATTAGCAAGGCAGGGAGCTGTCTGACTTGATCAAATATTGCCCTGCAGTCGTTTCTTTATACAAGCCAGGGTTTTATTTCAGATTCACACTGCGCTTTTTCAAGGAAGGAGCAGAAAGAGAATATGTACTGTATATGTGTGTATGTGTGTGTGTGTGTGCAAAGCATGAGTGAGTGCATGTTTGTACTTGAGCAGGGTGCAAATGGAGGCCCAGAGCATCTTTCATCTGACTAATGCATAATTAATGCCCAGCCTGTTTGCTGTAATTACTGTACTGTATATGTACCATGCCTGGAAAATGACTATTTGTCCCTCAGTGCAGAATCTGCTGGCTCAAACATTTCCTCAAACATCCATGGAAGGACATTGTTTTGAGAACAGTCGCTCTGACACATTATCAGTCACATATTAAGTCAAACAATTTAACTGTTGCATTTCACTCTTTCTGCGCAACATGACCCAAATTTGACGTTGATATTTTATTGTACGTCATGATAACGATGTGAAGCCTTTAAACAAAATATCCATAACATATCTATGCTTCTGTTTATTGTCCCTATTTAATATGCATGCATTCCTTTCACAATATCCGCTGTTCCGTCACACAAATTAGACGTAATCATCTACTATCAGCGCTAAGACTTTGGACCGTTCTCACTGCACTTAGATTTGGGGTTTGTTCTGTTTTTTGGAGCTCTGAGCTTCTGTTGGCTTCACACACCTTCAAGAGATCCTCCAACAGCAGGAATGGAAACTGAGAAAGGAGCCGGAGACCAATTGAAAATCATAGAAAAACAGCTCAGGTGCAGCAGAATCCCCCTTTTTTTCAGATCATCAAAATGAAGCTGGCTTCAGGAACTGTTGCTGTTAAGACTAAGTTAACGCTGTATCCGCTTTTTGTGTCAGTAAATTATTTGTACAGCTGATGTATTATAGAGCACTATCGATTTTAGTCTCTACAGCGTTCATTACAACAGCAGTTATTTGCCTTTTTTATCTTGAGAAAATCAAGTGATGCTGCCCATCAGAAAAAGCTGTGAAAAATATATTGTGTTGCCTTGACCACTGAGGTACAAAGCAAACACATTCACTCCAAGCAGGAGTTGTGTATGTAACTACAGGTCTATAAATTTTGGATGACAGCCAGAGGTGTTATTTTGGTATTAACATGGCCGAGAGACGCTGGTGTGCACAGGGAAAATATGGACAGAACTGCGAAGCGTGGGAGTGCCGGTGGTCCTGAGGTAACCAAGGATAGATCACCAACCGAAAGAAGCAGGTAACTGCCTCATTGCTGCCTGTCTAATCTTGAGGCCATGTCTTGGAAAGACACCTACAGACTTTTAAGACTTTTATTATTTCTCTCCTGTGTTTGTTTATATGGTAAGGAGTATAATCCCTGTCAGCAAAAATCTCAGGCCTGGACTGTTCTGAAAACACGCTACAAGATGAAGTCAGATCATGACAAATTTCTTAATATAGTCATCTGCTCCAGGCACGTTACTGCAAGTGTTGACGTTACATACACTGCTACATGAAGCTACATGCTAATGTCAAGCAAACATGAAGTCTTGGTTTCAGTGAAAGGTTTATTTTTCTTTTTGAAATGGTAAAAGCACTGTTAAACACAGTTATTCCCCGGATACAAGTACACTGCTACATGTAGCTACATGCTAATGTCAAGGAAACATGTGACCATGGTTGCTGATGTTGTTAATTTCTCGTACTTTTGGATCATTTCCTGCTGGAACATGTCCTACGAGGTTTCCAACTGTTATTGGTGATTTTTTTTTTATTTCTTACTGTAAAAAGCACTGTTATACACAGTTATTCCCTGGATAGAAGTACACTGCTACATGTAGCTACATGCTAACGTCACGCAAACATGACGTCTTAGTTGCCGTGTAAAGATTTTGATTTAGAAGCTTTTACTGGTGATTTTTTTTTTTAATGGTAAAAGCACCGTTATACACAGTTATTCCCCGGATACAAGTACACTGCTACATGTAGCTACATGCTAATGTCAAGAAAACACGTGACCTTGGTTGCTGATGTTAATTTCTTGTACTTTTGGATCATTTTCCTGCTGGAACATGTCCTACGATGTTTACAAGCTCTTATTGCTGATTTGTTAGGTAAAAAGTGCTGCTGTTCTTTCCAACTGCAATGAGGTTGTGGAACGCAGAGAAATGGAAGTGACCAGTCAGAGCAGAGTGGGCTTTTTCAGTGGTGGGGCTTAAAGGGACGGGTGCTGAAATGGAGCATTTCAGACCAAAGGTGAATACAGGTGTCCCAACACTGACAGTATGAGGAAAATAAAATGTTTTTTGAACATCAAGGCCTGTAAACATGGTCCAGTAGAAACCCCAAATACAAGTATCAACCTGAAAATGAGCATAATGCATCTCCTTCAGGGCCCTGACACACCAGGCCAACCAACAGACGGCACATCAGTCAGTTTCATGCTGTCAGTGTGGGTCTGTTGCTCTGATTTTTTGTTCACGGTGTGTCCTGCACCACTGGCACTGGTCTGCCCTGGTAGGCTGTTTTTTTGTGGTGTTGGACCCAGCTGAGCCGTCGATGAGCTTTGCCTTGCTGACTGCAAGAGAAGGGAAACAGAAGTGAGGAAAGCAAACAAACAACCAAAGTCTTGGCTGACACACAGGCAATGTGATGCACGTGTATATGCATGCACCTCCCCGCAGCCTTATGTACATAAATGCTTCCAGTTTCCGCTGTCATTGAACAGCCAGCAGAGAAGCAAGCAGGGCTTTATGGATGCTACTGGTTCTACTTGAGTACTGTTGCGTGTGGTCTCTGTGTTATTTATGTGACCTCGGAGGAATTCCACTCCACCACGGGTTTATTCTGGAGACCTGAGTTATTCCTGCAGTCCTCCAGCACGGCACAGCAGGTAGCCATTAAACACAAGGCCACTGATGCCTACATTCACATTACACAGAACATGCTTTTAAGAGGAAGATTCCCAAACTCTGTCTGTGATCAAGTGGAGAATACCTATGATGGGTTTCAAGTGAACACATCATGTGGCAAATGCAGTCCTCAAGAAGGATTTCAGTCTAATGCAGTTTTCTGAAGATAACTGTCATGTTTTATTGACTGACATATTGGTCATACAGGTTATTCTTTCATAATGTGGGATGTGTGGACCATTTTCCAGAGGTTGCCAGAATCCATTGGCTCTATGCAAAGTGTGATCATACATCAACTTCTCCTCCATAATCTTTGAGTTAGGCTTTTCCTGAAAGTGTCTGCTGGACCCGACCTGTTTGATGTAACTGATCGATTTAATTCAACTTTATTCATCCCAAAGGACATTCTTGTGCCAGAGAATGCTTCACGCACAGTAACACAAATGACAGAAACAACAATTAATAGTGCCACATTTATCTTGCAAGTGTGCTCTTCTTCAACGTTTGCTTCCTGGATTTTTCCCACATGGAAATTCTTACCAATCAAGAGCAGCTTTCTCACACAAGGCATTTGATCTGGTCCTCTTGTAAATGCTGCCGTGAGAACACCAACCAGCTGTAGGCAATTATACAACTTTGGAACAAAATTAGTCCCTGATTCAGACCAAAGTGTGAGAGCAGCCTAAGTATCAGTCAAAATATTCAAAACATACAAGATATAAAGTGTTTAAGGACCAAAAGCAAAACCCAGTGCCTATAGGGGCAACAATAGAAGTAAGATAAGTACGAGAGTTGAACTTAAATGGTGGAAAAATGCAAATTGCCAAAGTAATATTGCACATGTTGAAATGGAAAGTAGCATAGTGCATCATGTAAAATTAACAACGCACCTAATGTAGTTGAATATTGTTGTCGGTGCCCTTTGTTTCAGCTCTCCTCCCTACAGAAGAGGCAGGAGTTACACAGTCTGATGGCCACAGGTAGAAAAGATCTCCTGTGGTGTTCTGTTGTGCTCCTCGGTGGTCTCAGTCTACGGCTGAATGTGCTCTGATATGACTCCAGAGTGGCACGCATGGCTGAGAGGCATTGTCCAGAATACTGGATTACAGTAAACGTTCCACACAAGGCCTTTGTCCAAGCTGTTTTTCTTGAAGGCTTACCGTCAGTGGGTGATAGCAGTGTTTAATTTGTTAAGTTTATATCTGATATTCTTTTTTTGTGTGTTCTGGCACAAACAGATACACTACCATATGTCCTGACTCTGTGTTAAATATAAATAGTATCTTGTAATTTTGTGGGCTTGCACCTTGCATGCATGTCACTAGAAGACAAATACTCATTTGTGTTATTTTTTTAATAGCACAAATAAATGATGAGACTAGTGTGCAGCACAAGAGAAGGAATCCCCTGGGTCTCCATTGGGCAAGAAGACATGGGTGGGAAAATCCTGAATTCTGATTTTCATCTTAACACTGTTTTTATATTTGTAATGAACTGTATGCCCTCACTTGTTTGCGTTTCTTTAAACCAATGACAGTCATCTTGGGTGGCAGGATGCAGTGACGGTGCTCTCGTGAAAAGTGTCAGAAGAGAATTTGTTTTGATGAAACATTTGTGCATGGAGAGGCAGGCACTGTCATTAAAACAGCCATGCAAAAGAAAAACGCCACAAAAAGCATTAACAGTGGTATGTTACTGCGTGATTCAACTTTAGGTGATTAAATAAGACATTGGTAACCAGTGCCCTAGAGGTGAAGCCTGACTATACTCTAGCTCTGGGGGAGCTTGCCGAATCCGTTAAAACCCCAGACGATTTGCTAGCTGTATGTGACTCTTGCGAAACATCTTTACAACGATATAACAGGTGCGTCTGTGAAGTGGAATGAATCTGTATATTGGTGAAGTCACTGTCAAGGGCGTGTAGCTGGGGCGTCGGTGGCTTAGTGGATAGAGCAGGCGCCCCATATAAAGGTCAGCCAGAAAGCCCGCTGGTTCGGGGGCCCGAGGGCTCAAAAGTAACCAACAGCTCAGAGTACGGGCTGGGTCAGGTCTATGACGTCTTTTTTGGCTACAAGAAATCACGATATGTGGCTCTGTCCTCGACTGTCAAGCAACTCCTGCAGCTCTGCGTAGACTGATGGGATTGACTGCAGTGTGAGGAAGACCGTGCTGAATCGGGTTTCTGCCATCGGTTTGAGAGAGGTGACACGCCAGGTCGGATGCTTGCTTTACATATTTCACTACAGCCTTGGCCACCAGCAGGGTTTCCTTTAATTCTGGGACCGAATCAGCAAGTTCACCTGTGTCGAGAGCGTGCCGAAGGACAGTGGCATTATGTTTTTTGTTTTTTTTTTTTCTGGGCGAGTTTACAAGATGTGGCAAATCAACTCCAACAGGTCATGTCAGGAAACGGATCAGCATCGAGCATAACCGTCCCACAAGACCGAGTCGTGGCTTTTTAGAGGTGTGTTCACAAGTTGTTTTATTCGTTGTAGATCTTAACAACAAGATCAAAGCAGGCATGCCTAATTGCACAATCCAAATCTCTGTCAAAACTTGCCATTTTCAGCATGTAAATTGTTAGCATGGAGGGCGTGCTTGTTGTCTCCCACAGAGAATGCTGGCTGTAATCAGCAACCCAGTGGCAGTCTCGTAGCCACCCACTACATCTGGTGAGTCAGAGTTTTACATTCATTAAATATCAGTCAGCATGCCCCCACATTGGAAAAGGAGGCGGAAGTCCAATGTGAAACCTAAGCCATGTACTGCTGCGGACGGGGTCAGCAACAAAATATACTGAAGCCACCTGAAAGAAAGTCCCACAGAAAAAAACATATCAGAAAAATAGTGGCTGCCTGTGACTTTGCTGTTTAAAGGACTGAGTTCGGATGCACAAAAGTCAGGCAATAACTCTAACTAACTAATAAATGAGCAGCTCCCATGTTCAATGAGCCAAAATTACTGTTTTTCTCAATGGAGTCTGGTGCCTTTGATTCAGCTTCCCCATCGAAACAGGCTCTTTGATGGAAAGGTAAAACAGTGATGATATTATAAATGTAACGTACACTTAAACTGTTAAAGATTTTTTTTTAGCTGGGACTCTTTTAGATGGCTGAAACACATTGTGCTGCTGTCCCTGTCCACAAAAGTATATTGCTTGGCTTCTGTATCGGTACTCCTGCCATTTTCAAAATTGGGGGCATGTCAGTCTTCTGTATGTAGCACACTAACTATGGATAAATGCCCCATTCAACCCCATTAACTTTCCCTTTAACTTTGTCTGTCAACAAACCCACCAAGGATCCATGACTAAAAGCACACAAGCAAACAAAATGAAAAATGTTATGGATGCCCCAAAGATGATGAATGAAAAAGTACAACAAAGCACATTGCATATCATAAGGTTTTGTATGTAAATAACATGTTAAGTGGTGTGTGTAATGTGCAACAACTAGAAGCAGCCAATAGTAAAATACATTATGAAAAGTGAACCAAAAGAATCCCAAACTCAGTCATTTTAGCGGTATAATTTATGGATCCCATTTATAAAACAAAACCAATAATTTCCTATAAAATAGAAAAGAAAAGCAGAACTTCCATTACTGCTGCTTCTGGGAGTCGAGCTGAAACACTGCTGCTTGGACCTGTGCTGGCAAGGTTAGCCCTCAACCACAGTCTCCAGCCCAGGGGTGATGTATTTTGAGGAAAAGGGGCAGGGGCTGAGATGTGGTTCATTGCATCCAGCATGTGCCGATGTGACAGATGATGCTTACCTGGAGAGCTGACCACTTCCATCTGTAACATGTCAAAGCTGGAGCATCGCATGTCCTAGAATCCTTGCTTGTCTGGGCTCCCAGTCAGACCATGACCACCTCTGCCCTTTGCTGCTGGGATTACACTTGAGAATATTCCCGTCTCGCTCTTTTCTCAGGCCTCCTCAGGAGTGGGTTCCAGTGAGGCCAACGTGAATATGTTGAGAAATAGTGCTGGTTAAAAGCATATCCTCTACCCATCACCCGACTGGCAATGCACTGAATCTTTCAACCCCTCTCTGTCAGAAGGTGGCCCACGTGATTTTTGAGCTGAGTCCAACCAAGTCCCATGGGTGCAAGCCCAGACTTCAGATGCTCACTTGTGAGCTCCCCTCTCAGCCTGACCCTAGAAAGAGACTGTGTCTTTAGTGGAGGACTCTTTCCCTTGGTGGCCATTACATAAACGTTGAATCTCTGCTCCTCACTTTTGCAATGATCCTGGAGGGGTCATGGTGGTTTGCTCATCCAGTTTAAGTGTGCTTTTTGGATGTGCAGAAGGCTTACAATTATTCCCTACTGTGTGTCTTCTAGAGTCTTTGATTTTCAGCTGTTGTATAACCAGAGAAAGACCAATGTCTTGGAGGAAAAGTGCATACTTGGAGTCTGCCCAGGGTTTTGCCTCATCCGCAGATTTGTTGGCTATTTTCATAAACAGCATCTAGTCGAGTGACCTCAAGATTATATCTTTACGTTTTTACAACGTCGTAGCTTTGCTGGCTTCATTAAAAGGCCTCTAGTATTCACACAATATGCAGTCATTTGTGTAACATAGTTGGGATTCAACGCTGAAATAAGTTTCTATTGCAGAAAGGTGTAGGTGAGTCAGGGGGCAAGAGTAGAACTGCTGCTTTTATGCATTGAAAAGAAGCTCTGAGAACGTCTCCCTCCTTTCTGATGGGCAACATCCAGGATGTGTCCAAGTGGAAGGAGTACGCAGACCAAGAACAACCTCGGGGGATGGGTCTGTCTCAATCTACTGCTCAGCATTACAGCTCAGCCAATGAGGACACCATAAATGTTGACATCTCACGCTGTCATACAGTAGATGCACACTTCCTTCTTTGCAGTCATACAGTTGTTCAGTCATGCAAAGTGTCATCAAGTTCCATTGTATTGGAGGGAGGACATCTCTACAGCCAATATGTCCAATCCATTCTCATTCTGATGTTGTCAAATACTGCCGCTTGGTCAGTGATTTTGGCGACACTGACCAAAAAGAAAAGGCATCCTTCTGCGGTGGTATGATATGCTGCCAGGAGGTGTCAACATATATATATATATATATATACCGATACTGGAGGGCAAAGTAAATTACGGAGCTGAAAAGTCCCTATAGGGCAGGCAGGAGGGAAGGTGGATGTTTCCAACAAACACTGGACTTCCACCCAAGTGCCTGGTGTTTGCTTTTTGTATAATTCCTGTGCTGAACCATATTTTTTTTCCCTAAATGTGTCCAACATCTGAAAAATGCCAACAAACAGTTTAGTAAACACACACTTGATGCACAACTGTATGTATTCAGAGCCAACTGCATCCCACAATGCAGCACAGCCTATTGTGCGACACAAGCTGCAACTGCAACAGACATGAAGGATCAGGGGACACAAGGGAGACTGACTCATAGTGTGGACATCCGCATAGAGCGAGGAGTCACGGCTAATTAGCTGTGAGCACCCACTGTCCAAACTCTGACAGCCACTGGAAGCACTTTGAAGATACGTAGCCATAGCCGCGCTGTTGAAATTGAGGTTAACGTTACTTTTCGTCAGCTGTTAATATCTTGTTAAAGAGGCAACAGATAGCATCTTTTCCTAAATATATCATGATGAAAATAATGTGGGTTGCACAGGGTAGTGTCCACAGTAAAAT
The DNA here is from genome assembly GCF_011397635.1 of Epinephelus fuscoguttatus. NCBI lineage: Eukaryota > Metazoa > Chordata > Actinopteri > Perciformes > Serranidae > Epinephelus > Epinephelus fuscoguttatus. The sequence goes on along the minus strand of NC_064772.1, from coordinate 34,640,536 downwards.
CAGACTATCAGCGTTTACATAGGTTACTTAGTGCCTTTGCAATCTTTGCAATAAGCTTCTGCCACCGGTGCCGAAATTTCGCAGGAAAAATCTGCTTTATGGCAGGAAACATGTATTGCGAAACTGGTCGGTTAGCCAATCAGGGACTGGAGCTGGTCCTTATGAGGAGCTGGGCATGAGATAGTTGAGTCACGAGCACAATGGCAGACGGACAAAGTTTGGAGACAAGTGAAAAACGAGAAGAAAATGAGAAAAAAAACCTCAGTCAGGCGTTCAAGAGATGGAGGGAGCTCCGTGACCACAGAGGCTTCAAAACCCATGTCCAGCTAGCTTTCTTTCTAATGGATCAGTAAGTAACACGGCTAAATGTTAGCTAGACCAGAGAGGACTGGACTGTACTGGCTGCTAGTTCATTCCTAGCTGGCCAGCATCGCAAATCGCCGCAACCAGGGAGCGGGTAGCGAGTGTTGGTCGGCTGACATCCTGGTTGCCATTCTACGGCAGCCCGCGGACAGTGATACCCCCCTCCCTTCCTTCTGTTCTCTTCTCACGGAGGCAGCTATCCACGGACATTGCCCAGCTAAGTTACGCCCAGCTAAGTGAACACTGGACTTTGTTTCCCATTCAATTTGAGCTCCGCATGGTTTCCATACGGTAGCGTTTCTTCTAGAATGGGGACTGTTTACATGTGCATATTGGTATAATTCCACTGTGTCTACTGTTGTTTGTACTGATACTGTACATATTGGATTTACAGCCTACATGGCATTGATTATCTCTGATCCCCACGGTCACTCTGGTCGTTGCAACAGTGCGACGCAACACCACTGACGCTAGATGGCGCCAAGCTTTAAAAAAAAAAACAACGAATCCTACTTGTTGCGTCTTTAAGCTTTTGCGTGCAGCACAGGCCCATGTGTTGTGTCTATGAGGCTGTCTAACGCTAACACAACTGTAGCTCCACACATAACCGCTGGTTAGCTTTTTATTCTTGGCATAGCAGCTGCTACCACAGTCAGGGGGTCAACCTACATAATAGACCTTAATTGAGTCAATTCATGCCTCACATTCAACATTCAAATTTGTTGATTAAGTCTGAAGGCACGAAACAAGAGTCTCATTTGTTGCATTAAATATGTAAAAGCACTTGAGTGTTGTAATTAATTATTGACATAGTGAAATTAGAAGAATTGAACTTCCTTGATTAAAGTGGATATAGATATTTTCACTTTTCTTACTTCCAGAGGACGTCTTTTCTTTTCTTGGACTAACACTTTTCACTGCTCTAGGAGCGTGTTGTAGATGGAATGTGCTTGGAGGATATTATTTCCATGTCCTCACATCCTCTGCAGCCTCCAAATTTATTATCACTTTGATAGAACCCAGGATAAATCCAGCCGTAGCAGATGATCTGTCTTATTTGAAATTGTGAACATGTACAGAATATTGTTTGAGCCCCGCCAATTTCTTTTGAGCCATTTTGTCCTTTTCTCCTTCCCCATTCTCCCCAATTTCCTCTCACCTCCCATCTATTACTGCAGGCCTTTGACACAGCCTATTTAAAGGCAACTAAAATATTTCTATCCCACATTAAGGGTTCGTGCCGCGGATGGGTGACTGTGATGTGGAGTCTTGTTAGCGCCTGACCCTCAGGGCGTCTCGCACAGGTGGGAAACCATCAACATGAATCTGCGGCGACAACAGCAACCATATAGCTGCATGCCTGCTTTCAATTTACATCTGCTCCCTGTTACTCTCCAAGCCCAAGAACATAATGAGCACAAACAACTCAGAGGAAAATGAGATAAATGAGGGCTATAATTGTGTTTGGAATTGCAATTACTGTTATCACAGCCTTTTGTCGCAGGGATTTAGTGTAGCCAGATGTGCTAATGGAAAAGACTGCCATTGTTTGAGTGGATTGGATCAACCCCACTCTGAGCTTCCAGCTCTATCGACTTGTAATTACTGAATTTTATTGACCAACCACAGCTGGTGCTGAGAAATAACAGGTAGAGTCAGACTTAGCAGTGCTGAGATGACTCATGTGGCCCCCAGGTAAGTTCGCTGAATGCAAAAGCATGGACCAAGACAAAAGGTGGAGACTACATGTTGACTACTCAATTTAACAACATCCATAAACTAATTGTGATGCATATATAACCCAATCAGCAGTTGAACATTATGGATACATGAAAACTTTACATTTCAACAATGCTGTGTTAATATGTGGTTAAGTTCAGGTACAAATCCACTTGGTTATGGTTAGAAAAAGATCATATTTTGTCTTAAAATACCCAGTTGTAGTGGTCCGACCCAAGCTGTGAATGCAGTAATGTTTCAGTTAAAGACAACCGCTTTTCATGGCACAATCCCAGCAGGAAATGCAGTAATGTCTCAGTAAAAACAACTGCTTTTCATGCCAGTATCCTGTCAGCAAGCACAGCGATGTCTTGGTAAAAAAGAACTGCTTTTCGTTCCACTGTCCCAACTGGAAATGCAGCGATGTCTCTGTAAAAACAACTGCTTTCCATGGCACAATCTCTGCAGGACATGCAACGATGTCTTACTGGAAAACAACTGCTTTTCATTAGGGATGTCCCGATCCAGCTTTTTTACTTCCGATCCGATACCAATATTACAGCCTTGAGTTTTGGCCGATACCGATACCGATCCGATCTGATCCAAGCATATTACATATTCACTTATTTTGTTGTCAGTCATGTTAGAAAAGGTTTGATCAAGCAAAGAACAACTACTTAATCAGGTTAGTTAGAATGATCCACAACAGTTGGTATGAGAAACTGACTCGTTTATTGTGAACAGGGTTAAATAAACAAACTTTAAACTTGAACATTAACATTAAAAAAAAAAATAAAGCTGGTTTGCTTTGGCTGCTTTGGCCCTTTAATAAATAGAAAATAAATCAACACAAGAAATCTTTAAAATGTCTAACATTGAAATTAAAATAGCAGCAAGACTCCACACACTTGTGCTTTGGCCCCCTAATAAATAATAAATAGATTAACACCACAAGACATTTAACAAACAATGCAGCCTTTCCTTTTCAGTTATTTTTGTAGTTTCAGTGCCAGCCTGGTGCTGCTGTTTCCTGTGTGTCTGCATGCTGGCCTGATGGATTGATAGTAAGTGCTGGAGCGGATCACTGGAATGGACTGCTTGAATCTCGGAGTGCTGGGCTGGCCAGAAAACCTGGATCAGACTCTATGACAAACTGGATCAGAGTTCTTGGATCTGCATTTTTCCATGCAGTCCGATCCAATGCCAATGCACGTTTTTTGCTAATATCGTCGGCCGATACCGATCCAAATATCGGATCGGGACATGCCTACTTTTCATGCTATTATTCTAGCCAAAAACACAGTTATGTCTTGTTTGAAAAACGAACTGCTTTTCATTCCACTAGCCCGACTGGAAAGGTAGTAATGTCTTGGTGAAAAACAATCATTTTCCTGTGTTTCAAGCCATCCACCATCCCCTCCACCTTCTGATGACAAAGTCAGCTCATATATTCTATCACTTTAGAAACATTTTAATGAAATATGCAAACGTAACTAGTTGTAGTTGGCAGAAAGCATTGTCCTTGACGTACAATATTTCCTTCTGGGAACTGGACCAGCACATCAAACCCAGTGGAACTTCCTACAATGTGCAATCACATTTTTTGTCCCTTCACATGCAGTATGTTAAAACCACAAAATCCTCAGATTATGAATCATAGTTCTTTGTTAAAAGGGCACTTCACTCATTAAGTTAAGGTCAGTTTTCTTTTGATGGTGAGTACCACATGTGTAAAACAGCTGGAGCAGCTTTTGAAAGTCTGAAAAGTTGACCTTGATTATGTCACTAGGGTCACTTCAGACTGAGTTTCATGTACAGAGAGTCTGTAGAAATATGCAGTTGAGTTGCAGGGAGGGAATTGTTATTAATCAGTGTACTTTGGCTTCCATCGTATTGATTCACCAGTCTTTTAATAATCTTTTTTCATACAAATCCCCTACAGTGTCCTCTTAATGAAGTATATCAGCAAAGGACCAAGTGATGAATTTGGATTTTGTCTGAATTTGAACAGATATTATTTTATAGAACCATAAACCAACAGCACAGACCAATCTGGAGTGTGCTTATTATAAATGTAGCTGTGTCCTTGCCATTTATCACTAACTTACTAAAGGCAGCAATCCTCCTTCCATCACATCTTTACCTTGTAAATGCACCACAGCAACAAAAGCAAATGTTTGTTAAAGCAACTCAGAGGCCGCATCATTTTAATTAGTATAGATTTGTGCAGAGGATGCAGCATCTTTCTGGTCATCTAGCAAACAGGTCCAAGTAAGCCTTGGTGCAACTAAAAAATCTCCTGTGGTGCTTGAAGCATTTTCCTCATAGACTGCAGTTTTTAAAAAGACATATGTACATGTTTTGCAGGCAACCCAGTCACTAGAAAAAGATATTTATTTGCACTGTACATTTCTGCAAACCACGGATACATTAAATTTGCAGTATTATAACATAGGGACAGATCACTATAAAGCTACTACATTTGGTGCCTAAAAAGCCACTAGATAAACAGCTACAAGTTGCTATAAAACAGCTACATTTGGCGCCTAAAACCCACTGGAAACACAGTGACGTGGCTACAAAACAGCTGCGTTTGGTGCCTGAAAAAATCTGCTGGAAACAGCAATGGGTCACCACAAAATACCTGCATTTGGTGCTCTAAAAATGTGCTGGAAAGACAGTGACAGGTTGCTACAAAACACCTATGTTTGGTTCTTAAAAAGCTGTTGGAAACAAGGTGACATGTGGCTACAAAACACCTGCGTTTTTTTTTTTTGCCTTAAAAGCTGCTTGAAAACCCAGCAACAGGTTGCTACAAAACACCTACATCTGGTGCCTAAAAAGCTGCTGGTAACAGCGATGGGTGGCTAAAAACACCTACGTTTGGTGCCTAAAAAGCAGCTGAAATTACAGCGAGGAGTCACTATTAAACACCTATGTTTAGTGCCTGAAAAGCTGCCTGAAAATCAGCGATGAGTCGCTTCAAAACACATATGTTTGGTGCCTAAAAAGCTGCTGGAAACAAGGTGATAAGTGGCTACAAAACACCTGCATTTTGTGCCTTATAAGCTGCTCATAAACCAGCAACAGGTTGCTACAAAACACCTGCCTTTGGTGCCCGAAAAAGCAGCTGGAAAGACAGTGACAGGTCACTTGAAAACACCAACATTTGGTGCCTAATAAGCTGTTGGAAACATGGTGACAAGTGGCTACAAAACACCTGCGTTTGGTGCCTGAAAAAATCTGCTGGAGATAGCAATAGGTCACCACAAAATACCTGCATTTGGAAATGTACAAACGTAACGTATTTGTGGTTCACAGAAAGGTCCAAAACCAGCATTTTCTTCTGGCGACTGGGCTGCATCCAATTGCAAACAAGGTCAATTATTTATTTTTGTATTATTCATTTTTAACCCATGACGGTTTTATATTTATAAAGCCTGCCTAGAAACAAGAATATACATGTTTATCATACATGATACTGGGGGTTTGAGCTCTTTCATTATGACGACGATGATGATGATTTCTCTTGAGATCTTCATAGATGGCTGAATGAATAACGGTGCATTTAAGGACTAAAAGTTACAAACTCCATGTCATTAATGACAGGAAGCTCATAAATTGTAGACTTTGGTAGGGTCTTGCCAAATGGTAACCTGTTTTTCTGTCTCTATCCTCTGTCTGCTGTAAAACATTACTGACATTGCTATCATTGACAGAGGTCAGGCACTTATCTGTTTAAAGAGAAAACTCCAGCTTTCCACGACCTTGCTATCAACGTGCTGTTAGTGAATGAATTTAAAATGTAACTGTGTCCTCTGAATATGGTCTAAGACTCTGCCTTAAACTGTGTAACAATAACCTTTACTTCTTTATTGTTATTAGGGCCTGAGCACTACACGGTGCAAGGACGCTGTTGAAATTAAAGGAATTATTATTATTCTATGAAAAGAATCACATTTTTGAGGGTTCTTAAGGTGCTTGAAAACTCATGAAACTTTAAACATATAAGAACTGGTGGAAATTTACATCTGATATGTGTATCATGATTGAGTATAAAGAAAAAAGAGTAGAGCCCCCCCACAAAATTTAAATGAAGCAGCCCCTGATGCTGGTTTCACCTATATGTACAGTACAGGCCAAAAGTTTGGACACACCTTCTCATTCAATGCGTTTTCTTTATTTTCATGACTATTTACATTGTAGATTCTCACTGAAGGCATCAAAACTATGAATGAACACATGTGGAGTTATGTACTTAACAAAAAAAGGTGAAATAACTGAAAACATGTTTTATATTCTAGTTTCTTCAAAATAGCCACCCTTTGCTCTGATTACTGCTTTGCACACTCTTGGCATTCTCTCCATGAGCTTCAAGAGGTAGTCACCTGAAATGGTTTTCCAACAGTCTTGAAGGAGTTCCCAGAGGTGTTTAGCACTTGTTGGCCCCTTTGCCTTCACTCTGCGGTCCAGCTCACCCCAAACCATCTAATTGGGTTCAGGTCCAGTGACTGTGGAGGCCAGGTCATCTGCCGCAGCACTCCATCACTCTCCTTCTTGGTCAAATAGCCCTTACACAGCCTGGAGGTGTGTTTGGGGTCATTGTCCTGTTGAAAAATAAATGATCGTCCAACTAAACGCAAACCGGATGGGATGGCATGTCGCTGCAGGATGCTGTGGTAGCCATGCTGGTTCAGTGTGCCTTCAATTTTGAATAAATCCCCAACAGTGTCACCAGCAAAACACCCCCACACCATCACACCTCCTCCTCCATGCTTCACAGTGGGAACCAGGCATGTGGAATCCATCCGTTCACCTTTTCTGCGTCTCACAAAGACACGGCGGTTGGAACCAAAGATCTCAAATTTGGACTCATCAGACCAAAGCACAGATTTCCACTGGTCTAATGTCCATTCCTTGTGTTTCTTGGCCCAAACAAATCTCTTCTGCTTGTTGCCTCTCCTTAGCAGTGGTTTCCTAGCAGCTATTTGACCATGAAGGCCTGATTCGCGCAGTCTCCTCTTAACAGTTGTTCTAGAGATGGCTCTGCTGCTAGAACTCTGTGTGGCATTCATCTGGTCTCTGATCTGAGCTGCTGTTAACTTGCGATTTCTGAGGCTGGTGACTCGGATGAACTTATCCTCAGAAGCAGAGGTGACTCTTGGTCTTCCTTTCCTGGGTCGGTCCTCATGTGTGCCAGTTTCGTTGTAGCACTTGATGGTTTTTGCGACTCCACTTGGGGACACATTTAAAGTTTTTGCAATTTTCCGGACTGACTGACCTTCATTTCTTAAAGTAATGATGGCCACTGGTTTTTCTTTAGTTAGCTGATTGGTTCTTGCCATAATATGAATTTTAACAGTTGTCCAATAGGGCTGTCGGCTGTGTATTAACCTGACTTCTGCACAACACAACTGATGGTCCCAACCCCATTGATAAAACAAGAAATTCCACTAATTAACCCTGATAAGGCACACCTGTGAAGTGGAAACCATTTCAGGTGACTACCTCTTGAAGCTCATGGAGAGAATGCCAAGAGTGTGCAAAGCAGTAATCAGAGCAAAGGGTGGCTATTTTGAAGAAACTAGAATATAAAACATGTTTTCAGTTATTTCACCTTTTTTTGTTAAGTACATAACTCCACATGTGTTCATTCATAGTTTTGATGCCTTCAGTGAGAATCTACAATGTAAATAGTCATGAAAATAAAGAAAACGCATTGAATGAGAAGGTGTGTCCAAACTTTTGGCCTGTACTGTATGAAACTTGGAAAATCCAAAAACATACAAAAAAGTATTTTGAAGCCATACATGAAACCCAACAGGAAGTCAGCCATTTTGAATTAAATGTGTCATTTTGTGCATTTTTGACCATTTCCAGGTGTAGTACCTCCTCCAGGAGGTTTGATCCAATTGACTTCATTGTCTGTACCATTTTAAGACCTTCAGCATCAAGTGTTTCCCAAAGCTTGAGTTTTCATCAAACTCGGTGACCGTGGTGAAGCGCCAAACAGGAAGTGGTTTGTAACTCTACTCCACATGATCCAATCTGCCCCACACTTCTCAGATTTGATGATTGTCCTACCCTGAACACATCTATATGTTTAGAATTAGTTACAGTTATAGTGCCCCCTACTGGCAACAGGAAATTACATGTTTTATGCTTCCATGTACTCCTCCTAGCAGGTTGACCAGATCCACCTCAGATTTGCTTGGAGGAGTATCAAGACCTTGATGATGCATTCTGGTGAGAATTGTGACTTTTTGTCAAGTGCTGTTTTTGCACCTTTTTGCATGAAACAGGAATTGTAGTATCTTGAACACACATTGTCCAATCTGCCTGAAATAACAATCCCGGCCTCGTGACATGTATGTGCCACAATTTACTTACAGTCATAGTGCCACCTACTGACAACAGGAAATGACATGTTTTATACTTTGACCGACTCTTCCCACAGGAGTGACTAAATCTTCATCACATTTGGTCTGCATGGTTGCAAGAAGTGATGGCCAAATGAAGCCTCATGAAGTATTTTCTTTATTTTCTGAGCCCCAATTGCCATTCTTTGAGCCTCTCTCTTTAAACGATGAGCGCCATCTAGTGGGCTCAGAAAATAAAGAAAATGCTTCATGAGGCCTCATTTGGCCATCACTAGTTGCAACCAAATTTCGCTTGTTTTATAAGGCTCCAGTCCTGAAGCCATCAATGTGCAGGTGACATGATTGTGCCATCTACTGGCAACAGGAAGTGTTGTCTTTCAATTTACATGACTTTTACTTGGTGGGGTCGACAACAGATTGACGGCATCATGAATTTATTACTGTATTCTCCAGCACCACAAAGTGGACACAGGAAGTAGTACAAAATGTGAAATAGCTCATTCCAGCGCCTACAGTTTGTGAGAGATATACCATCTCTTCCTGCATGCAGTCTCAGACTTTCACAGAAATTAAAAAAATAAATATTATTTTGTATTTATTATAGGTTTTTTATTATTATTATTTTTAAGTAAAGGTACAATGCTGTACCTTAGCTGCTGTTTGTTCTCCTCCTCTAGTGACAACGTGGGGTGTAGTGGAGGCTACAAAGTACATGAACACTGTTTACCCAACTCTCAAACCTGAAATTGAGTTTACTCAGATCTCCCGGGGTGTTTATGAATTCAAGGGTCATTTCACAGGTCGCTGTTTTACAATGTGTTTTGTAAGTTGTGGGATCGCTTGTTTTGCTCACCATGTGTAAGCGCTGTGCAGCCATCAACTTACTACACACTCTCACCAGGTGGAGAAAAAAGAAAAGAAGTTAAACACAACCTCCAAGCAGCACAGGCTCTGATTGTGGGAAGGTAGTACATTACAGAGGATGAGCATCTGAAACATGATGCTGTGTTAAATAAGCCTCACAAATAAAAAGCTAATTAATCAGTAGAAAATCAGTTCTTTATGTACAACTTACGTTTTCCTAATCCACACTGTTGAAGCTTATGAAGCAGTTTTAACCATTGCAATGTAAGAGCTGTTGATGTTGCAGACATGCCACGGTATAATTAGAACATAATCCCAAATTGCTGTGATTATCTCCATGCAAATGTCAAGTTCAGAGGACAATTGTACATGTGTTGTACTTTGTTTATTTTTATGCAGACTCAACTCCTGTAATGCTAATTAAATAAAGTGGCTGCCAGTAAGTTACAGAACGCTGTCCCTCCCTCGAAGCAGAACAGGTGTTATAGGCCCTACTTCCTTCATAGGGCCCTGGCTACCCAACGTTATCATTTCAAATGAGCTCAGAAAATGTAACAAAGCACATAGATCCATGATTATATTTAATTGTAAAATTGCTAGTTTGACCAATTTAGAGCACAAAACGGTCAGGTTGCTCTCCTCTGCTTTGCTTGGTTAGTGAGTGGCCTCATAATAGTCTATTTCTGTTGCAATTTCAGGTGATGATGTGGAGCCAGTTTGTTCTCCATTGGCAGACAGCCCTCAGCTAGCCCTCTAAATGTGTATACCCTGCAGAGGATGTGGTTTAAAATGCATCAAGGTCCATAATTCATTTGTAGTCAATAGGACATACTTTTGGCCTGGAGATCTGAACAATTGGTTCGACATATTTGAATATGAGCTTGTTTGTTTTCTGAGAGTTAGATGAAAAGAGTGAAACCACTTTTGTGTCTGTCTGTTAAAAATGAAGCCACGGCCAAGAGACAATTAGCTTGGCACAAAGACTGGAAGCAAGAGGAAACAGCGAGCAGGCTCTATCCAAAGTGTTGATTTCCTGGAGTCTCTGCCATAGACTCTATAAAATAATGGATGTAGCTACTGTGAATTTACCCATTGGTTTGTGGACTGCGGTTTTGAAGCCTTGAGTTGGGCATCCCAGCCGTCCTTGTCTTGGTTTATCAACGCATGCTCATCTCAACTGGTCAAATATGGCCACTTTATGAGTGGACTTTAATGTCTAGATATGATGTGCTAGATATCTTCCTGTGTCTGTTGTTGATGCTCTGGAATATCATGCCAATTTACATTTGTTACATGCATTGTGTCTTGTCACAATACACTTATGCTTTCATATACATCGCAGGGCAGTGTTGATGTCGCCCAGCTGCACATCATACTGCAGTGAAAGGCAACTTTTTGTGGTGGTGTCTGATGCCAAAATCACTGACAAAGCAGCGGTATTTAACAAGTTTGGATTTAGAAGAGGTTGGTTAGGTTTGTTGGAGCCAGAAGTGACCGTATTTGGAGGACAGGTTGGAGCTACGGAGGAGCGAGGGGTGGATATGACTCATGGATTGTGGCAAAGCCTCGCAGAGAGCCTGTCACTCAAGCAGCCCCACCCTTATGCATGACTTCATGCCCTAACAAAATGTAAACCGGGGGGATATATAAAAATTCAGTTCCCTTACAGTTGTAATAAATGTTGAAGACCAGAGTCGTTTTTTGTACCAGGCTTTAAATATGTTTATTTCTGCTATAAAGTTGGAGATTTTAACACGAAAGTCTGTGCTGATTGACTCGCTTCTGGAGCCAGCCTCAAGTGGCCGTTAAAGGAACTGCAGTTTTTGGCACTTCCACCATTGGCTTCATTTTTCCACCCCTGAGGTTGCCGCAGCTTGTCTGGTAACCTCAAGTGACAAAAAGGGACCAAGAAATTTAAAGTAATAGTCTGGGTAATAACTAGTGATGGCCAAATGAAGCCTCATGAAGCATTTTCTTTATTTTATGATTTAAAAAGAGCGACTCAATTCAGTGCGTTATCAACCTTTTGTTGAACAAAAAGTGCCATCTAGTAGGCTCAGAAAATAAAGAAAATTCTTCATGAGGCTTCATTTGGCCATCACTAGTAATAACTCCTGTAATAATAAAAACCTTACCATTTTACAGATATAACAAAGTAGATATAAGGTGCTGATGGATTGTTGTGCATTTGGACAGATACAGGCTAACAGTTTCACTTTGCTTCTGATCTTTATGCTAAGCTAAACTAATCACCTCCCTGCTCTAGCTCAATAATTAGCACAGAGACATAAAGGTGTTATCAATCCTCTCATCTTACTCCAGCAAGGAAGAACAAAACTTCCTTGGTGGAAAGGTTTGATTTTGAATTTAAAAGCTTCTAGGTGCTGTTTATTTAACCCTCTAAATTTTCACCCAGTGGGGCAGAGGTAGCCTTGACTATAAACTATATTTCCACAGTGGCAGAGCCAGGCAGTTTTAGATGGGGTGGCCAGGACGGACCCGGTGGTCATTTTGGGGTGGCACAGTAATACCTATTATATGAGCATTTAAATGCATGTAAGTAGAATTTAAGGCATTTTAGGCACCTACAAAACAAAACTTCAGGCAGTTCTGAAATAGATCAAATAATATTCAGTGCATCCCACATTTTTTTCTTATCCCTGCAGGTAAACTAACAAAGAAGCTTAAACTATGGGTACAAATTACAGGTGTCCCAAGTTACAGAGTATGAACTGTTCTGAGGGCAGATGTTCAGCTCAGCTTATGGTGCTCAATATTACTATGAGCTCATTCTCCGTCACTGTATCATCAGGGATACAGAGACGCAGACGGATACATAATTTTTTTATGTTTTTTAATCAAAGTATCATTAAATTATATGTAACCGATAAATGTAATCAACATATACATAAAACCTAACCATCATTACAAGTCATAGCAAAGTTAACTCGATAAATATGTTTATGAAATTGCCTGCTCAACTTATGAACCCATGACAGAGGAAGTAATTATGATTTATTTAAATGTAGCTCATTGAATCAAGTTACTATAGCAATGGGTTAAATCAGCCAACAAATGTATCCTTTAGAAGAGGTCAGACAACACTTTTTCAGTCTGACCTTGTCACATATCAATGTTTGGTCATGGACTTTTCACATCCAGATACAACATGCAAGGTACCTTAGGCGCGTTGGTTGTTGATGTTCTGGGACGCCGTGTCAAGCTCTGCCTGCTGCATGTGTTGTCTTCTTCCAAATACACTTCTGTTTTCTCAGGAAATTTACCATTCACATACAGTCTCTTTTAAAATAAAAGCACTATGTTGGTAAAACACCGCGAATTGACCACAACTAACGCACAGGGTTGGGTTTAGGAAAAAAAAACAGGGTTTGGCTTCATAATCTTAAAAGATGCAAAAACCAATCTCGCAGATGTTTGTTGAACCCATCCAGCACTCCTCCTGCCCACCCTACTTGGACTTTCACCACCATAACTTCTGTTCTTGTCCCACTGTGTGTCCCCCTGATGGGTAGTGATGGCCAAATGAAGCCTCATGAAGCATTTTCTTTATTTTCTGAGCCCACTAGATGGCGCTTTTTGTTCAACAAAAAGTTGAAAGAACACTGAATTGCCATTCTTTAAACTATGAGCGCCATCTAGTGGGTTCAGAAAATAAAGAAAATGCTTCATGAGGCTTCATTTGGCCATCACTACTGCCGAGTGCTGTAAAACAATAATGGCGACCAGCCACATATCATGCCAACATTAAAGGACAGCTTTTTTCGTTGGTGTCTGACGCCACATATCACTGCCCAAGCACTGGATTTTGCCGACTTCGGAGTGAGACTGGGTTGGGTTATAGTGTGTTTGCTCTAACTTTTTTTGGATTACTAAAAATAAGCCTCTTTAGCATAAACTATTCTGGTTAAATACTATCTGAAATTAAATGGACTGCATTAACAAATGAGCAGTGAGTAAATGCCGGTACACTAACACAATATCGGCATTGTGCATAACCAGATACACTGTCTCCATTTTCCCTGGTGAAAATTATCCAAAATGTAATCTGACTTAAAGTGGTATGACTTAAAATTTTAAATTTATTTGCACCTCCTGAACACTTTTGTTATGTTGAATAATTTTACCTAAGGATTTTCCAACTGTTTGCTATTTTTTCCTCCTGGCATGGAGCTCTAAAGTTCGTTAGATAGATGCAGTCATGGATGGAATAATTAAGAGGGTCAAAAAGCCATTTCCTTCTGATTTTATTAGCCTACCTGTAATTATGTATTTGTTTACTGGAGTTGCCAGTTGTAAAGTCTCCACAGACACTCTAGGGTGATCAGAAAGGCCCTGATCAGAGCACATTTTGCAGGTTGCAAAACACAAAGTGCATCTTACAACCTTTTTATTTTTTCTTGAAGCCTACCCTGATAAGACAGAGCGTCTTCTTGCAGTCTTTTTTTTAAAAATTGTTGCTAGGCAACCAGAAAATCACCTGTTCTTATCTTAACCAACATTTTGCTGTGAAGTAAAACCACAGATCTGTACCTTGAAATCTGCATAAAAACTGGACAGGGTAAGGGCACATGCTCTGGCACTGATTGTGGGTGAGAGAGCATCTTGGACACGTGGCAAAGGAAATTTGTGTGGGTACATGACCCCCTCGGAAAGAGGCAAAATCACAGGGAGTTCATGAGCTTCGTCTGGATGATGGCCAGTTCAAAGGCTTATTTTAGGATCAGTCTGGGACAGCTTGACAATCTGCTGACAATGGTCGGGCATAATTACTGTTGGTAAAATGTTGAAAAGTAGTTGAGGCGACAATTTGTTCAGATATGTCTTCCGGCTTGCCCAGGGCAATGTTGAAAGTGAGCTAAAATTAGCTTAACACAAATCATGTATGCTATTATTTCTTGACATCGCCACGACAGAAGGGCTGCCTCTCAGTTATAATGATAACATTGTGTTATCTCCAAAAACACAAGTGGCGTTGGGCACTTTCAAACATAAGGTGCATTGAGCAGATAAATGCTTTTATTTTTCTAATCATCTTCTCGTTTTTTTACTGTTTGTGACCACAGACAGGACTTCTTGAGCCAAGACACAGTTTACAGTTAACTGAAATGTTCTTGTCTTTGTGCTCGACAAAAGAGAAATAATGAGAATATCTCCATGAAGAGAAACTAGAGACACACTAGTGTCATCTATACTCTTACGTCCTGGCTGTAGATGACTGAGCGGGGACACTCGAGGGAGCGCTAGGTGCTTTTCTTTTTTGCAGTGTAGTTTTTCAAAGCCACAAAGAAGACAATGTTTTGGGAAACTCAGCCCTGCAGCCCAAAACATTTCCTAAATGTATTGGCTCGAAGCTACATCGCCTAAGCGACAGCGGATGGAGTTTAACCAAGGGACTGTTTTTATTTTATTTATTTATTTATTTATTTATTTATTTATTTATTTCGATCACATAAACAACAATGTACAAAAAATAAAAATAAAATAATAAATAAAGCACACATGTATACATACATACATACATACATATACATACACAGTACCTAAATAATAATAATCATAAGGAAATAAGTGTACAGAAAAAAAAAATGTGTACACAAAACAGTAACATCTCGTAAGCAACATAGTTTACATGAGCGAAAGGGAGTAGGAAGAAGTATACACTTATCTAATCCTACCCCTATAATCTTAACTATTAATATGTTCTAATTACTTTCATAGCACAAAAACAAAAGGAATATTTATTTCATTCCTTCATTACACTATGTATCATTTCCTACCACATTTTAATTCAAATAGCAAGCAAACACCTTGTGTAAATTATTCAGTGTACCTCTGGAGAATCATTTCTTTATGTCTCTTTTTAAACAGAATTATACTCGAAATGTTTTTGATTTCAGTGCTCAAATTATTCCACAGTTTTACTCCACAGAAACTTTCATTGTTGTGCGAGCTCTGCCAACCTTTAGATTTGATTTCTCTCTTAAACCTTGCTCTCTTTCATGAAACATTCTCTGAATATTTCTTGGTAGCAGATAGTTCCTTGCTTTATATAAAACTTGGGCTGTTTTATGCTCAACCAGATCAAACAGTTTTAGAGTTTTAGACTTCCAGAATAAGTCATTGGTGTGTGCCCCATAATCAACCCTGTGAATAATTCTCATTGCTCTTTTTTGTAGTATGAAAAGTGGCTGAAGTGCAGTTTTGTATGTATTTCCCCATGTCTCTATACAGTACTCTAAATAAGGAAGAATCAGTGAATTGTACAGCATATAGAGTGATTTATGATCTAGGACATGCTTTGCTTTAACCAGAACTGAAATGCTGCGAGACAGTTTAGATTTAATATGTTTGATGTGAGGTTTCCAGCAAATTTTGTCATCTATTATCACTCCCAGGAATTTATTTTGATGTACTCTTTCAATGTTTACACCATCTATTTGTACCTGTATTTGATCGTGTATTTTACAATTTCCAAATAACATGATTTTTGTTTTGTTCAGATTTAGTGAAAGTTTATTCTTATCAAACCATTTTTTGATTTTCCTTAACTCTGAAGTGATGACATCCAAAAGTTGTTGCAAACTCTCACCAGAACAAAAAATATTTGTGTCATCTGCAAATAAAATACATTTAGCTAAACTAGACACATTACAGATGTCATTAATATATAGGACAAAGAGTTTCGGTCCCAACACTGACCCCTGGGGGACACCACATGCAATATCCAGACATTCTGACAAGTGGTCTCCCATCTTTACATATTGCTGCCTGTTTCTCAAATAACTTCTCACCCAATTCAAGGGAACCCCCCTAATCCCATATTGCTCCAATTTATTAATCAATCTATCGTGGTCAATTGTGTCAAATGCCTTTTTTAGGTCAACGAATACTCCTGCTACATATTGCTTTTTATCTATGGAATCTGTGATAGCTTCTATGAGTTCTGTTAAAGCAAGCGATGTTGAATGGTTTGATCTGAATCCATATTGACTGTTGCTGAGTAAGTTGTGTTTTTCTATAAAACTGTCCAATCTGTTGTTAAAAAGTTTTTCTAGTATTTTTGAGAATTGAGGAAGAAGAGAAACAGGCCTGTAATTTGTAAAGTGGTGACGATCCCCGGTTTTGTACAGCGGTGTTACTTTTGCTAGTTTCATTTTATGAGGAAATTGCCCAGTTTGGATAGATAAATTGAAGATATGAGTGAGTGGTTTAGAAATCCCAGCAATAACCCTTTTTACTGTTTTCATATCTATATCATGACAGTCAGATGACAACTTGTTTTTACATTTATTAACAATTTCTATAATTTCTTTTCTTCTATTGCTCTGAGGAACATAGAAGAAGAATTCCTTTCTATGACCTCCTCATTGATGCTTCCAGTCATTTGTGGATCGGGGATTTTTTCCGCCAATTTTGGTCCAACACTTACAAAGAAATGATTGAACTTATTAACCACCTCCTCCATATTATCAATCTTTAAATCATTATCAATAAAATATTCAGGGTAATTAGTCTGTCTAGGGCCATTTGTTATTATACTGTTCAAAATATTCCAAATACCTTTAATATTGTTTTTGTTATTTTCTAATATTTCATTATAATATTCCTTTTTACGTATTCTCATTATGTTAGTTAACTTATTTTTATATTTTTTATATTTGTTTTCAGCTTCTGTTGTTTGATGTTTTAAAAATTCTCGATATAATGTGTTTTTCTTTTTACAAGCGTTTTGAATTCCCTTTGTGATCCACTGATTATCTTTATGATTTTGGGTTTTTTTCTGTATTGTTTAATTGGACAATTTTTATCATAAAGTACACAAAACATTTTCAAAAATTCGTCGTATGCTTTGTTGCTGTCTTTTTCTTTATATATTCATTCCCAGTCTTGTGCTAGCAAATCATTACTTAATTTAACCATAGACTCTTCTGTCTTAACCCTTCTATATTGTAGTTTGTTATCCTGTTGGTTGTTTATGTGGCTATTGCTGTAAGTTGTAAAAACAGGCAAGTGGTCACTGATATCACAAACTAACAGTCCACTCACTGTGTCATTGTCTATTTGATTAGTGAAGATATTATCAATGAGTGAGGCACTATGGGAGGTAATGCGACTGGTGATTTTAGGATATAGGCTTAAGCTGTATAGAGTATTGATAAATTCCTCTGTCATTTTGTGTTTATTATGGTTTATTAAGTCAATGTTAAAGTCACCACAGATAAACATAACTTTCTGACTTACTCTTGAGAAATTTTCCTCCATCCAGTCCCTGAACAAGTCTATGTTTGAACCTGGTGTTCTGTATATACAGCTCACAATGATATTTTTCTTTCTCTCCAGTACAATTTCTATAGTAACACATTCAAGAAGATTATCCACTACTACTGACAGCTTTTCATCAACCTTGAAATTAAATTTCCTGTCCCCAAACAAAGCAACACCACCACCATTCTTGTTTTTTCTGTTTACATAGACCAATTCATATCCATCCAGTTCAAAGTCAATAACCCGTTCACTGTTCATCCAGGTTTCTGATACAGCAATGATGCTGAAAGGCTGTTTGATCTGGCTTAAGATGTATTTTATGTTTTCAGAATTGGCATACAGGCTCCTGCTGTTAAAGTGGATTATTGATATTTTGTTTCCCGATTTTATAGTGTTGTTGAACTGTTCTTCAGTGTAATAGTAGCAGTTGTTCTTGATGTTATGGAAAAAGTTGTTTTCTGGATCAATGTCATTTTCTATGTCCTGTGGATGATGCTCAGTATATTGAAACAGGTTTAGCTCTAGATCCTCATATTCAGTAATCCTTTGTGTTACATTATTATTTCCAGACTACAACTTTATTTTAGACTACAACTTGACAAAACAATTGAACGGTATAGGAAACATGCAACCATCTTCTACAGAGTCACTCACTGTCAGGCAGCTAAACGTTTTACAACTACAGTACTTGGATACAAATATGGAAAATGAGCTAAAGAGAACATTTGAAGAGCTACATGATGATGTCGAGTCTGTCGCACAACGCAGACATCGTCTGTCCACAACAAAAGCTTTGTCGGGATAACAATGGATATCATGTCACTGGATATAACGTTACTGGGACTAAAAATCTACAGAAGCGCTACCGCTTAATGTACAGCACTGTGGTGAGGCCAGCAGGTCGACAGTGACTTTAGAGATGGTGACAGACTTGTGCCGTTAAGATGCTCTGGTAAGAATTGTTCATCTACCTCTACAGTATCTGACTTGACTATCTTTTATTGTTTAGGGCTAAAATGTTTTAGTGAAAGGGAACTTCAGTTTGTGAATGAATACAACGCACCGTTTGGTAACGGTAACTGAGTTACTGAATTTAAAAACTGATGCGTTTGAGTATTAGTTACTGCCAAAACTAACGCCGTTACTGCTGCCGAACACTGTTCATAACCCATTTCTGCTCCTCAATAGTTGGTTTGGGATGGCACTCAATGTGGCGGACCCTCTGCCTGAATGTGGTGATCTAGTGAAATTGGGTAGGGAGAGGGTGTAGCGGGTGGTTTGGGAAAGGCCCATGTTATTGACTACAAGACCCATAAGCCATCAGGCCAATTGCTAGCTACTGTTTGGCTATAAGCCCTGGAAATGCAAGGGACACTTCTTTCCTTCAACACCGGCCCTCTTGAGGCCATAGCAACAGCATTGGAAGTTCTTATTGGTGCAAGTGAGGTGTCAATGAAAAGGTCAGGAGCATGCCTCCATTTTGACAGTGAGGAGTCGGCACATTTTTGAACGTTTGAAACAATGCAACGACAGTTCGTGGATATGTATGGATCTAATAATGTGTTTGGACTAAATATTTTGCTGGCTGGTACACGGGGTGGGGGGTGAACTGAGTCAGCAACATTTCTGTCTGGATAATGTGGATTTGTGGCCTCGTAGCTGTAAAAACTGACTGTTTTTTCTCCAACGGAAGCATTTATTAAGCCTCCTGTGGTGGTTTTATCTTAAAGTGGTCCACATCAATCAAACTGTGAGGAGCATAGCTTTCAGACAATAGGCCGTTTGAGTAAACCACTTAAACAACAGCAATTAATTGTGGGATTTCTATTAAGGAACCAGAAAAACTGAAGTTCTAGGTCATGTGTTTCCACTGTGTTTTACAAACCACAATATTTGAATTTGCATCACTGAAAGATGTGTACTGTTTGTTCACCCTACCCCACTACTTACTGGGAAAAACATCTTACTTAAATACACAAAAAGGCAATTTGACATGATGGCAGAGCATGAAAGGCAGCAACACACAATTTGAAAAATTCTGAATCAGTATTTTTCCCTGTGTATTAAAACACTCTTCCTTCCAGTGGTTCTCTGAACACACAGCCTGAGTTGCTTAATTATTAATAGCATTGTAAACTTTATGTATTGAGGATGTATGTAATCAAGCAAGTGCAACAGAGATATTGTTGACATCCACAGTACAGGCCTGTGTGTGTTGCTGAGTAGAGTCCTCCTAACCAAAGTACCCGCACTCCCTGCCAAGAGCTGACCCATATCATTAAGGCGGCACCGGGAGGAAGGGGATTCTCCAGAGATCACAAACCCTTCTGAAGCTGCCGGGGGGGGTCGGCCATCCAGCTCCACTAACAGGGTGCCAGAGAGGACCTTTCTGGGTTTTTAATAGAGAGCCCCCTTTACTCTGCACACACACACACACACACACACACACACACACACACACACACACACATGCACACACCTCCATGATGAAAGCTTTTTGGGAGAATGTTTCATCTCAGTGTGCCTTCAGTGAGATGGGAAGAACAGGAGTACAAGTTTGAAGATATCTTTATGTGTGAGGTGTGTGTGAAGAGCGCATGTATGTGTGTGTGTGTGTGTCTGTACTTAAATGTGAAGTGTTTGTAGTGTGCCCGTATGTGTGTGTGTGTGTGTGTGTCCGCACACACACGTCTGTCTGACGGCCCCTGAGCTAGCTCCTCACCAGAGTATGAGTTTCACACGCATTTCATTTCCTGCAGTCAGCATCAATTCAAACCCTCCAAGGAATTAACTCTATCTACCTGCTTGTCGTTTTCTGCTGTCGCTCCAGGTGCACCTCACACACACACACACACACACACACATGCAGTTATGCGCTCACACACATTTTCCTTTAAAGGTTCTCAGCCTCCCCAGCTGGCCTGAAGACTGTGCGCTGGAGAAAAGAGAAGTCACAGTGATGGATGGTGCACACAGCTGCCACATGACGCTATACTATTAATGCATTATTGATTAATGTCTGTCACGGCCTCCCACTATATAAGTACCTGCACACATTCCTGCCCAGCACCCCTTCTTCATGCTATCATTAGCAACTGACACTAATTTGCCCCTGAAGGGTTACGATAGTGTGGTGTTAAAAATAGTTCCACCTACGCTGGGGTTTGGGGGGTGGTGTCAGTGTTTGTAGGTTGATGTTGCTGATACAGCTGAAAATACTGCTGATATTTTATAATATGATACGACAGTTGGTTTGTTGCTGTTCAATATTTCAATCAGAGGAAAAGTACTCAGTCTTCGCCCACTTACATAACCGCTGTTACTTAATTCATATATTATTTATATTCTTAGGCCCTGATTACATCGAGACGTGTCAAAAAAACCCAGGCTAAACAGTGTGGTGCACTCCCAACTCAGTCTTACTTTGAAGTTGTCGCAAACCAGCGCTTAGGCAGTGACTTCTGGCGTCAGATACAGATGAAAAAAGCTGTCCTTTCATGTTGGCATGATATGCAACCAGTCACGGTTATTGTTTAATGGTGCCCGGCAACATCAGGGGGAAATGCGGCAGGACAACAAGAAAAGTTAAAGGGGGGCAAAAAGACTGAGCAGGGTGGACAGGAGGGGTGGTGGATGGGTCCAACAGCCATCGACTCTCACTGGGAGACCTATTTTTTTTCACTAAATCCAACCACGTGTGTGTTAGCTAGATAAGATAATCACTTGCATATGTTGTTGAATGAAAGAAGCGCCAATCCGCGGTGTTGTATTGACGAAAATGGAAGTATATCTTGAAAGAAGAGAACTTGACATGATGTCCCAGAAAGTCAACAACCAACTCACCCAAGGTACCTTGCAACAACAGCCAACAATCATACCCACCAGAGAAATTCACCCAGCTGCTCACGCAACTCCTTGCATGCAATCGCTAATTAGTATTTGAACTAGTCCATAGCCATTGGTAGCTTTGTCACCTTCTACCTATGTCAATCCTCAATGCCTATGTGCAGTTTCACATAGATTGACCACGTCAGTGAGTAGAAAAACGTGGGACAGACAGAATGACTGACTGACAGAATGACACACTGAAGTGTTTTTCAAAAAATTCAAAATGGCGGAAAATCTATATAAGCGGAAGTTATGGGTTCTTGAGGCAAATGTGTTCCTCATGAGGAGAGGCATCTCTGTGCAAAGTTTCATGTCTCTACGACATACGGGGCATGAGATATGCCCATTCAAAGTTTGACATTTCAGTCGGTTGCTATAGCGCCCCCCTTTGGCCAACTGATGTAATATTGCTTCATTGGCATCCTCCCATGACCCTCTACCACTGTACCAAATTTCACATGGATTGACCAAGTCAGTGAGGAGAAAAACGTGGAACAAAATAGTTGTAAACCCCACCTCAAGCTTGATTTGATTGGCTACCTGGGATAAGTGTGCCATTGACGATTGGTGCAACTCCGTACCTTGCAATAAGAATTGTAGAATAATTAAAAACTGCACACCCGGCACTTTGTATCATCGTAGAGTTTGATGGCAGCCTTTGGCTTTTTCAACTAAAGGAACTTTAAACAGGACTCCACCTATGTAACATTGCACAGTTAAAATCAAAAATGAATGCAAGAGAGTCTTTTTTATTCCACGCAATCCTCTTCCTTGTAAAACTTGGCGCTGTTGCAACTCCGCTGCAGACAGTCCAGTGTAAAGATGTGGGTGTGTTATGCTAGTAGCATTGCCTGATGTCGGACAGAATTGTCAACTTGTCTCACTCCATTTCCATCTTTCGTATGACGTTGCATCAACTCTAACCGATCTCTGCTGGAGAGGGAGATTTGATTTTCCTTAACCAATCACCAGAGACCCACATTTACACTTACATTAAGTCCACACTGATGTGTAGTCATGCCAATGTGTTGACTGTAGACAGCCTCCATAGCAGTGTCTATCTTGTGTGTAGTGGTTGCCATTCTTGGTATTACTCCTGATTAGTTCCGGTGCACTGTATGACAAAAGCTTGACAACAGCGTTTGTCCCACACGTGGCGTTGATTGGCTTATCATCAGCCCCCCGTGGCACTCATTGGTAATTTTATATTTCAATCAAGAAACTGCTGCTTCATGTCATGATACCAGATAACCCTGGCAACTAGAAGCAGCTGATGTAGACTTGAACCTCTAGCCTGCAGCAGAGATGAGCATTTGGCTGCAGAGGTCTATAAACTCACTTATTTCCAACTCCACATCCCCAGGTTTTTTTTTTTTTTCATCTTCACCCTTGTAGTCCTCAAGCCCCATTTGACGCTGACCCAAGTGACATCACTTGAGGACATTTATCCGACTCACCAACACTTGGAAGCACACTTTGATGAGTACAATCTCTGGAGTTTCACTTTAATGACCTGTAACCTGGATCTTCCTACAACCTGAACTTTAAAGCCCCCCTCCAGACACATAATCATGATTAATATTTTGTTTCACATGTTTTTACCACATAGAGTAGAGAAGGGGCAGGAGGCACACCTACGCTCTCTCCCTTTGTCTTCTTCTACTGTGTTTTACAAACCAGAATGTTCTGACATACATCAGGTTAGTACTACCACACTAATTACTGAGAAAAGTATCTCGCTAAAATGCATAACAAAGCGACTTAACATGTGAGTGGGGCAGGAAAGGCAGCAAAACATACACACTGAAAATTCTCTGAACACACATCCAGAGTTGCTAACTGCTGTGTTTGACATGCTGCAATCTGCTGCAGTACTCCCCCCCCAAAGAGTACCTGGAACCTGAACCACAATCAGTGCCAAAATTCAGGCCCAGGAACACACTCCCAAAGCAGGGGGAGTACAAGGGAAACAAACCGGCAACAGTAGCTACAGGTTAAGTCATGGGTATTTAAGTTCTTGTGGTGGAAAAGACCTGTAACTGTTTCTATTTCTTCTAACACTGCCATCAGGAGACACTTACCCGACAACAAGCACTCTAACCCTAAAGTTTAGCATGGCAATAGCAGACTGAGTAAAACAAGTAGATAAGACTCATGTGCCCAGTCAAGTAAAATCACTGTAAGATAACATTAACAAAACATTACCTGATCATTATTATTTAAAAAAGCACAGATGATCATTAATTCACTTTTAGAATCTTTAAATATAGACACGCTCTGTGTGTGGGCTCAGTTGGCATCCAAATCCACTAAGTGTGATAAAGTTAGAAGCTTGTTTATTCGTTTCTTAGCTCACGAGGGACTTGATTGTTCAGAATCTGGAAAATTGTCATTGGCCTCGCCACTCAAAACAAAGCAAATTAAAATCAACATAATTAAGAACAGACATTATGAAACAAAGTAATCAACAATTTAACTTAAAAAGATATGCACCGAGACAGAAACAATTAATCACAACTCACAGAGGGGTGAAGTGCAGTTTCGTTGGAGATGGAGGCCGATCAGGGTCACCGATCAATGGTATGGGTGGTACCTTCAAGCATATGCTGCAGTTCCTTCCATTACATTTGCTGAGCATGTTGGGGTTCTGCAGATTTTAATGGAACTCTATTTTACAGCAGAGCAGCAGCCAGGATTTATATATATATATATATATATATATATATTTATGTTATACAAATGTAGAAAGTTGTGTATTGCAGTTCATTTTGAGAGCAGAAATTATCACTCAGCATTTGGAGCAGGGGGGACATAATAAATTCCAGTTGTTAGGCCGATTCAGCGACTGGAGAACACCTCATTGACACACTTTGATCAGTGAGTTCATCACTAGAACAGGAACCTCTGTGGGTCTCTGAGGACTGTCATTGGAACCACTGACTTAGCAAAAATGACAATGGTAAAACCCATCTAGGGCACGGATGAATTGCCAAATGGGCCCACAGGGCACTGTCCCTCTCACGGCCTCTGTGTGAAGTGACTGCTGTTACGGTTTCTAATTCAAAATGAAAGGGCTGAAACTCCCTCTGAAAAATGGAAGAAATAGCCACTTTGATATTACGAGAAAGCAGCCGTTAGGACATCTTTAACCACAGTTTATGAAATATGGAGCTTCCAAATCTGAATCTAAAAACTCTGCAGTTGTGGTATCGTGTCTCCACGGCTAGGGATGATGGGAATGTCCCCAGCTGGTACTGGATATCAATATGTCAGAAAAACATTGGACTGTTACGTCACACAGACATTATTTTAAATGTCTAATGTTGTGTTCACACCAAGCACAATGCAAAACTTCACATCACGTTACTTGTACAGGTTTGTGGTTTTGAATATTTTGTGCTGACTCGCTTCATACTGTACGTGTCAATAACTCCCATCATGGGCATGTGAAATTGCTGAAACGATGAATTAATTTCAGCTGGTATGTCCTTGGCATAATTTGTCCCCTGAGGATCTTATTGCTTATTGATCGTTGTGGGAACTGGTCGCTGAAGTTCAGATTTTTTAACTCTCTCAAAAACGCGTTTGATGCGAAATTGCATTAGTCGCTTCAGTCGCACTGCTAAATTTGCGTATTTTGTGTCATTTAGGCCCATAGCATGACCCGGTGGGAATTCACGGCTAATCGTGTCTTTACATTGATTTTACTTGTAAAGTTACGAATTGTTTTACTCGCACCTGGTGTGAGCATAACATAACAATGTTAGGATTTCACTTAGTGTGGATGTCAACATTATGAGGTTTTGCAGGCGTTCTAAGTAAAGATCCATGCAAGATTAATTCAGAATGCAGCAGCACGTGTACTAACAGGAACTAAGAAATGAGATCATATTTCTCCTGTTTTAGCTTCTCTGCACTGGCTCCCTGTAAAATCCAGAATTGAATTTGAAATCCTACTGTTAACTTATAAAGCTCTAAATGGTCAAGCTCCGTCATATCTTAGAGAGCTCATAGTGCCTTATTATCCCACCAGAACACTGCGCTCTGAGAACGCAGGGTTACTCGTGGTTCGCATGAAAGTAGATCAGGAGCCAGAGCCTTCAGCTATCAGGCTCCTCTCCTGTGGAATCATCTTCCTGTTACGGTCCGGGAGGCAGACACCGTCTCCACATTTAAGACTAGACTTAAGATTTTCCTCTTTGATATAGCGATAAACGTGACGTGTGTGGTTGTGTTGCTGCCGTGGTCCCGCCAGATGCCTCCTGCTGCTGCTGCCATCATTAGTCATTAGTCATACTTCTACTGTTATTATACACATACGATTATTGTCACACATGTATACTGCCAGATATTAATACATACTTTCAACATATTGTACCACAGTAGCCAGAACTATAATGATAATTTTATTACTTTCATTAATGTTGTTGTAAGTTACTGTCATTACCGTCTGTCCTGCATCTCTCTGTCTCTGTCTCTCTTTCTGTCTCATTGTGTCATACGGATTACTGTTAATTTATTATGTTGATCTGTTCTGTACGACATCTATTGCACGTCTGTCCGTCCTGGAAGAGGGATCCCTCCTCAGTTGCTCTTCCTGAGGTTTCTACCGTTTTTTGTTTTTTTTCCCGTTAAAGGGTTTTTTTTGGGGAGTTTTTCCTTATCCGCTGTGAGGGTCCAAAGGACAGAGGGATGTCATATGCTGTAAAGCCCTGTGAGGCAAATTGTGATTTGTGATATTGGGCTTTATAAATAAAATTGATTGATTGAAAGATGATGTTGGCATGAGATGTTTGGAAGATGTTGGATTTTGGTACTTAACTACGGAAGACGAGAACGGCCATGTATTTATTTATTTATTTATTTATTTATTTTGTGCACTGTTATCTTGTGATAACGACTTATTATTTCATTATCTCGATATAACAAAGATTGTTATCTCGTGATAACGAATTAATTATTTCATTTGTCAAGTCTGATGATTGCGCACTGGTTAATGGGATCGTCTTGATTTCAGCCTACAAGAGCTGCCGTGGTCCTGCCAGATGCCTCCTGCTGCTGCTGTTATCATTAGTCACACTTCTACTGTTATTATACACATATGATTATTGTCACATACCATATATTTCCAAATAGTCGCCCGTTGGCAAATAGCCGCCATTTTGCATATTAAACGCCGGGGCGATTATTTCCTCATTCAGGGAGAGAGCAGCCCTCGTGAGCTGCTCTCTCCCTGCCTGCAGGGCTGTCCCTCCTTGAGGGACTGTTTGCGCTTTTATGCAGGGGCGGTGGTGAAATGGTGCACATGACTCGCGCTACGGACGGACGGACGGACGGGCAGACAACCATGTATCTAAAACAGTTAATACATCTGGCTACATGTTTCCCACATCAAATATCCGTGATCACCTACACCCACGCGCGTAAAAGCGCACACAATTCCGTGTCCTCTCACCGCAGATGCTGTGATTTGATGGCCCGGTACTCATTGTAGCCCACTCTTATAAGACCCAATGATAATAATAATATTAATAATAATAATAATAATAATAATAATAATAAGCTACTGTGGACCTGCTTTTCAGCGAACTCCCCTGGTAATTTTATTAGAAGGCATGGCATATAGGTCCACAGTAGCTTATTATTATTATTATTAATATTATTATTATATTATTATTGACCGGTTGCAATTACCACCCCTGCCCACTTGGCACACTGCAGAGAAAAAGTCATTCATCTGCTTCATGTAGCGTTGTTGACATAACGCTCCGAGCAGAGCGGAGTGCCCGTGGAGGCAGCGCTTCAGTTCGGCGTCTGGTCTATTTTTCATGCGAGCCGCGAGCGCTTCTGTCAAGCTGGATCGAGCGGCTCGTACCAAACAGGAAGTTGGACACAGAAAAGACAAGAGAATCCGGCCAGTTTTCAAAATAAAATAACAACAGCACGCACTGTGGAACATGAGGAGAAAATACTGTGTTTATAATATAAAAAAACACAACAGTAACCGAACACATTTTTCAATACCATATTCACTTCATTACAATTTTAATTTTGTGTCACCGAGCCTACAGACATAACTACATAGCGCCCTGGACACACCAGACGCGTTAGTGCCGTCTGGTGTCCAGACCGGTGACCGGTGACGAAAAAGTCTAGCGCAACGTCTGGTGTATAATAACAGTAGAAGTATGACTAATGATAACAGCAGCAGCAGCAGGCATCTAGCTCTTGTAGGCTGAAATCAAGACGATCACATTAACCAGTGCGCAATCATCAGACTTGACAATTATCACAGGAAAACAATCTTTGTTATATCGAGATAACGAAATAATAAGTCGTTACCACGAGATAACAGTGCACAAAAAAAAAAAAAAAAAAAAATACATGGCCGTTCTCGTATTCCGTACTTAACAAGACAATGTAAAACCAACAAAATATTAGCCATCTGTCATAACTATTCTGCATCAAACTGACAATGGCATTAGATGTCCTGACACAGAGTTTTGGTGACCCAGAGCTATTTGGTCATAAACCAATGTATTAGAAAAATAACTTTTTTGACCTAATGACTAGTGATGGCCAAATGAAGCCTCATGAAGCATTTTCTTTATTTTCTGAGCCCACTAGATGGCGCTCATGGTTTAAAGAGAGAGGCTCAAAGAATGGCAATACAGTGTGCTTCAACCTTTTGTTGAACAAAAAGCGCCATCTAGTGGGCTCAGAAAATAAAGAAAATGCTTCATGAGGCTTCATTTGGCCATCACTACTAATGATGGGGACGAAGGTGATCACCACAACACATCCACTGGACACATAATCTGAACCGAGTGTAATGGTGATCTGATTTGATAGCTGTCAAGACATTTCATAAAAAACAAAAAAACAAAATTCAACTTCAAGGGAAAGGTCAGAGGATAACCTCTATGGACCATGAATGTTTGTATGGAGTTCTATGGCAATCCATCTAGCAGTTGTCCAGAAATTTTATATTAGTTTGGACCAAAGTGTTGGCGTGCCCGACAGATCCACTGCCATTGGTCCATTACCAATGTGTTTGTGAGAGAGAGAGAAAGAGAAAAGACAGAGTGGGGTGGCACCTCCAACAATGTTGATATTGTAAAAGTCCACCACCAGATAATGGCTGTATGGTAAATGCTAGGATTAGTTTGGTTTCACCAAAGTTCCACACTAACACAAACAGACTAATTGAGGCAGCAGCAGATGAGTAACTTCCATGTTATGCACAGTTATATCACTGTTTTTGGCAGATTTTTGTGGTGACTTTGAAGAGAGCATTGATGGTGTTAAAGGTGAAGTGGTGTGTGCTCTTGCCTCTGTTTTTCCCTGTGTCTCTCCTAAGTTTCTGCCCTCCCCCCTCCTTTTCAGTTGCTGTGGGTGGATGAGGACACCAGTTCTCACTTGCTCATTATGGACATAACAGTTAAAAGATCAGGAGAGAAAAGCAGAAGGTGCCAGTTGGCCATTTGGCAGCTGCTAAACTGTGTGTTTGTTTGAAACTTGTGTTTTGGTGTACCAGGGTCAATAGTGCTCTCCTCTGTCCGGAGGGAGGGTGTTGTGACTTTGTTCTACTTGGTTGGTTTTGTCATGTCTTTTAGTTAATTAAGCTTTCTTCTTTTTGGTAGAAAGTAGGCTTCAGTGAGGGCTGAGCCAAGTTGAAAAAAGTATCCTTAGTTTAGCAAGTTCAAGCAAATTTTGTTCAGCATGATAAGCTTCACAAATGAACACCATTTTCATGATTATTGAAGCCTAAATGCCATCGCCAGAAGTAAAAAGCTAATGTTAGACCTTATTTTAGTCACCTAATTGAAAAAAAAAAGCATTAAAAAAAACACTGACTTTGAGACGAGGGACCCACGAGTGGTAAAATGTTCATGGTTTTAGGACTCGTTCCTGGTAGACTCCTTTTCAGCCTTAGAATAACAACTTCAGGTTAGGTCCTACCCACTCCAGGTTAATGCTCCACCTACTTAAGTTTAGATCTTGCCCATTCCACATATGGATACAGATACAGAAAACTTTGTTGGCTCAACAGATACAGACTCAGAATTCAATTTGAATTGATACAGGCAGAGATGGGCAAAAATACATGAAAATGTATTTTGATACAAAATACAAAATACCTCTCAAATAAATGTATCAAAATAAAATACAAAATAGTGGTGTCAGAAAATGTATCAAAATAAAATACATGTATTTTGTATTTTCAAATACAGAAAATACTTTTTTTCTTTTTCTTTTAAGCAGCGACCCGCAGCTCTATAGGTCACTCTGTTGGTCGGTCGGTCCACAAAGCTTTTCGTGAATAACTTAAAAAGTCCTTGACCAAAAATGCTCAAAATGTGCATACTGCAACTAGAGGCCATGAGTAACTATACCAGAAAGAATGCCCACGATTCGTCCATAGGTGGCGCTATACTAACCGATTCAAATCTTTTTGTGAATAACTCAAAAAGTCCTTGACCAAAAATGCTCAAAATGTACATGCTGCTATTAGAGACCATGAGTAACTATGCGAGAAAGAACAATCATGATTCAGCCATTAATGGCGTGATAGTAGCAAATCTGGTCGCAGCTATTGCAAATTTGTGCTTGTTTTCGCACAGTTTGGTGTAGCAGAGTATTCAGGTTTGGGCTACAGGATATACACAGTTAGCAGTTACACAGATAATAAGACAGTTAGCGTTAGCATCGCTAGCTTGATATTATAACTATCAACACCATGTATTTATACAATAAGCTATGTAGCCAGCCCCAGACATAAATCATACATCAAGCCAGTTGACATCTGTCACACTCAGATAAAATATTTACCTTGACAGACAGTCTGTTGAACTTGGAAGACGTGAGCAGCAAGGTAGTCTACTGGTGGTGTGGGTCCATCCAGGTGAGCAGCACGCCTGGCAAGTTGAGTCTAGCTGTGCTGTGAACTGTCCACCAACGGTCGAGCTAAACAGCAGCAAGATACTGTAGCTACTGTAGCTAGTTAACTTGTTTGCTGTATAACTTGGAGCCTTTGGAGCCTTTGGAGCCCTGTGTTCAACTTTTTTCGAATGAAAAAGAGAAAAAAAAGCTAAGGATATGTAGGCTACCCTAAAATATTATTTATTGATTCAGATTTAGATTCAGACAACTTTATTGATCTCACGCGAGGCAATTCATTTGTAGTATACTCATCCCAAGCATCAACTACAACAACATACAATTTCCTATGTTATGCACAGTCCAGTAAAACAGACCACTAGGTCATTGAAGGGCACATTGAATGGTTTATAAAAACATATATATATATATGTATATATATATATATATATATATATATATAAAGTAAAAAAAAATATTGTTACATCCAATATTATAAGAATGTGTAGCCTATTGTTTTTGTTTTTTATTCGTGGAGAATACAAAATGACTCCACTCAAAAGTATTTTGTTACAAATTACATTTGCTTTTTATCAGCCATATCAAATACAAATTACAAAATACTAAAATGTAATTAAAATACTTATTTTAAATACAAGTACTAGAAATACTGCCCATCCCTGGATACAGGTACAGATAATGGTGTTTCTTAATTTGCCTTGGTTTATTTTTCATTTGTTCTGTGTTTATGTCAGTACAGACTGTGGTGCTGTGGTTTAAAAAATTTGGGAACCTCTGGTCTTCGGAGTAGCGGTGCAACATAAATTTGTAAGGTTGATCCATAACAAGTTATAGACCTAGACCAGAAGTGGGTTTAAGTTGAGAAATGTATCCCAGCCTATGTACTAACATGGCAAACAAACAAAGTCATTGTAAACTGAAGCCAAAATAACATAATGCTTGGTTCTTCAACAAACTGCTAACTAACCTTTGCGATATAAATCCACAAGGTGTGGAGGACAGGACGGTCTGCTGAATCTGATTCGAAATGAATTTTAAAAAAAGGCAGGGACTGTGGTTATACCCTCCCCTCTCTCCACACACTTGTAAACATGTTAATAAATTCAAATCTGTAAGGACCCTTGAAAATCCTGGACCCCACTCTGGGAGCTTCTGATATAGGCAACTATGTCACATCAGCTATGTCTTGGTGGCCTGCATACCCATACACACTCTGTGTCTCTCCCTGCGAGTGCCACAAACACACCACACATCCCATTTGATTTCTCCCTTCAGGAGAGGGGATAAATCAGCTGGTTTGAACCTGGCTGCGAACAGGCCAAGAGTTTTCCCTCTTGTCCTGTTCTACTTCCAACTCACAGTCGATGTTTATAATGAAAACTCGAGCTAGAATGTATTCTTTCTCTCTGCATGCTCAAACATCCAATGCTGATTGTGGGAAATGAAATGTTGCTACTGAAGCGGCAAATTCTATGAAAAATGGAATTCTTTCAAATAGAAGCTAAAGCATGTTTTGGTTTGACCTCTGACTTGAGGCACTCTGCTCTTTCCCACTCTCCTAATTGAATATCAATATATTCAAATCTTGAGAGGAGTGCCTAAAGGTACTTTGAAGAGAAAAATAAATACCAAGCATTTAAATAGCCTCTCATGTAAGATTCTGTGTGAGTTCATTTCCACTCAGATTCCTTGATGAGACATTTCTTAGGTTTATTACAGCTGTGGTTAAAAAGCAATTGCACACAGCAACAACACAGTGTAACATCTATACATCTTAAACCTTGTCATTCATTTCCCAAAAAACTGGATTGCCAAAATATGGGGGTAGTGTTATTACTGCCTGGATTAAGTCCAGTCACAACATTTATTTTCTTGTCCTGTCAGTACACCTTTACCCCACTGCATGTGCTGCACTGTTTCACAGCCTCATCTGGCATCAGAAGCAGCGTGTCTTCAGCAGCCATATTTCCAATATTCTTTGGAGTAGTTTGATTTGAGTTTCAAGCTCCAGAGATGGAAGCTGCCCCACCAAAATGGACTTGGTTGTCATGTTAGCAGAGAGAGAGAGGGGGAAAGAGCCTTTAGTGAGACATGAATCCAGTGGACACTGGCACACTGGCTGGAGTGACAGCAGACTGTCTGAGGAGACGTTTGAAATTGGGGGTAATACTGCAGATGTCTCAGTGAGGTCAGTGAAGATAGTTGAGTGTCTAAAGCAGAGGACTCTGACACCAGAGACTTGGATTCACATCCTTGATCTAATGTATACTTCATGTATACTACACTGATGTGATATATACATCAGTGTACTGATAGAAAATACACCATTAAATTGTTTGTAACCTGCAGCAGCACACATGTTGGTTTATACTGGACAAACTGAAAGAGTTCAAAACGTTTACTGTGCCTTTGCTTGGCACTATGCACAGTCTAACCATGGCTTAGAACCCGTGGTTCATTAAAGGCCTGGGAACAGAAAAAAAATGCATCATTTCGTAGAGGTGGTCACATTGTCAACTCACTGATCTGCAAAGATCAGTGGAAATATAAGAATCTCAGAACATAGGATCCGGGGAACATAAGGCCCTGACAACAAAGGATCCTAGGAGCATTGGACTCTGGGACCATACCACCCTGGGTTCGTAGGAACCTGAGAATATAGGATCTGAGGAACATACGACCCTGGGAAGATACAACCCTGAAAACATAGGATCCTAGGGACACAGGACCCTTGGAACATGGGATCCATGGAAAATAGGACCCTGAGAACCAAGATCTTAGGAACATACGACCCTGAGAACAAATTACCCTGAGAACATAGGATCTTAGCAACATAGGACCCTGGGAACATACAACGGGAAGAACATAGAATCCAAAACAAAGGACCTTGAGAACATACAGCCCTGGGAACATAGATATGCAGCTGATGCACAAGGAACCCTGTTTCGAAATGGAAAATAAATGTAGAGGGTGCATAATAAAAAATACATTGACATTGAACAGTTTTGCAACTGGTAATTAGCTGTGTGAATGTACATGGTAGGAGACAGGGATCACAGTCCCATCTGGGTCTATTCTAACAGTATGTGGTTTTATTTTTAGTCACCACCTCATTCTTAAGTGGTCAAAGCTGTCAGTGTTATGATGCAATTAATTTTTACCGCACCACATTCTTATGAAAATACCTTGAAATAAACAGCTTTCTTCCTCTGGGATATTGAAAGGCAAGACATCAAAGGAGCGTGATGCACTGAAGGTGAGAGCACTCCTCGCATTAAATAATACAGCTATAAAGATCAAAATTTAATGCATCGCCTACTCATCAGGACTCATTTGTGATTTAAAGCACTTCTCCAGGAATAAAAACAGCCTAATTTCAGAATGGAGATCATGCTCAAATTGCTTGAAAGTAGGTTTGAACTGCTTTTTTTTTGTGGCGGAACAAAGGTAAGATATTCCGAGTCTATTTTAATGTCTACTTTGAAATAAATTAAGCTCATCAAATATGGGGGTTTATTGATGCAGAACTTTTTGCCCTCTAAATCAGTGCCTATTTGATCTAACATAAAGGAGTTATCTCCCCCGTACTGGCTTTGCTCACTTCTTACAGGGAATTTAACGAGTATATCAAACACATGAAACTCATCATCTCAAGAGTTTTAGCCATGCTAATGCTGTAATCCAATTAGCAAAGTCATGTTTGTAGATTATGAGTGCTCACTCTAGACTTTTAGTTCACACGCACAGAATGAAAGGAACATAGAGATAATATCATCATTCTCATAATGTGATATTTTGGCCCCACTAGTGTGTCTTTATAAAACACTGGGGGTGTTTAATTATTCAGAGAACACCATGTTCCACTGCTGTCTTTTGAGTTAATCCTTACATTGTCAACCACTTCTTATGGACACATGGAGAGTGTAGCTGCTGCAGTGCTACACTGGTACCTGATGGTACCAATGGAACCGCTCAGTACTGTCCCAATTTTTGGTCACCTCATCATGATCCTGGGTTTTATTTTCTATCCTGTTATCCTGTGGACTTTGTTTTGGAGTTTTCTGTTTGTGTTTCTCGTTTAATGTTATCCATTAATGTTTAATCTGCTTCCTGTTTTATTTTGTAGATTCTCTCCTCATGTGTCGTGTCTGGTTTTACTTCCTGTCTTTGTGTGTTTTCCTGTCTTGTTAGTCCTTCCCTGTTCCCAGAGTCTTCCCTTCACACCTGTTCTGTATTAGTCTTGTCTGCTCCACCCTAGTGTTCCCCTCCACACCCTTGTTGTCAGCCAATCCCCATTTCCCTCCTGCTGCCTGTGTCCACCTCCTCCAGCTGTGTCTTGTTCCTGTGATTAGTTTTCTATGTATATATACCTGCGTGTTTCACTTTGTTCCTGGTCCACTTGTCCTGTGTTCTTGGTGCTGTTCTGTGCTCTGTTTCCTGCCTGGTAGCTTGTCTTTAGGTTTTTTGCCTTTTTTTCCTGGCTGGTTTTCAGTTAGTTTTGGTTCTGCTTTCATTTGGACTTTTAGTTGCCTGCCTGTTCTGGATGTTTTTATCAGCTGCATTAAAGCTCTCTTTTTGTCAAACCATAAACCTGTCTGCTGCCCTACATTTGCCCTGAACTGATTTTTGACGACCCCTCTGTTGGGGTACCTAGCACACAGATCTGGTACTAAAAGGTGGAGCTGTGAACACTGCAGTCTGATTGGTCAGTAGAGGATGGTCACTCTGCTCAGGGCTGAGTTGTGTCTGGTTTTGAGGCTCATGTAACCACTGTTCATACTGTGGAGAGTTTTATTAGTAAACTGTAACTATAAAATGAAAGGATGTTTTGCTGCCTCTCACAGCAGCTGGAGTCTGAGAAACAATAACTTCATTCACTGGGCCGACTGCCGGCAACTTTTAAGGTGGAACGTTAACTTGTAATGTTACTCAATGCATGAGTTGATGACGTGAATCCATCAGCACACCTTAAATTTCACTGTGACAACTTTGACCATCACTTTAGTTTTTATATGACACACACTTTTATTAATGAGTGGATCTTCAAGTGTTTATATATGAATTTTGATATCCCAGTCCTCATTCAGAGGAAAAAAAAGTGTTGTAGAATGTTGTTCCTGTGGGCTACAGCAACACTAAACCCCTGAGCTTGCCTGAGAAGGACTAAATGCACAATGCTGCTATTTTTAAATATCCCATGGAGAGAGACTCTCACTGCAGCCTGTTCTATTTTGTTGTGAAAATGTGGGCGTGCAGCCTCATTCTGTGGACGATAAACCAGGTGCAGACTTCCATCTGTGTCACCGCTGATGAGGAAATACAGCGAGTGCTGGACGGAGCAGTGAGTGACAACAACCCCGCCCACATTTAAGGGTACTGTTTGTGGTGGAAACTTTAGGGTCTAGGTACCATGTCTGAAGGGTTACTGTTGGTTCCAAAGGTACCATACCGAAAGTGTTTGGTGGAAACGGGGCATAAGGGCTATGTAAATGCTTCTCTGGTCACATGAGCTATGTAAATGCTTCTCTGGTCACATGAGGACATATTATCCCCTTAGAACTTTTTAAGGCTAACATGGTAGCAAACAGTTGCCTGCTCCCATGTCCAGCAGACACATTAGCATTTCTTCATTGGCTCAAATTTAAGATGATTTTGAGACAACTTCCTTCTCCAAGATCTCTTTTGGGAAAAGACCCTTTGAAGATAAGCACACCATCAGAATATTTCTGTTGGTAAAGACACTGAGACAACGTTAATCCAAAGATAAGACCCTCCTGATCCTTAAAGCCTTGTCTTTTCTAAGTCCTAGGTAAACCCAACATAAGTCTCACATTTGTGTACCTTGTCCGAGTCTGTTTTCAAGTGCAGCTAATTCTTCATTCTGTTTACCGGTCACATACTCTCACACTGTCCTTTATGGCTCCACTGGAAGCAGTCAAAAAGTTGACACAGGCACAACTTTTGCTGCAGCGCAGCATGACATCATCCCACAACTCAAACTGCTCCTCCTGATAGTCTCACTGCTACCGTTAAACAACACCCACCCACCACTGCAGCCCCCAGCACTGTTTTGATGATGGATGAGGTCAGTAGTGGAGGAGCTAACGCAGAGGGCATATTCTCTAAACAGACGAGGGAACTCACCAGCAAAGCAGCATTAAACCTGTGTTAACTGATTCTTTGGCCACTCGGGGCAATGAAAACAAACTGTAAACACAACACTGACATATTAGCACCCTTTGAGTCCATATATAGAACTTGTTAGCAAACAGTTGCTCATTCACACATCCAGTAATTACAAAGCAACATTACCCTTCACGTGGAGCTCTGAATTTGGTCTTCACTAACATCTGAGGGTTAAAATATCAAATGATTTCCTATGTTCACCAGCTAGTTGCTATGTTTAATGGCCTGCCATTTGGTGCCAAAGCAGACACCGTGGTTGATGAGGAAAGAAAGAGGTTTAAAAAATGCTGAAAACCTAAAAAAGGCACTGCAGAGGTGGCTGATTATTTTCTGAGCGTGTCACTCAGAACAGCTCAGGGCATTGTTTTCATATTAAGCCAGGGATCAAAGGTCCTCCCCCAGGAAATTCTGAGTGTCAAACATTTTTCTCCTGCATTCTGGTGAAATTTCTGCACCGATTTATGTTGGAAATGTCTTTATTTATGTAAAGAAAAACAAAATTCAGGCAGTAGGTGAAGAGTCAAGATCTAAAAATGTCCCACAGGGGTCCATTTTTGAAAACCTGCACCCGCCCATACCCCTAAAGCGCTGTACCAAAACTGACCCGTTACCTGTTATTACATCTCAGTCAAAGCCACACCCACCTGCAGCCATTAATAACCCGACCCACACCTATGGTTAAACACATTAAACACATCCTCACATTAAGCTGGGTTCTCTGTTCTTGAATTATAACTCCAGCATAGGAGACGTCTTTTTGTCGGTGAAGATTCTCAGTCATCCAGGTCATGGTAATTGTAAGTGCTAATATCGTAGGCAACTGGACGTGCTTACGTTTCTTGAAGACCTCTCATCCAAGGAGCTTCTTCAGTTCTAAATGACTGGTATGAAGTTGCAGGCTATAAACCCTGTGTGGGTGGGAACCCTTGCAGAGTCGTTAAGGTCACAGTGTGAGTTAGCCTCCTTGGGTGTCTTGAACTCGATGTCGGCTGCCACCTCATCCTCGGGCTGCAAAGTTTTATGGCTGGAGTCCTCCACGTCGGTGACCAATGTGACAACGGGGTCAAAGGTTCCACTTGTGTCTTTGACTTTCAAAATAAAAGGAGTTGCAGCTTGATAAGAGTGATTTAGATGATAAAATATTACACATATTGCACATATTTTTCATTTGTTTTATTCGGAAAAATTAAAAT
This sequence comes from Epinephelus fuscoguttatus, assembly GCF_011397635.1. NCBI lineage: Eukaryota > Metazoa > Chordata > Actinopteri > Perciformes > Serranidae > Epinephelus > Epinephelus fuscoguttatus. The sequence continues at coordinate 34,602,756 of NC_064772.1, read as the reverse complement.
ATGCTTTTTTTTTTTTTTTATCCGCAGCCCACCTGTGTGTATTTCATTTTATCCATGCCCGTGAAATTAAACATTTGTACGTATTTTTACCCGTTACACAGATTTTTACAGGTTACCAGACCCAATGCAGGACTCTGTGTTGCTTTAAAACATTATTCTCCTGTAGATCAACTTTCTTATTTAATTCAGTACACATGTAGGCAAAGTTTACTCTTCAGTTATGTTTTGTCTTCCTGTGGAACTTATACACACAAATGATAAATGAACTCATTTGAATTAATGTATAAACCTTTGGACTTTATAGCTCGTGTATATTTCAGCAAGATTTCTGCTCAACCCACACGTATGCAAGTGTAGGTTATTTTTTCCCCTCTTTTCTTTAATTAATTCGTAGCCTTATGTTGCTGTACAGGACGGCTGAAATACTGAGAGATGAAAAACTGCTTATGAGCCATGAAATATAGTCGGCAGAACCTTAAATGTGGAATAGAGAAAAAGACATTTTTCTATGACACCAAAATTACCATAACATACTTTAAATTTCAAACCTGTACCGTAACTATTGTTATTTGTTACTATTTATCATTGAAATGTCATCAGAGCTTTGTCATGCGTCATGACTATAAAACAAAAAAAAAGATTTCTGCTCAACCTTCTGCTCATTCAAAACATACCCCACATATCTGCGCTCTCTGAGAAGTTGAGAATAAAGTTGTAATATTTCAAGGGAGAAATCCATCTTCCCTACAGTCTGCTGTGCGTTACCTTATTCAGACTGTCACACCGACACATAACCCAGCATCAGGTCTCTGGAGGACACAGAGACACTGACAGAGCTGCAGGTCAGAGGAAAGACGCCACACTGCAGTCCAAACTTTTTGCAGTTTAAAATCACTGGAGCCTACAGTAACCCATGGACTGTCAGGAAATACTCAAATATGCACATGACTCTGTTATCTTATCCTTTAAGTCTCTTATCCTCAGCTGTGTTTATTGCAGGACATTCTGCAGCTGCACATACTTTACCAGGGGCTTCCTTGTGTGTATGACTTAAATTCTAGCAGTCCTTCAAAATAAAAGCTCTCCGCTACTTTCATGGTTTTAATGGTGGGGACAAATGCATGTGTTTTAAATATTGAGGGGATTATCAATAATACGTAAAACACAACAGCAGATATAGAGACTGTATTGTAGATTCTAACATATTATACTTGCAACGGTGAAATTACATCTGTAGTTCTCGGTCAGCTATTTTTATAGTCATGTCCTATTGTTGTTTGTAATATTCATGATAATTTTGTTCACTTAAGCAAGTGATATTCCTATTATTATTATTATTATTATTATTATTATTATTATTATTATTATTATTAATCAACTGGTCATCGAGCCCGGTCTAACTCACCGAATTCTGATGCTTGGGCAGCGACTTGCGGGGTCACAAACCAACGAATAAAAGCATCCTTTTCAGGGCTGTCAGCGTTAACACGTTAATCGCGATTAGATTAATGCAATCCATAACACGTTTATTTTTTTTAGTCGCATTTTAATTTCGCAAGCCTTTTTGTCCCTTCTACTCACCCGTAGTCGGCTCCTCTAGCTGTAGCGTGCTTCGAAGCGGCTTCCTGCAGTAAACTTACCGCGGTGATGGAAAGAGAGTGCTACTGGACTTTTGAACGGCTTGTTTAACTTTAAAAAACTTCCAGACGGTTCAGTTGACAAGTCAAAAGTAAAATGCAACCTGTGTCAAACGGAGTTTAACTACCACCGGAGTACGTCAAGTTTGAGTTACCACCTCCACGCTAAACACCCAGGTGCAGCCGGCGCACCCCAGCCAAGCGAGCCTCAGCTCCGCCAAAGTTCCATTTTGGAGTGTGGGACTCGCCACAGACCTGTGGATGAAAGTACGTCGAAGAAGTTAACTAAAGCGATCGCTAAATGGGTGACAACTGACTGCAGACCAGTCAACATCGTAGAAGACTCAGGTATTGTATTAAGTTGGTCTACATAGCACTTTGTTGAAAGAAAATACAAAAGGTCAAAAAGGAAATTCTTTCTTTGTGTTCATTTGATTCCCAATTAAGACACTCTGGTAAGAAATGCTTTACATTATGGGCTTAAAATTCCCTTGAAAAGCAAAATAACAGAATTTTAAACATGCAATTCAAAACGCGATTAATCGCGATTGACTATGGAAATTCTGCGATTAATCGTGATTAAAAAAATTAATCGTTTGACAGCTCTAGTCCTTTTACATCGGCATGATAAGCGGCCAACTTGACTTTCAGCCAAGAGAGCGGTGTTTGCATCCTTTAAGATTCTAAAGCCAAACCCTGGTTCCAAAAAGAGGAGCAGCTTCAGTAGCGTGGAATAAACTGTGGCGTCCTGAATGTTTTATGAACAGCCCCGGACTTCTCAGACTCTTTTAGTAACTTACCTCTCAGAGGGAACTCATTCAGCGGCTCCTCTGGCAGCAGCACAGCGTCTCTCCCTCTCCTCTCGGGAACTGCCCATTGGTCCAACTGCCCATTGGTCCGACCATATTAAACCCATTGTTCCGAAGTCTGTTCCGAAATCATCATGATGCCCTGTGGTTAAGGTCTGGTTAGGTTTAGGCACAAAAACCACTTGATTAGGGTCAGGAAAAGATCATGGTGTGGGTTAGGTTAGGGGATTGGTGATGTTTTATCAAACAAGTTTTCTGCTGTCCTATCGGATGTACAGAAAGCACAGGCACACACAGGGCCTCAACACCCCTTCCTTTTTATTTTCATTTTTATTTTCAACACAGTCCACCAGCCAAAAGTTATGAAAAAATACAGCCCAAAATACCATCGATGGAAGACTGGGCCAAAAAAAAGGGACCTTCAATAAAGGAAGGGGAAAGAGGGAATAAAGGAAATTTGAAATAAAAATAAGAGGGAAAGAAAGAAGGAACGAAAGAAAGGAGGGAGTCTAGTGGGTGGTAGACTGGGATGTTAGCCTCTAGGCTAAGGGGCCTGGGCAAAAAAGGAGGAGGGAGTTAAATGTAACCAGAAGGAGCAAAGAAAAAATAAAGAAAATGTGGAGATGCTTCATGGGTTAGACCAGGAATCTAACCCTGGTCTACTGGTTGGTAGACCGGGGTGTTAGCCTCTAGGCTAAAGGGTCTGGACAGAAAAGGAAGAGGGGAGTTAAATATACCAAAATTGGGTAAGAAAAGAAAAAATGAAGAAAATGTGGAGATGTTTAGTGAGTTTGACTGGGAAGCAAACCCTGGTCTGCCGTATGATAGTCGTGGTTTTTGCCTCTAAGCCATATGCTATGGGTGATTTTCAGGAAGGTGTATCTAAAAGAAGATAAGATGAAGAAAAAAAAGGAAGAAAAAAAATTAAGGTAGAAGGAGAGGGTGGGTGGGAAGGTGGGGGGTTGGAAAGAAGAGAGTTAGTCATCATTTAAGCCTCCAGGTACAGTTGTTCCAAGTTTATGTATCCAGATTTTTTCTGCTCTTTTCCAATGGTCCAATGATCGTTGTTTTCCAGTCCGGTGATTATGAGGTGGGTGGGGGAGTGTAGTTGAAAATGTTGTACCAAGGGGGTGGAAAGTCGACCTTCCCTAATGTTATATAGGTGTTGAGACAGCCGGGTGTGAATGGAGTGTTTGGTTTCGCCTATATAGTGTTTCTGACAGAGTGTGCATGTGATGATATAAATGACATCGGTAGTGGTGATGGAGAGATGACCTGTGGTGGGGCATGCAGCGTTGGTATGTGGGTTCTGAATAAATTTTCTATTTCTGTAATGGTGGCTGTACTGAAGTGGGGGTGTGGGTCTATGGTCTGTGAATTTGGATCTGGTGAGAATGGATTGAAGGTTCTTATGTTTCCTGTAAGCTGAGATGATTCTATGGTGTTGGAAAGCCGGGTGTTGAGACTGAATACTGGTAAAATTGTAAAATGGTACGGTGAAAAACAGTAGTAGTGTTTCCTTATAACAGGAGTAAATGAGTGGGGAAGAAGGGTAAGTGTAGCAAATGAGGAAGAGTTAGTAAAACTGATATTTTTGTATATATATTTTTCTTTTATTTTATAATTATCCAGATTCTGGCCAGGTTGTGTGTCTATGTGTGTATGTGCATGTATCTGTGTGTGGGGAGATGTATGTATAAGGCTAGTTGAAATAGAATTGTGTGTGTGTGTGTGTGTGTGTGTGTGTGTGTGTGTGTGTGTATGTGTGCATACATATAAGCCATAGTATACATAGTATTTAGAGAAAAGGACAATGAACAATATTTTTTCTTTGATTTTATTCAGAAACATAATTGATATAAATAACAATATTCAGAATAAATTACTGAGGGATTCCTGTTTGTAGGTGTGGTGTGGCCGCTGTAATAGAGGAGGAGAGAAAAGGGGAAGGAAGGGGAAATTTTAGAAAGGGAGGGGAAATTGGTTAGAGTCAGGATGAGAGGATTGGAAAGGGGTTTTTTTCGGAAATGGGATAGGGATGGAGGGGAAAGGGAGATGGGAAAAGAATGGAGGGGTTAGGATTAGGCACGGGAAAGTTGAAGGAAGAGGGAGAGAAGGGCAAGGGTTAAGGTTAGGGATAAAAAGGGGAGTGGTTAGGGTAAGGGTAAGAGAACCAGGGTAGGTCAGGGTAATGTAAGGGAAGCAGCGTGAAGTTGAGAGGAAGGGAGGTTGTTTCTGTTAGTAAATAGTGAAGAATTTTTTTTTTTTTGTGAGGGGAGGGGACAGGGGAAGGGGTTGGGACCAGGCAAGGGGGAGTAGAGTAAAGGTAGGTTGGGGTGGTGCAGTTGGAAATAGGGTGAAGTTAGAAGAAAGGGGGGAAAGAAGAAAAGGGTCAGGGAAAAAAAGGAAAAGTTACAGGATTGAAAAGGGCCAGTGGTAGCAGGCCGCTCCTGGTGGGCTGGCGCACCCTACTGGATGAAAGGGGTTAGCGGTTATCATTTAGGCCCTGAGGGGCAAGTGTGCCCAGTCTGTTGATCCAGAGGTTGTCAACCGAATGTTCCTGGAAATGTTCGACTAAGTGGGTGGTGAGATTATGGAGGGAGATATTCCGTAGGTGTTGTTGTAACCGTGTTAGCATTGTGTTTTGTGTTTCTCCTATATAATGTTTTTGGCAGGTTGTGCAGGAGATGATGTAGACGATGTTGCTGGAGAAGAGGGAAAATGAGCCGTGTGGGGGAAAGGATAATTGGCTATAGGGATTGGTGATAAATTTTCTGTGTTTGAAATGACGAGATTCCGAGGGTCGGTCAGGATGTTTATTGGAGGTGAATTGGGATTTGACTAGGAGGTTCTGTAGGTTAGGGTTTTTCCTAAATGCTGAAATTAATTTGTATCCCTGTAAGGGTGTGTGTTGAGTTTGAGTGGGAGCGAGGGCGGCCAAGGTCGAGTTTTTGATGGATCTGAGGAAGCGTTTGGAGTACTTCCTGTGAGGGCTGTGAAGAGGGTGTTGGTGGCCTGATGGAAGTCCAACGGTTTGGAGCAGATGCGGTGGAATCTAATGATTTGGGACTTAATAATGCCTTTAAAGGTGTGTTTGGGGTGGTAGCTGGATTTATGTAGGAGGGCGTGTGTGTCTGTTGTTTTGAAGTAAACTTTGGAAAGCATGCGCTTCACGGATGTGTTTATGGATTCGAAAAAAATGGTGGTGTCCAGAAAGTCTATTTGGTTGGGATCTATGGTGGATTTTACTGTGATCGTGGGATGGTGGCTATTGAGAATTTGGGGGTATGAAACGCGGCGAGGTCGTGTGTCCAAGCCCCAATGATCCAGAAATCTCAAAAAGAAAAGGGGTTGCAGGGGACACTTGGCCAGGGCCTCTCGCTCCCACTCGCTCATGTACAAGTTGGCGTACGATGGGGCAAAGCGTTGCCCCATGGCTGTTCCGTGTGTTTGTAGGTAATGGTTATCGTTAAAAAGAAAATCATTATTTTCTAAGCAGAGTCGGAGAAGTGACAGGGTTTCCGAGTCAGGGCATTTGGGGTCTGGGTACCGTTGAAAGATTGTGTTGATGACTGTCAGCCCCAGGTTGGTGTCTATGTTTGTGTATAAGCTATCAATGTCGATGGTGAACAGAAAGGCTTTTGACGGAACAGCCATGGGGCTTATTATGTCAAGGAAATGATAGGTGTCTTTGACGTAGCTTGGGTGGCGGGTGGAAAGGGGGGAGAGGAAATGGTCAATATATTGCGCCACATTGTAAGTAGCACTGTTACAGTCTGAAACTATTGGTCGACCGGGAGGAACTTCGGAGGGGACCGTCCAGTTCTGGGGTTGTTTATGAATTTTGGGGAGGAGGTAGAAATAGCGGGGACGGGGATTATTGGGACCTGATAAAAAAAAAATCGCGTTGTTTAGCTGAGATGTATTTTTTAGTGTAAAGGGTTTGGACTATATGTCGTATCTGTACCTGTGTGTTGTGTTGTATTGTGGATGGAATGGATTTGTAGTGGAGAGGGTTGGATAGTTGGCGGTTAGCTTCAAGGAGATATTGTTGGCGGTCCATGATGACTACCTTGGATCCTTTATCTTCTGGTTTTATTATAATGTTTGGGTTTTTAATGAGTTGTTGTAGAACTGAACGTTCGGCCTTCGAGAGATTGTCTGGGACATTTGGTGGGGGCCGGTATGTGTTCATTGTATTATGGTCCGAGTGGATGATGGAATGTATTTGGGGATGGATTTGTAGACCGGTGGGCTCCCAGCTGGACGGTAATGTGAAGCGTTGTGTGTTTTGTTGTTGTTTACCGTGAAAATGGTCAATGATTTTAATGCGTCTGTGGTAGTGATGTAGGTCCCTCCGAAGCTCCTCCCAGTCGTAGCGCGAGGGGCGTGGGATGAAGGATAAACCTTTTTCGAGTAGTTGTATTTGGGCTGGGGACAACTGAAGCATGGAGGAAAGGTTAAGTACGTTGGATTCTGAGTTGAGTTGAGCTAGGACGCGTTGTGCTAGTGGAGGTTTTGTTAAGGAGGGGAGTGGGGGAGAACGAGGGAGAGAGGGGTGTGTGGAGTTGGTAAAAATTGGCGCCGGGATAGCTGTCCAGTTGAATGTCTGGGTTATTGTGTGCTGGGATACGGTTAATGTTTGAATCTCCCAGGATAACTACAGGTTTGCGGGGCCTGAAGAACCAGTCCACTAGCTTTCTATGTGGGCGGGCGATGTGGTATGTTGGCCTGAAGGTCCTATTGGGGGGAGGTGTGTGGCGTGAAAGAGATGGACGGGTGACGGGGTTGGTAGGCGGACAGTGGGTGTGGGGGGTTGTGTTAGAGAAAAGTTTTGTGGGTCGGTGTGGCTGGTGTCAGGATCCACGGAAAGTGGATAATGGGAGGGCTCACAGTAGATGCTCTGATCGGCCATCATGGCCTTGAGAGTCCCTCTCATCATGTTTTTTGTGCCCTGAGTTTGGTTTTGGTTATTGTTTTCATGAGTTGGATTCTTAAGAAAGGAGCTCCTTTCAGAATCCTCCAGTGGTGCCCCGACGCCAGTCGCCTCAACCCCCGACCTGAGTTTCTCTGCTATGGAGGAAGTAGAGGAGATAACAACATTAGACTTTGTGTGCATAGTGTTGAGTGAAACTGATTCAAAGTCAACTGAGTTTGGCTTAGGTACCTGGGGAGAGGGCTGGTGTTGAACCCCAGTCTCCCGCGTGACAGGCTGTGAGAGTGGCAGTGTGCCACTTGTGGGGTGACGGGAGGTTGGCTCTGAGTGTTTTTTAGTTGCCTGCTGGGGGAGAATGGAGGAAGATGAAGGTGATGGAATGGGAGGTTTGTTGAATGGGGTGGGGAGAACAGGTGAGAGTTGTGGGGTGGGGGGGTTTTGAAGTGCTTTGTGCGTTTCACGGGTGGACCGGAGGGAAAGGCGTGTTTTTGAACGCTGGGGCAGAGGAGTGGACGCACTCAGTGGGCATGCGGGGGGTGGGGAAAGGGCCCGAGGTCTGACGTGGGGGTGCGTCGCCAGGGCCGGGGATGCTTCCATTAAAGGAGCACGGACTTTCTTATCTGAGGTCTGAATGACGACCTGGGGGTAGATTGGGAACGGAGGGGGTGAACCTCCTATTCCCGGTGCAGAGGTAGGGGAGGGCTCAGAGGGGGTACGGGGCTCTCCTCGGTCGTGGCTGGTGTCCCCGATGGTTGGGTTCTCTGGCGGTTGGGGTTGGATGCTGGGAGAGGGACCGGTCTGTGGTGGGATGGGGGGGGCCTTCGGGGGACCGGTCGGCAGCCTCCTGTGAGGTGTCGGGACCGGGGTGGAAGGGGCCTCAGGGATGGACGTGGGGGTGGGAGTGGGTGAAGTCTGTGAGGAGCAATTTTTATTAGCAGGGGGATGTGTGGTGGTGTGAGGGTCCGGGGGAAGGGAGGGCTGCGTGGAGGCAGCATGTCGGGCAACCTCCTCGGAGAGGGAGCTCTGGGGGCCCAAACACAGCGAAAGTTTGTGGGGGGCCTGTGCCGAGGGTAAAATAGGGAAGTCCTGATTTTCAGGGGTTTCTGGGATGGGTGCTAATGTAGTTGTATGTGTGGTGGATGTAGATGGGGGAGGTGTGAAGCGAGCAGTTGGTTGAGGAGGGATGAGAGGAGGGGGGACTGGTGAGGAAAAGCCCAACAATTGTTGGACTGTATGGAGTATGAAAGGAGAAAGTTTGGGCCCATAACGTTTGCGGGCCCAACCGGTGGCTATCTGAAGGGCCTGCAAGTTCTGAGGGGTACCGGTAAGGGAAGTTATGACCGTAGAGTAGTGTTGTTGAAGAATATACATGTTGCGATTCATCCATTCTGCTGTGTTGGATGCCACTTTATCTCTTGTTTCGGGGGATGGTGCAGCAGGTTTGATGAAGTCGGTCAGGCGCGCAACCTGTCGCATCATGCCAGGGGGAAAGTGATTCTTGGAAATGGAGGTATCTATGATATGTTTGTGATGAACTGCCTGGATGAGTTTGAAATAGGATTTGCAGATTGCACGTGTTTCAGGTGAGGGGGGTTGAGAGATAACTGGCATAGAGGCTTGAGATGAGTGTGTGTGTGAGTGGACTGAAGCAGGGTGTCTGTAGCGTGTGTGTGTGGAGCGGGCAGTTGCATGTGTGTGTGTGTTGGTAATGAGGGACATTAGGGGACGGGGAGTGTATGAGTGTGTGTGTGTGTGTGCGATGTGTGGGCTGTCCATTCATTATCTAATTTTTTAACCTGTCTGGAACACCTAGTTCTGGAAAAAAGAAGGGGAGAAAAAAATATATACAGACAAAATTTTAAAGCAGTGCAGCGGGGGGGCCTACCTGCGTCCTGGGTCCGGCCAAGGCTCAATCCTCCGTCCGTGGCTCGGTGTCGAGTCCTTATCCTCCGGTGTGTTGAGGGTGACGGTGCCTGGTCTGGGGGAGCAGACAGAAAAAAAAGGGGGAGGGGGAGAGACGCTCCCCAGCAGGGATCAAGTAGAGGTCCGGGAGGGTGGCTGGGTGGGGGGACCCGCAGCGTAGGTCCCCCGCTGACAGTTAAAATCGAGTCTTTAATTTAGTGCAAAAAAGATTTCAATAAAACCAATAAAAGCCAGTAAAAAAGGGCCTCTAGAGGTATATGTTTAAAAAGAACATGTTGGTTCAAAAAAGGCTAAAAAATCCGACCTGACGTTTCGCAGTGTTCTTGCTTCATCAGAGGTAGGTATACAGGTCAGAATGGACAGTAGGTGTATTTGTAACTTTAGGAAAGGGGGGCCGTCAGTCCATCCCTGAGGCCAATTCCAGCCAATCGCTGTTCTGGAAAAGGGCTGGGTGTGTGTGATTGGTTGGAGAAATTTTGAATTTTTGGAGGGAACCTTAACTGATGAAATTCGATTGGTTCCTAGAGAGGGAGGGGTGTGGAAAGGAGGAATTGAAGGGAAACGGACTCGGGAGATAAAATGAATTCAAAAACCAGAAGTGACATCATCGGAGCAATAGCGCAGTTGGCAGGGTCGCTGACTCTCAAGCCAGAGAGCGGGGTTCAAGGCCCCAACATAACTCATCTCGTGACCCTGAATGATTCATTATACAGTGGAATAGTTTTTAATGAATTGCAGATAAGAAGGTAGAAGGAGAGAGTCCATGCTGTCGAGGACCGGAAAAGCACCTGGTGGCACTGGCTGGGTTAGGATTGGAAGGAAGAGGGAGATGCAGACCCTGGTTAGGGTCAAAATGGAGGTTGGGGTTAGGCGTGGGGGGTGGGGGATGGTTAAGGTTAGGAAAAAGATCAGATAAGAGGTTCGGGTAAGAGGGGGAGGTGGGGTGAAGATGCGGAGGTGGCTCAAATCCTAGGACCTGGGGTGGAGAGGGGCAGGAAGGGGGAGAGCGAGTTTGAGCGAGAGAGGCCAATGTGGTTGTTTTGATCTTGCGGAGAAAACGTTTGGAATAGCCTCTGGGGCGTAAACTGTGAAAGAGAGTAGTGTTGGCTTTGTGGAAATCTGTGATGTCCGAGCAGATACCAAAAAAATGGATGAGCTGTGATTTGATGATTCCTTTGAAGGTGTGTTTGGGATGGTAGCTGGATTTATGGAGTAGTGCATGTGTATCCATGGGTTTGAAGTAAACTTTGGTCTGTAATGCTTTGTGTGAGGTGTTGGTTTGGCTGAAGAAGACTGTGGTATCTAGAAAGTTGACATGTGTGGGACTTATTGTGTATTTGACAGTAATGGCCGGGTGATGATTATTGAGAATGTCGATGAAGTCTATGAATGTAGATGGGTCATGGGGCCAAATTCCGAAAATGTCATCCAGATATCTCAGGTAGAGTGTGGGCTTTAAGGGGCATTTGTTGAGGGCTTCTCGTGTGGGATGTGTGTGGGTGTGAGGGCCTGGGTTGGGTTTGGGTGTCATTATAAATTTAATTGTTTGAGCCAGTTTTCAAAGATTCGTTTTGCTGTGGAGGGGGTCCAGTGGATGTTATCCTTTTCTGTCTGAAAGGTGTCGTGGGGGATCTCAGTGAGGATAGGGAAGTGTGTGGCCATGGTGTTATTGATCAATTTGAGATTGTTTTTCTGCGTGGGAGTAAGGTGGGGTGAATAATTCATTATGGGGAAGTAAATGTCTGCATTGGGGAAGGTCAACTTTGCCAAACAGAAGAGGGCTTTCAGTTGTTTAATGGAAGTTTGTTTGGGGTCCTGGTCCTTATTGTTGATTCCTATGGAGATGATGAGTATCTTGACATGAGGGTTGGGGAGGGGTTTTTTGCACATCTTGAGGAAGTGGTAGGTATTGGCACCGGGGTAGCTGTCTAGCTGTATGTTGGAGTGGGTGTGGCCTGGAATGCGGTTTATGTTGGAGTCTCCTAAAACCAGGACTGTTTTTTTAGCCTTAAAAAACCAGTCCTGGATTTTACGGGTGGGTCGTGCAATATGGTAATTGGGTCTGTGGAGAGTGAGGCCCGGGGATATGGGGGTTCCGACTGTGGGGTATGGCGAAGCAGGGAGGGGAGATGAGGTAGTGGGGGAGGTCTCTGATTCTTGAATGATAGACCGGGGGGAGGAGTTGGATCTGAGAGGTGTGGAGAGGTCTGTTGTGGGTGACTCATGGAGGTCCAAGTGGGAAACTGAGGTGGGTTGTGAAGGGGAAGGCGGAGAAGAGAAGGGAGAGGGGGATAGGTGGGTTATGGTGAAGTGAATGGGGGGAGGTAGGGTAGGGGAATAGGAAGGGGAGGAAGAGGGTTGAGTGGATTTTACTGGTACAGGGGGAGGGGGTAAAGGTGATGAGGTATGGTGAGGGGGAGAGAGGTGATTGACAATGGGAGTTGTGGTGAATGTATGGGGTGTAGGGAGTGCCTTAGTGCTCAGGGAGACCGGGCCGGCAAGCCCACCACCAACAGGTTTTTGAAGGGAGGGCTCAGATGAGGTTTTATTGAGGTCATGGTTGACCTTATCCAACCCTGTCATCATGTTTAGGGGTTAGGGTTAGGGTAAGGAAAAGATCATGGTGTGAAAAAGAGAAAAAGAAAGTGGCAAATACATAAGCCGTGAACCTGCTTCACCTCAAGCCTTTCCCAGCTGGCAGCCAGTCACAGCGTACCATCAAGACAGAAATACGCCCGCCGGGAGCCATTCAGTACCGCAGACAGTTGGACCAATGGGCTGTCGGACCAATGACATGGACCCCCTCCTCTCTCGCCGTGCGCACACGGGAGCTGGGGTCGTGAAGTGATTTTTTTTTTTTTGTCATAAACCTTTGGTAATATAAACCTACAGTGCTACACACACAAGTTACATTACATGTGTTTGTCACCATGGATACCAACTGTGACTTTGGGTAGTGAAGACACCAGTGTTTGTGTACGGAACAGCAACAGCAACGTTTAAACTGATGATGAAAACAATGTAGCTCATAATTCAACACATTTAATTGTGCAAAGTAAATAAAATGTTTCTGGCTCTGCTCAGATTGTGACTGTCTTTGATTCAGTTTGTGGTTTTCTCACCACAATAGTCTCTCTGGTGAAGGCAGTGTTTCTTTTGAAGTGATTCTCTTCCACTTTTCACAAAGATCAATACCAACACACGTCTTCTCAGCACATCTACAACACAGGAGCACACACACTGTATATACATTCCCCTATATGTCATACATTGGTATAAAGGCATTTCAGATGTATTCAAAGAAGGTGAAGGCTGTTTGATAATGGTGCGAACAGTGAAAGGCATACAGTTCATTCCCCTGTGTTGCTCACAGGAGGCTCAGGTGTATGCAACATATTGAGACACCTGCTGAGTCAGATCTGAAAGGTGGGGGGGTCATAAATTATGGAATGAGACCTTGAAACACAGTGTGATACATCTGAAAACGCCTCAACTAACAGCAGAGTACGAGGCATACTGATGACACGGACGCTGTGTTGATTGTATGTACAACACGCTGACGATGCCTTTGACTCGATCCAACGAGACAGCCCTTCACTTCAGAGTACAAAACTGCAAAAATACATGTTGTAAAAGACATCACATAGACAAAGTCGGCATTTTTGGAAAAGCTCATAATTCGCTACATCCTTGAAGACCAAGGGGGAAAACAAAGCATTCAGCACTAATGGATGGATTACTGAACGGGTCTACACAGGGCCAGGAGCCCAAAGTATCAAAGGACCTCCTAACCTTCACCTTACAAAAACAGGCAAAACAATCACAGAGACAGAAAACGACCAAAAAAGACACAAAATAATCTCTCTAGAAACATAAAATTACACCAATAAGACACACATTACATTAGAGAGACCCAAATGACAACAAAGAGACACAAAAGCAGGCAACACATTCTCACTCCGACCTCGTCACATATAACATTTGGTCATGGACTTTCCACGTCCAGATACAACGTGCAAGGTACCCTAGGTGTGTTGGTTGTTGATGTTCTGGGACTGTCAACTTCAGCCTGTTACATGCATTATCTTCTTTTAAGATACACTTCCGTTTTCACAGGAAATTTACAGTTTGCATACAGTCTCTTTCAAAGTAAACGCACTACGTCGGTACAACACCGCAAATTGACGTTTTTTTCCGTCAACAACAAACACGTGGTTGGGTTTAGGGAAAAAGAACAGGGCTTTAGAATCTTACAGGACACAAACACCGCTCTCTCGGGTGAAAGTCAGTGTTGGACAAATCTACCACCCTTCCCTCCCGCCCCACTCTGACCTTCGCCACCTTAACTTTCGCCCTTGTCCGGCTGCATTACCCCCTGATGCCGCAAGGTGCCGTTAAACTATAATGGCAACCGGCCGCGTATCATGCTCATATGAAAGGGCGGCTTTTTTCGTTAGTGTCTGGTGCCGGAAGTCACTACCCAAGCATCGCATTTGACTTCAAAGTGAGATCGCATTGGGTTTTCCCCCTCACTTTTAAACTGCCAGATTTTCGGCGAATGTTGGGCCGATTTGCCGGCAAGCTGCGGGCATTTAGACACACAGAGCCGGATTGGCGAGTTGATTCGAGGTGCCCAATTTTCCACCTTGTAGGGTAGACATATTGGCTGAACCCTTTTAGTTTAAACAGACCGAGGCGGCCTTCCGCAACGGGAGGGGCTGTTGATGACTTGTGGGAGGAGCTGTTGATGACGGTGCACGTGCGAGCCACTGGCGGTGGATAAACAGGAAACAGCTGATAGCAGGAATTAGCGAGCAGCTAGTAGCAAGAGGGAAACACAAACCTGACAGACACTGTAAAGATGAGCAACTGGGGAGACAAGGAATTGCGCGCCCTCCTTGTCCTCGCAAACGAAGAGGCCATTAACCGTCAGATGACGGGGACGGTGAAGAACGGGCCGACTTATGAGAGAATCACCGAAGGACTGACCAGCCGCGGCTTCCCTCCCACGTCACTGTTTACGTCACACACTGAGCTACACGTTTTGTTACTTGCTCACGCCCCCCATTGCCCCGAAAAAGGTGCATTCAGCCAATGCTGAAAAAAGACTGATTGGGCTTTCCTGCAAATTTGCACAATTCCTGTTTAAAAACAGCTTATGACTTGACACTGATTGTATCTATTAAGTTACTTCCCCTCAAAGATTTAGTTATTAATTACATAACATGAGCCATTATGCAAATAAAGTCTATATAGTGGAAAATACTACACCACTGTACGGGTGCCTGTGTTTATCTGAAGGGCAACATCTTCATAACTGACTAAATAGCAACATCTATTAAACCAATCCATTTGTGACCACATCTCAATATGCAAATGAATTGTGCGTTTGTGTGTGAGTGTGTGTCTGGTTGTCCTGATTGAGTTCAGGAGGATAATTATTGACTTGGACGGAGCTCACCTGGTCAGCCTGAGCTCTGTAGGCTATATAGCTGGTTGATTGGCTGACGCATTTATCCAGCTAGCACCCACCACATCTTCTCCATCATGTCTCACACATTCATGCATTGTTTCCTCTGCTGACGTCTCTAATTTCCCAAATCTATTGTTTTATTGGCCTGAGTTCAGTTTAAACAACGTCGTTTTGCTTTATACCTTCCACAGACTTCACTTTGTCACACTAAGTGAGCCACGTTATGACATTTTTTGTGCCTGCTTTAATTCTAATGGCAAATATGCCTTTCTGTGAGTCAAAGAAGCAATTATCCCTTTATAACTTAGCACTCTGACTGGCACAATTTTTCCTCCATGCCAGATTTTAAAGTCTGTCCTACAGACCTTGCAAAAGACAGGATTTTCACCTCTGCCAAGAAGATTCTCTTAGTCCTGTCTTTTTCTGTTGAACGCAGAACCTTTTAAAGAGATTTCAGTGAAATGTGGTGGAAAGCTGGGCAACAGAGTACGGGACTCCATTTTTATGCAAAACAAGGATATATTTTTAAAGATTTTCTTTGTGTTGCTGAGTTGAAAGAGAAGAAGAAACAAGTGCCTAATTAAAGCTACACAGCCTGATCTGGCAGCTTCACCTCTGGGCGGCTGTTTGAGGGCCAGTCTTTTTCTCCCAGCCACAGCATTATCCTTTGTAACACCTTAGTTTGGAATCTGAATGTAGCCACACCTGCATCCTTCAGCCAAACCCAAGTAGATCCAAACCATCTGTTCAATGTATCCTCATACAACTGCTGGTATGATATTCTATGACAATGCACGCACAAAAGATCGTATGATGCACTACTAATAAGTGCCCCATGAATGACGTTATGAACACAATGAATGTAAAGTTATGGAGGCGGGAAAAGAACTACTGTGAACTATTTTCTATATCTACTTTTGTCTAAATGAGCAATAGGCCAATCACGAACGGTCCATCCAGATCCAGTTGGTCAAAATCAGGTAAAAATTCGGACATGTTTGTTGTGGCAAGTCAAAGCACTCATTCAGAGAGTGAAAGTCTGGCTCTGAAATCTCACATCTCGTGAGGTTTGAGTTGTTGCAGGAAGTTACCGCTGGAGTAGTCTGAGTGGGTGGAGGTTCGCTGCATAGATCAGCCTCTCATTGGGAGGAACGAGCCACCCACTGAAGTCCCGCCCTACCATCTCCGGTTGTGAAGCAGTTTTCAACACGTCCTTTACTAACTTTTGCAGTGTTTGATCTTGCGGGGATGTAGCCATTTTTCTGCCATGGTTCGCGTCCTGTAGGCGATATTTTTGTGGGCGTGTTACACCAAAACCTGTTTCCCTCCAGCAATATTTTTGCAAGTGCACCGTTGCTGTGGCACAGCCAAGAACGATTGTGATTGGTTGAAAGAAATAAAAAAAGCTGGGGCGTTTTTTTTCTCCAATCTTAAAGTGAGAGTCGGCGCAGCCAGACCTTTCTGGTAGTCTGGTGAGCGAGACTACCCTTGGAGTGACCTTACATACGCGACGAGTTACTCTGTTTGGAGTAGTCACATTCTCGGAACCCATCGGCTGTATTCGGCGTCTGACTTCCGGCAGATGGTGATACAGCCTCTGGGGGCAGACCCCCGATTTTCTGGCATTCCGGTTTGATTTGGGGGGAGGAGGCGAATTTTTGTTTCCAACTCCTGTTTATATATAAGTAAATATGCTGAACCATTGCGATGGATTCAGAGTTTGCAGTGACACCAATTATGTTCCGTCTCGTTGGTTCACCGCACGGACCGTTTAACCTGGCAACAACTGCAGCCGGCTCAAACGTGATTGGTCAATATCGCAGGGACTACAAACAGCCTACAACCAGAAACCAGGGCTCTTCTGCTCTTCTTCCGGAGGCAAGATCTCCGGGGTTTGCCTACAGACTCTACATTCACTGAATGTAGAGACGGACGTACACGGACGCAGAGCTCATTGAAACTGAAGAGCGGACGAGGAGAGAGAGGGAGCAGCAACAGGCAGAGGAACATGGCTGAATCCAGCTAAAGGTAAACGCAGACGTTCATTTCTCCTTTCTGTTATGTTGTCGGATAATCCGAGCCTATCTGTGTGAGAAAAATGCAGTTTTAGTGGACATATTTTGATGTTGTTTGACGCTGTCTGAGTGCCCTGTTATTTAATAAAGCGCGCGCTCACGGGTTGTAGGCAGGTCAGCCCTAGCTTCATACTGGAGAAATGTCACATATTGAACATCCTATCACTCATTTAGACAAAAGGAGATCGGAAAACAGGGCCCAGGTTGAAAAAAACATTAGTTCTCCTTTTAAAATGACTGTCTCCTGGTGAAAGTCCTGTGTTTTGCGACCCCTCCAACGCCCCAACCTGCCTCCTTACAGGGACTGCTTCCTTCTTTACTCCCGTCAGTGCACTGGTCATGTGATCGCAGCCTCTACAATATGCACAAATTACTGGCTCATCATTATATGGGCACATATATTGGTCGATACGTAGGAAAATGTACAGACCGTGAGAACAGCCTGATCCATTAGCAGTCATAGTACATTTCTGCACACTGTGGTCTGCAGAAGTGTACAGAGCGGCTTTAGCAGTAGCATGGGGAGGTCCTCTCGACAGCAGATAACACTGAGTAATAAAGCCTTCTGCAGGAGGTCATGAACGCTGCTGCTCCATGATTGTTTCCTGAGCTGCAGGGCAACAATCAATCCACTCTCTCCTCCTCTCACACTTCCCTTTCACCTTATTTATATCCCTCTCTCCTCCACTCCTCTACCTGCTGCTGCCACCTTTTTATTTATCTCTCCTGCCTTTTTCCATTTCACCGTTCTGTTGTTACGTTCTTGAGACATTCTCCCTACCGTACAAGATGACGACCGCCCCTTGTATTTGTAGTTTTTGTGTACATTCTGTGTGAGGTTTTGTTTTTCTGAACGGAAAGCAGTGCTGAGTTGTTCTGTTGTAAAATGAGATCTTTGATAGCAGAGTTAATTAAAGTGGAAACATGAGCCTCACTTGGGTCAAATCATCTGTGAAATCTTGTCACGGTCATGCTGCTGTGGTAATCTGAGTGGAACCCTCCTTGTGTTCATAAATCTGGATACGAGACAAAGGTTGTAGTTATATCGCAGTGCAAATGTATACCTCTTCCCAATCTTTCACTTTTCTCTCGTCTCTCCTTCACTCCACTGAACAATCAACTTATTTTCTCCTCTCTACTGTTTTTGTCTCTCAGCATTTTTGCTATTTATTCTTCCTTACATGTCCTCGTCTCCTGCTGCGTTTCACTTTGCCTTTCCCTTCCTCTGTCTTTCTAATGTCTTCTATTACTTTAAATCAAGAGGAATGCATGTTTGGAAACTGAATTAGAGCATCTCATCTTTAAGATACAGACAATGGCAACCACTTTGTGAAAATGTCTATTATTCAGTTTTTTATCTACTGGCTGGACTGAGGCTCAGTCAGTGATGACTGACTAAAGCCGAAGACAAGATCACAGGCTCTATTTTACTCAGACGGGTGCAGACACTGCATCATCTTAAAAATCAATCGTCTTGGCAAAATCAGGGTACTAATCGATTTTTGAATCATGTAGTGTGTTCCTGGCTTTAGCTGATGCCTTAATGCATCTTTGACAAAGCATAATTCACTCCACCCTGTAATAATAGTTTGATTCTTAAAGGGCAGGTCCATCTGTGCTCTCATCTGTGTTTTTCAAAGGAAAACTTCCACTCAGCTGTGGAGGCAGTGACGTTTGCTACAGCGCTGATGCTTCTCCCTCTCACACCCCCTACACACAACATCTTCATGGAGACTGAGGAAAGTGTTTACTTGGAGGATGTGAGCTTCGAGATGGTGCTTTTAATTTGTTTAAAATGCAATATGAAGATCTGTAAACAAAATCCACATACAGTTCAACCAGTCTCTTTCAAAATAAAAGCACTACATCAGTACGGCACTGTTATTTGATGTTTTTTTTTGGTTTTAGGAAAAAGAGAACAGCGTTTGGCTTTACAATCTTACAGGAGTTGTGCAAATTTGCAGGAAGGCCCAATCAGTCTTCTTTCAGCATTGGCAGTATAAAAACAAAATCGGGGAGTGCGGCAAAATGCCGCCTACCTACTTTTGTTTATACAGAATGTGCCTTTTTCGGGGCAATGGGGGGCGTGAGCAAGTAACAAAACGTGTAGCTCAGCGTGTGACGTAAACAGTGACGTGGGAGGGAAGCCGCGGCTGGTCAGTCCTTCGGCGATTCTCTCATAAGTCGGCCCGTTCTTCACCGTCCCCGTCATCTGACGGTTAATGGCCTCTTCGTTTGCGAGGACAAGGAGGGCGCGCAATTCCTTGTCTCCCCAGTTGCTCATCTTTACAGTGTCTGTCAGGTTTGTGTTTCCCTCTTGCTACTAGCTGCTCGCTAATTCCTGCTATCAGCTGTTTCCTGTTTATCCACCGCCAATGGCTCGCATGTGCACCGTCATCAACAGCTCCTCCCACAAGTCATCAACAGCCCCTCCCGTGGCGGAAGAGCGCCTCGTTCTGTTTAAACTAAAAAGGGTTCCACCAATATGTCTACCCTACAAGGCGGAAAATTGGGCAACTGGGCAATCCGGCTCTGTGTGTCTAAACACTCGCAGCTTGCAAAATGGCCCAACATTCACCGAAAATCTGGCAGTGTAAAAGGGGCTATAGAGACATGAATCTAAGTTGAACGCTTTGTTGACAATTCAAACTAGCCAACTTCTTCCTCTGTCCCTGAAAGACAGCAGTCATAGCTCACATGGTCACAAGAGGCCATTGGCAGTTAAATTTAATTAGATTTTATGGCATTTGAATAAAACATTTGTTATTATTCAATTGATGTTAAAGAGTTTTGAATTTTGGACACTGAATTAATCTCCAAAATTGTCATCTTCAACAAGTTTCCGCTACACGCCTTTTATTTGGAGCATTTATGTGCTCTCTAAATTTCTGTCAAAAAATGTATGAATCAGTAGGACTCCAAGGAAATGTTGATGGCTGATACTTTACATACACTTTGCTGTTGTGACTGATACACTGGTTTTCTGATATACTGCGGGTGATGTCAGCCTGTAATTTAAAATTAGAAATCAACCTGCACGTGTTATCTGTCTCTGCCTTACACTGACATTAATCACTCCTTCAGAGGTTATCTGTAGTTTGGCCTTAAGCTCAACTCATTAAAATATTATAAGATATTGAGAGTTTTAGTGTCCCATGGTCTGAATGCTGTTTGAGAGAATATGCCACTCGACACTTTGTGGAATTCCTGGCATGGAAATAGTCGAATACAAAGATGAATATCAGCACAAAATATTGTCTTTCAGCATCTTCAGTCCAGAAATATCAGCATCTGTTTTAACTTTTAAAAAATCCCTGATCAGTCAAAAACACAGTTGCACCTCACAGTCGGAGGCTAATTCTAACGGAGAGTCTTTTCGGTCCCGCAGTTCTGTGAGTTTGGGAGAAAACAGTCTTTGTTCTGAGAGAGTACGGCAGTGAGGGGAAGTGAAAGAAAGTGAATGAAAGTGATGATTAATCAAAGCCAACATGTGTCCTCTGATGTCACAGTGCGCTGTTATAATCCTTTTCAATGATCCACAGCTAATGAATGACACTCCTGCACTTGTCTTCAGAAGTGACAGCTAATGGTAGCTGAGTCTCTTGCCAGCAGTTAGAAAGCAGCCCAGGATATTTCTTTCTTTCTCCTACATGTCACACTGTCTTTCTGTTTCCTTACTGCTCCCCTCCTCTTTCATTTTGTCCCACTTTTTCCCCTTTGCTCTTGCCCTGATTTCATCATGTGGGGAGGAGACCTTTTGGCTCAGTTTTTAAGGCTAAAATGTTTCGGTTACGTTGCTTTTAAAGCTGCTCTAATCAGTCATTTTCTGTTGAACTGAACCACTGGATCAAATGATTATAAGTAATGTGAAAGGTGTTGCTCACAGTGATGAACCCACAGAGAATTATCACCAGAATGCAGTTCCCTTCAGCTCAGCGGAGCACTTTAGAGTGTTTTAGCTCATTGTTTTGGTGCAGTCTCTCAATAACTGCATCACCAGCAGCTGCAGCTGTTTCCGGTGAAAAAGCTCAGATAAACCCAGCGTGCTCTACCTGCTCAGCAGACAGACACAATCAGAGACTAGCTGGGGAACACTGTGAAGCATTTAGCAGCGAAAGAGCCAAATATTTCCATCAGGAGTTGGCGAATACTTGACTTAACCAAGTCCAAGGCCAGTAACCAAAACAGATATCGATATATCCACTTTTTTCATTTCACTTCATTTATTTGACTCAAGACTATATCACATGGTGTGGAGCACAAACATTGCACGCAATAACAAAACAGTGGCACACGTCATGGTTAAAGGAGAAGTCTGGTATTTTGCACTTTGAGCCCCATTTCTGGGTTGTTTATGATGACATAGAGTGGTTAAGACCAAAATTGTCAGTGCTACTTTGCGGAGAATTTGTCTTTCCGCTGCCTGGCTTAACACTGCTGCCTATAGCCAACCTTCTTCTTCTGCTTCTTCTCTGTGTCCCATTACATTGCAGTGGTTTCCTCCCGGTTGGCGACGCCCACGTAAAGGAGCATTATGGCCATCAAGTGGGCTGGAGTGTATAACGCTTCAGGGTCAAACAAACAATCGAGCGGAAGTTTACACACGGGTGTGAAGCAGCTGAAAAAATAGTTCGAATAGTACGATTTCTATGTCAGAACATCAACGAACACCACTGACCACTCGGTGAGTTTCATGGCTTTGAAGTTGAACGTTCAGGGTGGTTTTAGGACAGGTTCACACATGGCCATAGGCAGCAGTGTTAAGCCAGGCAGGGGAAAGACAAATTCATTCTATTTTGGTCTTAACCACTCTATTTCATCATAAACAACCCAGAAATGGGGCTCAAAGTGCAAAATACCAGACTTCTCCTTTAAAGTACAACAAATGTTGCTCAAACAAAGGAAGGACATTCTTCAAAAAAAGCACCTAGTTCACAAATTACTTTTGGCTTATCTGACTGTAATAACAAAATTAATTTAGACAAAGATGGACGGTTTAAATAATACTTTAGCATATACCTTTGAATGTAAGCTTAATGACAAGACAGACGTTAAAACAAGATATGATACTCATCTCCCACACCATTATCATCACAGCTCTTTTTATCTTACAGTGACTTTAGGAATTCAGGTGTTATTTACTTAAAAATACAAATAGCCTGTCTGTACTTTTGGTTTTGGTCTCTTCTGTAGTGGAATTAACGTCATATTATGCATGCATGCTCTTATCATGATGGCCAGCCAGCAGATGGAGACATGAAATACAATACTTCTGAATGTATGTGATATTCATTTATTGTGCGAAATGAGAAAAGGCATGTTGGCCGCTTCATTTAAAGGCCGATAACAATGGTGTGTCGATGTTATTGTAGTGACGGCCAAATGAAGCCTCGTCAAGCATTTTCTTTATTTTGTGAGCCCACTAGACTACTTTGTTATATCTGTACAAAATGATAAGGTTTTGATCATGACAGGGGTTATTACTAGTGATGGCCAAATGAAGCCTCATGAAGAATTTCTGAGCCCACTAGGTGCCGCTTTTTGTTCAACAAAAGGTTGAAAGCACACTGAATTGTCATTCTTTGAGCCTCTCTGTTTAAACCATGAGTGCCATCTAGTGGGCTCACAAAATAAAGAAAATGTTACATGAGGCTTCATTTGGCCATCACTATGTTATTGTGCATCCCTAATAGAAATGAGAGATAATGCTCCTCTGTGGTTGCTGGACGTGTAAGTAGGAAGCTGTTTTATTTGAATAAGAGGGTGGAGCTGTGGAGAAATGAGGGGTGGATCTGACTCATAGACTGTGGTGACGCCTCGCAGACAGCCTGGCAAAGCAACATGAATGTTGAAATTAGCCATAGGGATCAAAACCATTTTTGTACCAGGCTGTAAACATGTTTACTTCAGCTGTAGAGTTGGACATTTTAACATAGAGGACTATGGGGATTGACTCACTTTTGGGGCCAGCCTCAAGTGGCCATTAGAGGAACTGCAGTTTTTGGCGCCTCCACCTTGGCTTCATTTTTCAGCCCCCGAGGTTGCCACTTGTCTCTAACCCCTGCCTCATTGCCCAGACTGTGATGTACAGGGCTTCATTAGAGACTCTCCATCTCTCCTAAATGTCTCTACAAAGAGACATCAGGAGTAAAGAACCTATTTGTATCCATGCTAATGAGGCTGAGTGAGTCCATCCCTCCTGGTGAGCGTGCAAGCATGCACACACACACAGCCCATGAACCAGCCCTCCCCACAGTGAGAGTCTACAGACCAAGGGAATATAATATTCTCTTTTTTCTCCATATCAGGCCTGTCGGAGGCTCGACTCGCTGCTATTTACTTTAGTTGAGGCTTTTCAAATTGAGAGCAATATCTGTTGGTGATGGAGCTGTAATTACAGGGCCTCAGCAATCACTCAGGAGAGAAGCCTGCACTTTATCATGGCTACAAGACCAGAGACTGTTAAAGTGCATCAGTGCAAAGGAAATAAAGAAGGGGAAAGGAAAGAATTACTGTTCGGAGTTTGCTCTGTATTAACAAAATATTCTATGTAGTTTAGAGAGTTGTGTAAAGTTAGAGTAAGCCCACAGTTTTGTGGGAGCTTGGCAAAGCTGTGGGCCTTTGCCACTGTAACTTTTGAGTGCATCAGGTCTAGCAATGCCGCGCCGATTTGCGTTTCCATCATCAGTTTAGACGCACCATGCCATGCCGAGCTGCACCAGAGATGGACCCTCTCTGGAGTAACCTGCTTAAGCAGGTAGCAGTGGCGTCTTGCCCACTGGAACCAACCCCTGACAACCCCACAGGAGACCAGAGAGAAAGGTGTTTTAAAGTCATTTAGTACGTCTGTAGCTTCTAACTGAATCTCTGTGGTTTGGAGTTTAGTTTCTCTCCTGCGTCCTGTTTTTACTTTAGATATCTACTTTATTTTACTGTTTCATGTTCGCTATCAGCTGTGTTAGAAGTTGTGTGAAGTTGCTGCTCGAAAACTGAACATTTCCTTATTTTGCTGCTTCACAATAAAAGGTTTTACATAACAAAATAACAGGGGACTTTTATTGTGAAGAATCTATATGAAATGAAATATGTTCGTCACTGATTTAGCCAAACTTTGTTAGCAGCTTTTCTTCAACTAAGAGAAGTCACAGAACAATACAGCAGGGAGGAAGAGTTAAATCTCAAACAGCCACAGTGAGATGTTGATGAAGAGCTGCAGACAACAGGCTCTTACTGCACCTCTGCAAACAACTCACCTCCAACAGGTAAACTTCTTTTACCTGCCCTGCTGTGGAAAAACACATGCAGCAAAAATATCAGGGAACTTTAGCTGTGGATCAGCCTGCTGCTTTCAAACGCCATCGCTCAAGACGAGCCATCATCAGTTTAAGGCACTCCTTCAAGTGGGTAGCGCGTAGTGCAAATTCCTGCTGCGCTGAACTGATTGCCTCAACCAAATCAAGCCAAGCCCATGACTGTTGAAAAGGGGTACTAGAGTACCATTAGCACAGCAGCCTGAAACTACCAACTTCTTAGGTGCCAGATCCAGCCCTCGAGATCTATTCATAAGGCCAGCCAAGTTTTCTTATTGTTATTATAGTAGTTGTTATAGTAATTTTCTGGTAAGGATGCAAAAATAAATCTAATCTGATCGAATCAAAATTTGGCTCCGTATGTCACATTAAGCTGCACCATACTGCGAACAACACTAATACAAATACTTAGCAAATAGTGGCAGCAGTCTGCACTTAACACCAAATGTCTTGATTTAAAGCTAAAACAAAAAGGGGACAGATCGATTCCAGAGAGTTGGACAAGTGATTATTTTCTTACGGAGTCTAATATAACTGTATTTTGTCCTGTTCCCTCTCCGGAGGTTCATACAACATTTCCCTTAAAATGAAGGGTAATACGCTGGGCTAGATATAAAGGAAAGGGGTCGGAGAGACAAGTTGTTCAGCTTTAAAATGTGTTGTTGGTAATTAAATCTATTTTTTGGAGCCTCAAGGCAGTGTTGCCAGATTGGGACCATTTTTGTTTGAGCGGGCAGGTCAATATTATTTGGGGCAGCTTAAGACAACTTCTCTCCCCAATTAAAAATTAGGCTTTGCTCCAATGAGTTTGGCCCTTTCTCCTCCAGTTATGATTTAAATTGACAGGGCACTGAGTTCAGTGTGCTCCACATGCAATCGATAATGTAAAAACTAAATTATATTGAAGTGTATAGGGTTGCTGGTCTCGGCCACAGAGCTAACAGTGAGGCTGAATTCCTTCCCAGCATGTCCTAGGATGGCGAAGGGATTGCGCACCCTACGCTCCCTATGGTTGGCTAATTGCGGCTTTTGGTCCTGAAGGTTGCTGCTGCAGTATACACACAGTAAATATATATATATATATATATGATATCGTAGAAATGCTGTTGAAAGAATGGATATATGTAACCAAAGCATTCAACTTACCTTTGAATCTTTGATGAGTGTCCAACACAGTAGATTTGCCGTTGATGCTGGAGCCATGTAGCTGCAGTGGACACACTCCCACACAACAAAGAAAATATTCAAGCTGCATGTGCATCCTGTTTTTTAACATGTTATATGGTGATGCCAATCTCATAAAGATGTTCCAAGGGGAGTAAGCATACATGCTGGTCTCTGTTTTTACTGCTGTTTCTCTACAACTTCACTTTATTGGTCTTAAAATACTTAATCAACATGAAATGTGGGTATCATGCTAAAAGCTCTTCACTGGAAAGAGGCCAGACCATCCTCTATAAAAGTGACAGATAAAATTAACATCTTCACCCCACTTTTATGTCTTTATGGGCTAAAAGCATGAAGCAAAAGCCAGTGGAGTGATATTACCACTGGACACCAAAGCACAGTAAATGTGGCCCTGCCTCAACAAGAATCCTCCTGGGGAGAAATTAAGTATATAAGTTGTGTGATGATCTACTAAAGCAAGCTTTGAGTCACAATTTAGAAAGAGTCTAGCTATAGTCTGGCACTGCAATCCCAAGTGCATAAACAAGAGAATGAAACCTCCTCAAAACAGTTCATTTCAGCTGGTAATTGCTAATTTCTGGCTGCTGAAAAAATGATAAAAATCGAGAGAAAGAGAAAGCTTTCAAGACATACTGTGTGGCAGAAGAAAAATCAATTTTTATAGGCTTGAGTTTATAGATGGATTGTGCTTTGTGCCTGTAAATGGTGCTGTGAAGCTCATCATTGCATGGTTATCAGACATTTGGAAAAAAACAAAATTAAAAAGAAAAAAAAAACAACATAAAACCACCAGCTGTTTGAGACAGGATCCAGAGTGCATCTGGTCCTTACATAAAAGCATGTTGCTTCAATCACTATTACAGTTCTTCATCTCTCTTGAGCTTCCTCACTCTTTGAAATTACAGTTATTTGTGAGGTAGCAATTTTCACTTGAACACCGACGCAGTCACGTTTTTATCCAAATCACTGATTGGGCGCTTAAAAAGGATGTTGCTTGCAGTTATTGGATGGGATCCAGGTAGAGGCTTCAGAGACTCCTCTGTCTGCAGGAATGCCAGGACAGAGAGAAAGAAGAGAGGCAATGCAATTTGGGAGCTTAATGTTGTTTGGAATCACACAACAATTGTAAATGGCTCCAGTCGAGCTGCTTCCAGTTTCTCACATTTGATAATTTGCTGCTTTTCCATCTCTGTAAATGGAATATCTTTGGGTTCTGGACTGTTGGTCCATTGTTGTATTAAAACAGTTTAAAATGCCTACAGCAAAAATGCTACGAGTCAGAGCAGAGTATGTAAATAAGGCTCTCAGTACAACACACACACACACACACACACCAGAGACTGCCTACAACTTTGTATGTGTGAACACGAGAAGATTCTGCAGCTATGCTAGCAGCTATGCAGCTGCACTCATGCTTGACCCTGCTTTGAGCTAAATGCTAATGTCAGGCATGTTAACATTCTCAGACTGATAATGCTAACAGGCTAATGTTTAGCACATGCGATGCTTACCATAGTTATGTTAGTTTAGTGTGTTTAAATGCTAATATGTGCTAATTAGTACAAACACAAAGTGTGCCAAAGGCTAGTGGGAGTGTAGTTTTGCATGTGTTTGGTCATGAATCAGTAGTGTCACACATACGGCTGGTGCGCCAAAACCGGCCCACTAAAGGGTCCAATCTGACCCACTGGATGACTTAACACACCTAATATTAATGCACCAGTTCAGATCAAAGATTTACAATGAGATCAAACCGTTTTAGATAGTGATGGCAAATGAAGCCTCATGAAGCATTTCCTTTATTTTCTGAGCCCACTAGATGGCGCTTTTTGTTCAACAAAAGGAATGAATGAATTGCCTTTCTTTGAGCCTTCCTTTGAGCCTCTCTCTTTAAACCATGAGCGCTATCTAGTGGGCTCAGAAAATAAAGAAAATGCTTCATGAAACTTTATCTGGCCATCACTAGTTTTAGAATGTTGCAGCAGTGTGAACTGGCCGGTCTGAGCTTGACTCAAGCTGGCTGATGGTGTCACCTGCAATCGCCGGTCAAATCGGCAGCAGCTGGTTTTAGAACATAAAGCACTTCACCTGTTTCTACAGCCAATCAGCTTGTAGTGAAGTCCGCTGGTCAAGTCAAAATGACAGGCAGGTGCTCTGTCCTCACCAAGCCCTCTGTTTCTGTCCTCACAATGTGCCAGTGCTGGGCGGTGGGTCGCTGCTGCTGCTGCTGCTCGCTATATGTGCACCCTGAACAGAAGACTGAAATATCAATGACTACTAATTGTGGTCATATTTCAAGATATTGAACATTGTGCAAAATATTGTGCATCAGCAGCTTAAGTACAAAAGAATCACTGTCAGATTTTTATCTCAAAACTATATTGGTGCTAAGTAGTGATGGCCAAATGAAGCCTCATGAAGCATTTTCTCTATTTTCTGAGCCCACTAGATGGCGCTTTTTGTTCAACAAAAGGTTGAAGCAAACTGAATTGCCATTCTTTGAGCCTCTCTCTTTAAACCATGAGCGCCATCTAGTGGGCTCAGAAAATAAAGAAAATGCTTCATGAGGCTTCATTTGGCCATCACGTGCGTTAAGTCGCTGCTAATTCTTGAGCTTTGTGACAACTTTGACCATTCCGTTAGTTTTTATTGTCTCTCTTGGATGACATACACTTCCAGTAATGACTGGATCTATTAATTTAGACCAGATTATGTGAACTCCATATATTCTAATACTCATTTGGAGGAAAATAAATGTTGCTGAGCATCGTTCTTGTGGGCTACAGCAACACTAAACCCCTGAGCTTGCCTGAGAAGGACTAAATGCACAAAGCTGTTATGTTTAAATATCCCATCTCACTGCAGTCTGTTCTATTTTGTTCTGATGTGTGTGGGCGTGCAGCCTCGTTCTGTGGACGATAAACCAGGTGCAGACTTCCACCTGTGTCACCGCTGATGAGGAAATACAGCGAGTGCTGGACGGAGCAGTGAGTGACAACAACCCCGCCCACATTTAAGAGGACTGTTTGCAGTAGATGCTAGGGTCTGGGTACCATGTCTGAAGGGCTACTTTTTGTTCCAAAGGTACCATACCGAAAGTGTTTGGTGGAAACGGGGCTCAAGTGATCTCAAGACTGGTTTCGAGCTCAAGAATGATCTGGAGCGCTACAACGCCAGTGCTGGGCGTATTAGCATTTTGAACAGATGATGGCTCTACATTAAACCAAAGGAATTCAAATATATGCTGAAAGGACCACATTTCATGACACTCTAGTCCACACTTGCTGAGTTATTTCATTCATAAACAAGTCAACATGCAAGGAGCGCTTGAGGAAAAGTCATGGAACGCCAAAGTTATTACAGTTCATCTACAGGGATTCAGGGACCAACAGACTGACTGACAGTGCCATGTGTACAGCCATGCCGCTAGCATGGCTTCTAACATACAGCTTCAGTGTGTGTGTGTGTGTGTGTGTGTGTGTGTGTGTGTGAAGGTTATAGTGTTTTAAAGGTGCAATGTGTATCATTTTTAAACATCGCTATATCACTGTCAAATTATAGTGCCATCTTGGAACATTTACTGTGAAGAAATGGCACCACAGTGGAGAAGATTGGTAGTCTCTGTCTCCCACTATATGGTGTTGTTAACGCTAGTGTTTCCACAAATTATCTCCCCCGCCACTATAAACCCTTTTTTTGTAGCTTTGATACCAAGCCATAAATTTCATTAGTCAATATTTCTCGATACTCCTGTATTCACTACCATGCTTCATTTAACAGTCAGAAAGCAGGAAGGACCATTACTGTTATATCTCTGGCACTGGTGTTAAAACTTGGGCAATACCTAAAGAACAGAAAGAAGAATGCATTAAATGAATGTGTTGTTAAAGTTAATACTAAGACAGGCCTTTTGAAAGCATCTAGGTTTCCTACCAAAGAGCACAGCCTATGTTAGATAGAGTGGGGCACACATGCGGCACAGATGAGATGTATTATGTAGGAGTAACACATTGTAGACTCCATGTTTCATAATAACAACATTAGAAGTCACAAGTGAAATACTGAGCAGCAGACAAGTCTTTGTTTCATATGCTTTGCTCTCCTGGGACAAGTGTGTTTTGTCAGCTGTTCCCATGTTACATATCCAACAAGATGGATGCACAGAGAAGATGCTGTTAATATGTGCTTTGCTTTATTTATTATCAGGAAAACTCTTCTGCATTTTATACAAAACCACAACACACTATCTGTACATGTGAAGATACATCTCTGAATATTTTACAATCTGGTATGGCAGTGCAACACGTTCTCACTCCCACCTCGTTACATATCGTATTTAGTCATGGACCTTTTGCATCCAGACACGGCCTGAAACACATGGTTAAGGTGCGGACACACCAAACAGACATCAAAGAACTAGTGGCGACGAAAGCCAACTGTTGCGTCGTCTACGTCGCCTCACGACGCCCTGTGTCAGTTGCATTTGAACACACTACACGGACTACATCCGACGGCCAAGTAGCACGTACGTTCTGCGCCTGCATGAGAGAGAGCGGAGTGAGAGAGTGGTACATCCTGTCAGCCGAGGGGTTTCCTATCTGTGCAGCCGAGCACCGCAGCACCTCCACGGACTATTACATCCAGACGGTACCGGTGTTTCCTCCTCAGGCTCCACTTCACTCAGCTGCCCGATAAACCCGCTGCTTCTTCCCACTTTAACCTGAATAACAAACCAGGGCTCGGTGCTCCGGTTGGATCCAAATGGAGAGCCGGGGCTAGCTCAGAGACTAGCGGAGGCTAACTGGCTGTGTTTCCCTCCGGTCATGCTGCGGCTAACGCTCCACTAGCCGCTCCCAGCTAGCTCCGGTTTGTTATTCAGGTTAAAGTGGGAAGAAGCAGCGGGTCTGTGGGGCAGCTGAGTGAAGTGGAGCCTGAGGAGGAAGCACCGGTTAGCCCTGGTTTCACTACAGGCACATTCACTCGCTACAGGGGCGAGGGAATAAAACCTGAACAGCCAATCAGAGTGATCTCTCTCACCGACAAGCTCTGCCGCCGATTCAACATGCTCATTCAGCCGAAAAGCAGCCGACGCTGAGGCCTAAGTGCCAACTGTGTGGGACACACCGCAAAAACTAGGCTGCAGACACTTACCAACGGACTTTGGTCGACAGCTGAATGTCAGCTTGGTGCTTCAGGGCCTTTAGGTTTAGGAAAAAAGAACAGGGTTTGGCACTATAATCAGATGGGATGCAAACACCGTTCTTGCGGGTGAAAGTCAGTGTTTGTTGGACCCATCCACCTGCCTTACTCGGACTTTTGCCATCTTATCTTTTGTTCTTGTCTGGGCACATTTCCCCATGATGCCACCACACATCATTAAACTATAACAGTTAAGGGAAAGGACGGCTTTTTTGGGCGGTGTGTGACGCCAGACGTCACTGTCCAAATGCTGGAAGGTGGCTGATGCTGCTGAGTGCCGTTAAACTGTAACAGTAACCAACCACATATCATGCCGACGTGAAAGGATGGCTTTTTTCATCAGTGTCGGATGCCGTGGATTTCGATGATTTTGGAGTGAGACCAGGTCGGGCATTGCTGCATTCAAAAAAAGTGTGTAATATGCAATTATATACAAGGACACATCGCTGACTGTAAGGCCTGTCAAACGCAGGTCCTGTGGGACAGAATCTTCAACACCTCATCCATACAGTACAGAGTCCTGAACCACTTTCTCAAAGATGAGGTCCATCAGCTCATCAGTCTAATCTTTGCAGGATTGAAAAGTTTCTGCAAAACTTGAGAACCTGCCTTCACAGGCTTCACGGCATACATTCTCCCTTCTTGGCCTTTGGAAAATATATTCTATTGTTGCTTGGTGACGGTCAGCAGTTTTTGTTAAGGTGCAGGCCTGACAGGTAAAGTTTTGGATGAAAAGCAAAGCAGCACAAGAGGAGTGAACAGCATTGTTGGGAGCAAAACATAGAATTATGCCACAAAAAGCCTCCAGTGACAAGTGATCTGTTAGTGTGGGATAAGCGGCTCCACACCAGAGCCCTGTGTTGGTCAGCCCCTCTCTGTAGCTTGGAGATGGAAGAATGTAGGGTAAAAAAAACCTCTCACAGCAAGACTTCTTCAATTGATTTTAAACTGTATATTGTTTCTAATGTAATTATGTTAAAGACACGTGTTTGACATTGTTAATGGATGCCAGACCCTCCAGGATGTTGTGATTGTTACAGTTCATTCTTTATTTAGCACTTTTCAAAAACAAGTTCACGAAGTGTTTTACAGGCATAACAACAAAATTCAAAGTGCAATTACAAGATTGGAGTAAGTCCCTGCAACATTGTGTTGGAGAACAAACACTTCTCTACCACAAAACTCACCCGGAGAACGGCTGAAACACGTGAACAGACAAGACAAATCACCATGACTGAGGCTGCTGCATGCACTGAATGAATCAAGGTGGGTTGAATTAAATATGCAGGGTTAGTGGTAATGTTAGCATAGTATAAATCACAAAGTTATAGAGGCATGTGACCTGTTTGCGTGACAAACTGTGTGTGTGTCTGATAATAAAGAAAATAGTTTAGGACTAAAAAGTTTCAAATAAAGTGGTTAAACATGGTGTGAAAGCTTTATTCAGCCTTTTTAGTAAGTTTTATCCTCGCTGAAACAAGTTGCCTTTGGTTTTTTAATGAATTATACAAAACAAAAACAAAGAGGAAAAGAAAAAACACAACTATGTCTGCATTTTTCACCTGTGAAAAAAAGGCTTAACACATTGCAACATGCATCACATTTTTTTTAGAAAAGCTGCCCCCCCATAAAGCCTGCAAAATCCTAAAGAGACTGGTATATTGTTGAAATTCATCAATCAGTCTTAGCACTTAAAGGGATAGTGCACCCAAAAATGAAAGTTCAGCCATTATCTACTCACCCATATGCCGAGGGAGGCTCAGGTGAAGTTTTAGAGTCCTCACAACAACTTGCAGAGATCCAAGGGGAGAGGAGGTAGCAACACAACTCCACCTAATGCAGGCTGACAGCGCCCCAGATTCAAACGTCCAAAACACAGAATTGAAACCACATAATATCTCCATACTGCTCGTCCGTAGTGATCCAAGTGTCCTGAAGCCCCGACATAAAAAGTTGTTTGGAAAAACGTCATTTTGAACCCTGTTTTTAGCCTCATTGTAGCCTGTAGCTCTGACTGCCTCTCTGTGTCTGAGTTCACATCTCAACATTCACATTTCTCCACATATTATGCATCATTCCTCTTGGTCTGCATGTAAACAAACCAACTGGCATATCCCAAATGGAAGCGAGCTCCTGGCCTTTCCTCTCCATGGCCTCGATAGACAATCGACCTGGCCTGCAGGAATTTTTTACTTTAACTGTATTTAAAGAGCCAGTGATTAGCCCACGTCATCTGAGGCTTATGGGTCTTGTAGTCAATGACAGGCTTGCATTTTTTAACCCCTTACTGTCATCGTATACTGTTACTGATGTACAGAAATAATTAACAAAAGGCTACTATGTTGTTTAAGAGAAACATTTGTTCTTATCAATTGAGGTTTTCCTAGAAGAAGAAGAACCTCTAACATTCTTTTATCCTCTTTTATGAAAAGTGCCTTGACAGAATCTCAGAAAAGCTATTCTATGATATTATTAGCTTCTTTGTGAGGCTTCATGATATTGTCCTGTTGTGTTTTCCAGTTATAACCTCCCAGGTCTAGTCGTCTGCAGCATCTTTGAAATAAAAATTGTATTTTAGTTTTTATCTTTTCCTCTTTATATTTTCTCAGTCTGTTGAAATGTATGGAACAGGACAGCTTTCAGTTTACTTTAGTATGCACTGGATCGGCCTTTAAGGTGAATATAGGTGAAAGTTAGAGGATGTGCATTAATCCAGTCCAGATGGAAATTTCTAAACAACAATCAGATTAACATTCAGTGTCCCCAAAGGATGAATCCTAATGACTTTGAAGATCCACCAACTTTTCCTCTAGCGCCACCAGTAGATTGACAGTTGTGGTTTGGGGTGAAAAGTCCCAACAACTATTTGATTAGCTTCATGCTCCCCTTAGAATAAATTGCTTTGTTGGTCCCTTAACTTTTTGTCCAACACCATCATCAGGCCATAATTTAATTTGTCCAGTACTACGCTATATGACCAAACGTCTGCAAAACAATTCCCATCAGCCTCAGCTGTACTTTGTGTTTACTGAGCAGTGAACATTTAGTGATAAACATCAGCATGTTTAGCAGTTAATGAGCCACTTACATGGCTGTGGGCTCTCAGGCTTTATACTGCACAGTCTCAGTTGTGGGAGATTTTAACTAAATGCATTGACAGACCTAAAAACACAGAAACAAGATTGTGATGATAAATACAGTCACGTTTCGCCTCACTTCAAATTAGCTGCAAATAGTGCATCAAGTTAAATGACTGCCAATCAAAACTTAGAATTGAAAGAATGTTCCACTGCAAACCACATTCACATCTAGAATAAATTTGCTTTGGTAAAAACAATAAATAAGGCTTAATAAACAGTTCTGGGAGGACTGAGTCTTTGTGTGAAACACTGCTGTGTATTCACGCTCCGCTGACCAATGAAGTAATATGCACCAGTTTGCTTGCTGTGAACAGCTACCATGCTTTTGTTTTTCAAGTTGTTTGCACAGACACACAGAAAATCATTCTCCAATGCAAACAACAGATCCCAGTGTTGACCGCTCATGAATTTTAGGGGATGATATGGAAAGTGTGCAAAGCTTCTCTTTCTCAGTGTGGGAACTTCTACTTACCTTCCCCCTAGATTACGCAGAAAACTAGAATTACTGCCTCCATCAAACAATCAAGTTGCACTTAAAGTTTACATCCATGTCTTTGAAAACACAGATGCTTCACACACATCTTAAACCCTGCAGCACAGAAGATCTATTCAATCAGGAATATTAGTGTCACTAATTAAGTAACCCCTTCTTTCCCCGAGTTATGAGGCTGAATAATGGCAAGAAAAGTTTTATATGCAGAACATTATGATGTCACAGTGAAGCTGACCTTTGACCTTTTGGATATCAAATGTCATCACGTCATTTTATCCTATTAGACATTTGTGTGAACTCTGCCATACTTTGCTCATGAATTCTTGAGTTTTGACCAAGAACATGTTTTATGAGGTCCCAGTGACCTTCAGCTTTGACCTTTGGCCACCAAATTTTAATCAGTTCATTGCTGAGTCCAAAGAGAGGTCTGTGCCAAATTAGAAGAAATTCCCTTAAGGTGTTCTTGAGATATCACTTTCATGAGAATGCAACAGATGGGTTCACAGTGACCTGTGAACTTTGACCATCAAACTCTAATCAGTTCTTGACTCAAATTGGATGTTTGTGCCAAATTTGAAGAAATTCAGTCAAGTTATTCTTGAGATATCATGTTTATGAGAATGTAGTCTCGCTCACCAGACCTTTCTCAAGAAAAGAAAAGTCTGGCTGGGCCGACTCTCACTTTATGATTGGAGAAAAAAATGCCCCGGCTGCTTGTATTTCTTTCAACCAATCACAATTGTTCTGTGGTGGTAGGGCGGGACTTCAGCGGGTGGCTCGTTCCGCCCAATGAGAGGCTGATCTATGCAATGAACTTCCGCCCACTCAGACTAATGAGAATGAGATGGATCCGAGGTCAAAGTGACCATTACCTTTGACCACCGAAAACAAATCAATTCATCGTTGTTACCATGTTAATGTTTGTGCCAAATTAGAAGAAATTCCCATAAGGTGTTTGTGTGAATGCAACAGATGGGTTCACAGTGACCTTTGAACTTTGACCATCAAATTCTAATCAGTTCATCCTTGACTCAAATTGGATGTTTGTGCCAAATTCCCTCAAGTTATTCTTGAGCTATTGCATTCATGAGAATGAGGCTGATGCAAGCTCAAAGTGACCATGACCTTTGACCACCAAAAATGAATCAATTCATCATTGTTACCAAGTTAATGTTTGTGCCAAATTAGAAGAAATTCGCTTGAGGTGTTCTTCCAACATCACATTCACAAGAATGCAACGGATGAGGTCACAGTGACCTTTGAATGTTTACCACCAAATTCTAACCAGTTCATCCTTGACTTAAATTGGATGTTTGTGCCAAATTAAGTTATTGTTGAGATATTGCATTCAAGAGAATGAGACAGATGCAAGGTCAAAGTGACTATGACCTTTGACCACCAAAATCTAATCAATTTATTGTTGAGTCCTAGTGAACGTCTGTGCCAAAGTTGAAAGAAAATTCCCTCAGGATGTTCTTAAGACATTTGGTTTGCAAGAATGAAATGAAGAAGGTCACAGTGACCTTGACCTTCAACCTATGACCACCATAATCTAATCAGTTCATAGTTCAGTCTTAGTAGATGGTTGTGCCAGATTTGAAGACATTTCCTTGAGGGGTTCTTGATCTTGGACAGATATCTACAAGGACTAAACTATGAGCTGATCACATTTCGGTGGTCAAAGGTCAAAGTCACTGTGACCTTGTTTATATCATTCTTGCATCCACAAGAATGGGACGGACGGACAGATGGACAACCTAAAAACATAATATATCCGGCTACAGCTATCGCCAGTGAGGATGCATAAAAAGGAAGAGGAACAACATAATGCTATGTATATTGAAGCTGTCACGTTCTCACATCCCATTAGCAAAGACAGTTTATCAAGAACAACTGAACTATGAGAAGTGTTTTATTTTAAAAACTGCTCCCATTTGTCAAACAACTTAAGTTTATAATTCCTAAAAACAGATTAAAATTCATCTCCATTGATCTTTTGACAGATGGACAATCGTACCACAAAAATTCAAGACACTTCTGAAACTATCCATGATGGATGACTGTGATGAATAATCAACCTCTGCATAAACAGTCGTTCTCAGTTTGAGGCTGAGAGGAAACTGGATGTGC
This sequence comes from Epinephelus fuscoguttatus, assembly GCF_011397635.1. Taxonomy (NCBI): domain Eukaryota; kingdom Metazoa; phylum Chordata; class Actinopteri; order Perciformes; family Serranidae; genus Epinephelus; species Epinephelus fuscoguttatus. The sequence continues at coordinate 34,566,443 of NC_064772.1, read as the reverse complement.
TTCTGCTGCTTTTGATTGAAAGTCAAACACAGGCAGTGTTTTGCTGCACATCAAACCATCTGTCCATTCTTAAAATGGATTGAATTTCTGAATGCATCATAAAGCACCAGGGTTTACAGGACTTCAGAGGCCTGCGCAGTTCTCAGTGGAGCACTTTGGGATGTGCTTCTGGGCTCAATATTCAAACTGTACAATACCACCTTGAGCCCAAATGGAATAGGGAGGCAGTGCAACTCCATCCATGATTATCCTGTCAGAGTTACATTGTGAAGCGTTCATGCTCTATTCAGTAAAACTTGAGTATTGGGCGGAGGTAAATTATAACATTCTCATGATGTGTTCAATGTAATCTTGTAAAATGTAGCTTCTGGTTTGAAACCTGAAAAAATCAGCTGTTTGAGGGAAAAATTTGTTGATGTTTTCAAAGCACTATGAAATAGGTAAGGGAGAGAATGATGTTGTATTACATGTTGTAAAACTGCTTTTTGCTTATTCTTTTAAATATGTTTTTTATGTGAAAGAAGATTGTGTTAAAGGTTGTTTCATAAAGGTGTATTAATGCATTTGTGCTCATTCATGACTTTGAACTTTCTCTATTTCTGTGGAAACAAAAGAAGAATAAATGACAATACAAAACAAATGAAACACCAATATAAAGCACTAGTATCTGCCAACTTTAAACACTGGTATCAGGCCAGAATTTCAAAATCGGTGCATCCCTAGTTCAACTAGAAAATTAATTTGAACATTTTATTTCTTTTTTCAGTGTCAATAATCATTTCTTGTTTATTATTCTGAAAAACTTCATTTTTAATTTTTTTTTATTGATTATCTTACTATATAATGATGAAAACTCTGTGTGTGTGTGTGTGTGTGTGTGTGTGTGTGTGTGTGTGTTCCATGTTTTTCTCCTCACTGACTTGGTCAATCCATGTGAAATTTGGCACAGTGGTAGAGGGTCATGGGAGGATGCCAATGAAGCAATATTACATGAATTGGCCAAAGGGGGGCGCTATAGCAACCAACTGAAATGTCAAACTTTGAATGGGCATATCTCATGCCCCGTATGTCGTAGAGACATGAAACTTTGCACAGAGATGCCTCTCCTCATGAGGAACACATTTGCCTCAAGAACCCATAACTTCCGCTTATATAGATTTTCCGCCATTTTGAATGTTTTGAAAAACACTTCAAATGGATCTCTTCCTAGGAAGTTTGAGCGATCTGCATGAAACTGGGTGAACATAATCTAGGAGCAATATCTAAAGTTCCCTCTTGGCAAAAGTTGGAAAACTTCCTAAAACTGAGCTTCTATAAGGCAATGAATATTGTGGAGGGCGTGGCTCATCACATAAAGGTGTAGAACATCTCAAGGGTTTCACCCATCACCACGCAACTTTGTAGGCATATGACCACACATAATCTGAGGGGACCCCTCCATTATTGAGCCCATCAAACAAAATGGGGGCGCTAGAGAGCTCATTTCTTATCTAGGCCTAACCGCCATATGGATTTTTACTAAACTTGGTAGATATGTAGAACAGGACGCCTCAAGGTGACTGCAGAAATTTAACTCTAATTGGCAACTGGGTGGCGCTATAACAACAGAAAAATGCTTCAAAATGGCTAAAATGCGACCGATCGCTGTGGCTCCCCCTGTGGACCAATGTTTTTACCTCAACTACTAATGTACAGTTTTAGCCCACTAACTATCCCACTATTGGCAATGGTACTACTGTACTTTCAGTAAAGCATGCTGTCTGAATACATTGCTCTTCTTGATTTAATCTGCAATTTCCTATGACCTGTATCCCAAACACACACCATGTAAAACTGTACGTGGGCAACTGTGCACTCAGTGGGTATGGACTAGTTGATTTATATTATTATTGTAATACATGTACAACATATTACTGAAAGCAAATTAGCACATATTTTACCTTATTTTTCTTGTTAGCTAGGTTGTTTCTTTGCATTTTGGCAGTACTTTGACTTTTTTTTTTTTTTGTGGTGGCCACCGGGGGGAGGCCACTGAGTCTCAGACGGACTTGCAGGTGAAGACGCTAGGTGTGGAGGTCCTGAGCTGGTGTGGTTACACATGGCCTGTGGTTGTGAGGTCGATTGGATGTACTGCCAAATTCACGGTCACAACATTGGACATGGCTTATGGTAGTGACATGAACATTCAGCTCATGGGCAACAGCTCTGGCGAACATCCCTGCAGTCAGCAAAACTTGGGACATCTGTAACATTGTGTTGTGTGATTTAACTTCACATTTTAGAGTGTCCTTTAACTGTGACCATCCCAAAGCTCACCTGGAGAGTAATGATGCTGTTTAATCAGCATCTTGCCACATCTGTCAGGTGGATGAGTTATCTTGGAAAAGAAGAGGTGCTCACTTACACGAATTTTAAAAAGTCTGTGAACAAAATTTGTGAGAAATAAGTTTTAGCTCTTTCATTTAAACCCCAATGGGCACAAAAGCAACTCTTTAGTTGAATTCACTCTTTTTAGTTGAATTCACTTTTCTGGACGTGTTGAAGATCTGGAGGACGCCATGTTCCTGTGTAATAGCACACAATTGCATTTATCATCACAGTGATCCATATCAAATATGAACAAAGTCCTGGATTAAAGTAGAATATAAATGCAGTCCAGTTGTTCATGTTGTATCTCCAAATTTTAAAATAAATCGTAAGGTTTTGGTCAGTGACGTTTGACTGTTTTATGTGCAACAATTACTGGTGACAGTCTGAGAAAGAAATCGCCACCTGCTGAATCTTCAACGGAAGTAAATCCTGCTAATGATCCACAAATAAATTATGATTCTTTCTAAAAAAAAAACTCTCTTGATACTTGGAAAACCACTTTAAAATTGAACCTCAACAATCTCCATCACATCATGTTGTTCATCACAGCCACAATTAATAGAGTTAATTAAAGTCATTAAAAATGTGGAGCCGCGGGCGACACTTTAGCCAGACTTATTATAAAGACGATGGCGTTCATAGTTGTTGCCCCGGTTACCAGGTGTTTTGGAATGAAGACACAGAGGGAAGACTGGCAGGAGCGGACTGCCCTGAGGGAGTTATTAGCACAGAGGGAAATTTTAATTGATCTGCGATTGCTCACAGACTGCGATTGCATCCGTCTCCAACACGCCTGTTGATCTGCAGAATAATTCATCAAAATGACGAGTCTGACAGAGGTTTGTGTCGTTATTTTGCAACAGTCTGAAACCAGCTTATCTTTTACAAGCACAGGCAACACTACAACAGTGTGCTTTTTAAAGGTTTAATGAGACAAAGAGTGGAGGATGCTGAGGACTGATGAAGGAATGTGAGGAATGGGATGAACTGAGGGGAGGAAGTTGTATGTTTAGGCTGGTCTGGGCCTGATGTACGAAGGCCGGAGAGAAGGAGTGGAGTCACCTGAGCCAGTCCGCAAGTCATTACCTGAAGAAGATATAAGAGAGAGATGAGAGCGATGAACATAGGATAGAATAAGAGGGGCTGAAAGGAGGGAAGAGAGGGTGTATGGATACGAATAGGAATGAGCAGGGAGAGGGATGGGATTGAAGGTAAGGTGATGAGTGGGAGCAAACGGGAGAATGGGTCGAGAAAATTGAGATAAACAGGGCAGAATATATTGGCCAGGCATATGTCAGCTTGACTGGTGTGGTTGAGGCATGACTGTGCTTCCAAACCTAGCTTCTATAGCTAACTCTATGCAGTGCACAACTGTTCCTTGACCTTGAGTGTCAACACTCCAGTTAGAGACTGCAGATGGAACAGAAACCTTCAGATGTCTGCTAAGAGTCACCAGTGTTAAGGAGGGGCCTTCAGTTTAAGTTACTGACTGTCATGGACTACAGAGCTGCTAAGAATAATGAAAAACTGACCGACTGTAGGGTGTGCCTTTACCAAATAAAGTGACCAAACTAGTATGGAGAGTCTGGTCTCACTCCGAAGTCGCCGGAATCTGGAACTGAAGACGCTGACAAAAAAGCCATCCTTTAATGTCGGCCTGTTACGCAGCCCATCACTGTTATAGTGTTATAGCATGTACGTGTAAACCATGAGCGCCATCTAGTGGGCTCACAAAATAAAGAAAATGCTTCATGAGGCTTCATTTGGCCATCACTACTTATCACCACACCTACCCGCCTGCCTATCATCTGTCCACGCATTTCCCCCTCCTGCCTGTCTGCCACACCCACCTCATCAGGCCAACTGTTCTCACCTGTGGATCATCACCTACTGCCACTATAAAGACTGCTGCTTTACACACTCTCCTTGCCAGATTGTTCTTTGCCCATATGCAAGACTTTCCAGTAGCGATGGCCAAATGAAGCCTCATGAAGCATTTTCTTTATTTTCTGTGCCCACTAGATGGCGCTTTTTGTTCAACAAAAGGTTGAAAGCACACTGAATTGCCATTCTTTGAGCCTCTCTCTTTAAACCATGAGCGCCATCTAGTGGGCTCATAAAATAAAGAAAATGCTTCATGAGGCTTCATTTGGCCATCACTACTTTCCAGCACTCCTTCATGTCGTATCTAGACGTGGAAGTATGGAAGCGAATCGTGACCAGTATTTAAATTAAAATGCATTTGCAGAAATGCTTTTTTATTTTAAGAATATGGCTGCATTATTTGACTCATAAATAAAATTAATAATCAGTCAACATATTTGCATTTTCTTCTTCAAGACTGCTCATTTTATGCCATAATCAAAAAGAAAACAAAGAGGACATTGCTATTTCGTTTTCGTGGTCTGCCCCACAAAATAGTGCCCATAATTTGAAAACGATTTGGCAATCTGAGCGGCGCAGGAGAGTGACGTCAGTAGCCACTCTTCTTCAGCTCCATGCTGACCGTGCTACCCATCTAATAGAGTAGGGGGCAGTGTGCACTCTGATCTGATATATGCACGTATCACAGATCATGCCGCTCCCTGAGATTGTGCAAACACTGTTAGAATCAGCTGCCCAGGTGGATTCTACCGTGACTGAGTTGAGCAGGTCATAGAGAGCTTGGCTGCATACTCTGCCGTCACAGATTCAGATCAGACGTTAATGAGGTTGCCTTAGCTAACCTCTCTTCAGTCCTGGAACGACTGGATGCTGTGGAGCCTCAAAGGGGACGAGGACGACCAGCCATCAACATTATTTCTGATAGGCTGCTGTTTGTGATCAATGATGAGACCTAATTTAAGTTTGTCAAATTCTTTCACCATTGCATTTCTTTAACACTCATAAACATAATTTCTATTCACATGGCTTTTTTAAGTAATGATTCACACTGTCCAGTTTGTTATTTAGCATCCATTAACAAGCTTTTTTTAACAGTAAGACACAGAATAATAATCAACATTAATATTCAGGGAGGACAATTAGGCCACATTTTAATTGATGGGGAGCAGTAAGGCATCTAGATAATGGTTAGAAGAGTGCACTCCAAAAAAGTTGACCACTGCTGTAGTGCACTTTTGAATATGCATTAGGATGAATAAAACAGCAGCAGCAACAACAACAACAAAAAGCTGTATTCTCTGGGCAGGTAATATGACCAGCATCTTAACATAATGGAAAAAAATTAACATTAGGGAAAAATTGTCCATCAAGCATCATGAATGCACACATAGTCACCCACCACAGTTCTTCTGCTCTGTCTTGCAGTGCAACAGCTTGATAAGTTAGCTTCTGATTTGCAGCTAATTCCACAGTTAAGGAAAAAGTTAAGGGAAACTTAACATTAACATTAACATTGCTGAGCACCCAGTCCTCCATTTTTTTGCACCTCTTATTTTTGTGAGTGTCAGACACTTTAGGAAAAGCCTTAACACTGTCTAAACCCACTTTTTCATGTGTTACTCTATCTGGAAAATACAACATTTCACTTTTTTCCCCACACCTAGACCACATTGGACCAGGTCCAGATGAAAAAACCACTACACACAGACTGGTCAAATCTAGGCTAGATTATCCCAGAAAAGCCAGAGACTTTTTTAAGACACTGGGTGCGGTTACATGATGGCTTCTCATTCAGAATGAAATAAATCTGAATGAAATCATTCGGAATTAAAGTCTGTCCAGGTAGTTTACATGGGAAATATTCATTCCGAATGAGGGTTTACATGGGAGATCAGTTTAATCGCCTTTATTCAGGTATGCGCAAGGTTTGGGGCAGGGAAGGTTTCTGACTGGATAGGGGGCGGGGCGGATGTTACGTGTTTACGTTTACCAGAAGAAAACACTGTAGTCCTAACATAACAAGATGCTTGACGACACCGTTCTTAGTGCCTTTTTCGGGCTTGTTTTGCTTATATTCTTGAAGCAGCAGTACGACAACAACCTTGTTCTGCTAATGCTTCGTCTGTTGAGGAGGAGAAGGGAGGCAGAAGGTCGAATGGAAACCGGTGAGTGCAACGAGTCCGACTGCTCTATCTCAGCCCGTTGCTATGCGCGCTATATACATCATCGTGCCAGAATCAGAGCATGCGCAGAAAGACTGGAATGAACTTAAAGAGGAATGAGTGTATACAAGTGCGAGAAATTCTTTCATTCAGAATTAGAAACGGAATATTCCAGCCCCTTACATCGGATTGAATTTTCAATCGCATTGGCCATTAGGTGTTTACGAGATCACTTTTAATAGGAATGAACTTTCATTCCAAATGAAAAGGGAATTAAACTGTCCATGTAAACGCACTCACAGTTTTGTATGTGTGAAGTCTTTATTCTGTTTTTGAAAACAGAAAAAGGGGTGACTTTGCTTTTTTTCACACCTACCACGAGGAGACGTGATACACAGTGTGGCAAATGACCAGGCAACATAGTCTCACTCCAACCTTGTCAAATATTGGCGTTTGGTCATGGACCATGCACGTCAGTTAGGTGAGAAAGGTTTTTTGTTTTGTTCTGTTTTAAGAATTAAGAGTAAATTAACCAATTGACTGATCTATACGGATGTTTTGACTGTTTCTGAAAAGGTAAAACTTCTACTTTTGCAGTGAACTGAGACAGAGGAGATCTTGGAAATCTAAAATGAAAGGAGAGACTTGGACTCGTACACTGAATGTTAAAAGTCATCGGCCATGTTCTGACAACACTGTTCATGAATTGATCCAGATCCAGATTTGACCAGACAGCGGTGTTTGATCTGAACCTTGTTCAAAATGGTTTAGATGTTAAAAAAAAAAGTGGTAAAATCTCTGTTTTGCTTTTTATCAAATAGAATAAAGGCTTCACAAATTCAAAAGTTGGTTTCAGACAGCGTTTAGGCTTTACCTAAAACATCTAAACGCACTTTCACAACAGTTAGAGGAGCAAAAGAACTTTCCACTTAACTGATGAATCAGAATCTGTAAATCAGAGGCTGATTCAGAGTCATCAGCCCAATCTGGGATGCCATGATGGAGCCAGGTCTCTGCAAAGATGTGGCCACAGCGGTCTCAGATCTCTCGTTGCTGGAGCAGCCTGAGTCTTATTTCATCCGTTTCACTTTCCAGCAACGGGAGATCTGCGAAGTCGTCAAAATCCAGGGCTTGGTCAGTGACTCTGAGCATCAGACAGCGATGAAGAAAGTTGTCCTTTAACGTCGGCATGATGTGTGTGTGTGTGTGTTGGCAAAATGTAACCATGTGCATTTGTTTTTGAAGGAGAAAAAAAGTAAATTCACTGAGTTGTACCAATGTAGAGCTTTTATTTTTAAAGAGACAACATTAAATTTCCTGTGAAAACCGAAGTGTATTTTGAAAAAAGACCATTCACGTAACAGGCAGAACTTGACACAGCGTCGCAGAACGTCAACAACCAACACACCCAGAGTACCTTGCACGTCATACGTGGACATGGCTTGGTAGTGAACCTACTTACCTGCGTTGTAATACTTGAGCAGGAACATTGTAATGTAATGGACAACAGTGTAGAAGGAAAATACTCTAACATTACAAGAGAAAGTCCTGCATTAAAAATTCGGAAAAAAAAAAGTACATTACTGTTATCATCGAAATTTAGTTAGAGTTATCAAAAGTAAATGCACATATTGAGCTGTTGTTTATGATGAACTGACAGTGGTGATGGCCAATGAAGCCTCATGAAGCATTTTCTTCATTTTCTGAGCCCACTAGATGGCGCTTTTTGTTCAACAAAAGGTTGAAAGCACACTGAATTGCCATTCTTTGAGCCTCTCTCTTTAAACCATGAGCGCCATCTAGTGGGCTCAGAAAATAAAGAAAATGCTTCATGAGCCTTCATTTGGCCATCACTAATTGACAGTATAAATACATATTCTAGACATCTAAAAAATAATGGCTCGCTCTCAAGAGAGTGCACAAATTACAATGCAAGTCACGATTTATTTCATTTGACTTTATGATCTTACATCCATTGTACAAACGTCATCCAGCGGGTTTTAAACAAAGCAACGGAATTCCAGCGTGATGTACAACATGTCACATGGCTTATTTTGTATACATCATCCATCCTCAACATTAATCCTAACATGATGACTCTCCTGTTCCTCTCCTGTGTTACACACCATCACACAACATCATTCACTTGATTATGAAGAGGCTCTTTACATTTTTGTGATCAGATACTGAGCAGCAACAATATCATGTACTTGAAATTATACGACGCAACCACAGCAGTGTTTCAGGGCCAGAGTCAGGCGTTCCATTTTGAAGGCAGTGTGAGTTACACTTAGAGGAATGGAGCTTCCGCTGTAACCTTTACACTGCGCTTGTGGAGAAATGACATTTACAGTACATCCCTCATTGTCTCATATACTGTATATTACACTGGCTGCACTGTGTGTGTGTGTGTGTGTGTGTGTGTGTGTGTGTGTGTGTTTTCAATTGGCTCCATACAAGGAAATGGACTCTCTAGTCTGGCCATCACACAGATGGAATAAAATCACACACACTCGCACATTAACACTCTCTCTTGCTCACTGCTGTGCAGGTTCCTCATAGAAAAGTCAAGATCGTGCTTCATCATCTCAATTTCCCCTGGCTGCCTCCGCTCCCCAAATCTCTATGTTGGGGAAAATAACAGATTTATGGGTGGGGCGCTAACAATATCCTCAGTTATTGCTAGAAGCAAATGAATAAATCACCATGCCAAGATGCTTCGGCTCCACTGCCTGGACTCATAAGAAATGAGAGAGTGTGTATGTGCGCATTTCTGTACTGCATTGTGTGTGCAAACTCATTTGTTCCTCCACACATCCATGCATCTGTGTGTTTGTGCATTTCATTATAAATGTGTTATGAACCAACAGCAGCCTCCTTAAACCTCTCCTACTGTGATTTATTCAGTTGATTGCTGTTGGTTTTCAGTGGCCTGATCAGGCCGGTGAAATGCAGTCAGTTGTAAAACTCGATTGCAATAAACTGAATGTACCAGTAATTCAGTTGAGAAATATTTCCTTTCCTTCTTCATTCTCTTATTTATAAAGATATGCATTAGATTTCCCTGAGCTGCTTGGAGAAGCATGTGTTGTGGATGTTGATCCTGCTGGAGTCAACTGTAAATTCCTAACATAAAGACAAAAAAATGCATTATTTATTTCGGAAGCCACCTTGGTTTGAATAATAAGTGGAAATTCAAAGCAACTCAGAAAGGATTAAAAGTTGTCTGCTGTCAAGAAACATATAAAAGAAATGTGTAGCAGGTCCCGGACGTGAGACCTGTAGGCAGATTGTATTATGTCTTGTAAAAACGCAGGGATGTAATGAGATGTACAGCAGGTAGTGTGCTCCCTTCTCTCACCTCTGCCAGGCTGAAGACGAGAGCTGGCTGTAGGCCACCAAGACCACTTTCAGCAAAAATCAGAATTCCATTCCAAAAGTTAAAACACAATAAAATAAATGATGCCCACACACACACGAAAACTAAACATACAAAAGTAAGTCCAAGTGGTAACCTCCAGGGATGAAAAAACAAAGCCAAAGTGTCAAAAACTGCAGTTCCTCAAATGGCCACTTGAGGCTGGCTCCAAGAGTGAGTTAATCTCCATAGTCTACCATGTTAAAATGCCCATCTTTGGTATGCATTTTATATTTCACTCAGATATTTGGAATCACTTGGACCTGATAGGTACCCTGGAAATCCAGAAGGACGTTTTTGCTGTTTTGCCGACCGGATACAGCAAGATTCTAATCTACCAGTTAGCTCCGCTGGTAGCTAAGCTCTGGATACGTCACCCCGTGTATTGTTCTGATTGGTCATAGTGTTATCCAATTGCGTGCAGTGTTATTTTCAAATGCATGCTTGGTGCCGCCCCTCAAGTTGGGCCATTTTCATTACTCATAGCCAGACCCTAAATCTTTCTAGATTTGGGTCTGGATTTCCAGGATATCTGATAGGTATAAAAAACTAAATATTGTCAGCGATAATAAAATTGCAATGTCCTCAAACGAGATAATAATAAAGTCCCGCTGTCCTTCAAAGAGCTGATGATAAACCCCAAATGACTTTTGTTAATTATCATAAATAAACAAGTTTCAACCATAATATGCGATCAGGTTTTGGACCTTGTCCACTTTGGTGTCGGGATCGGCTGCAGACAGACCTAACAGAGATAACTACCATCTTGTTTTTACATGGATTGGTGTATAGTGCTCTTACTACCACTAGATGGTGCAAAAAATCATCCACAAATGAGGACAACAGGTCTGAGTTAAGCAGAATGACGTATAAGGTCCAGTGAACCCAAAATGTGACGTCATTATATGAAGACATGGGTTCTCAGGAGGCTAATTTCCACATTCATGACAAGTACTGGGTTTGATTTATATATCTATCTATCTGTGTATATATATATATATATATATATATACATTTTACTAAGGCTGTTAGTCATGCATATTTAAGGGCAGGGCCACTTGAGTGACAAGCTGTCTGTGAAATTGTCAAATACCGCCAGGTTGTCAGTGATTTTGGCGTCAGACACCACCGCAACAAGGCACCATTTGCCATAGTATGATACGCCGCTGGGTGGCATCAACACTGCCCAGCAGCGTATTATACTGCTGCAAAAGGTGCGCTGGTTTATAGCACAACTGGATGGCTCCAGTTTCAAAAGCAAGTAATATAAGGAGATGGAAAGTCCCTATAGGGTGACGGAAGTAGAAGTGGATAGGTCCAACAAATCATGGACTTTCAGCTTGGAGGCCACTGTTAGCTTCCCCTGTGAGTGTTGAGCCAAAACATGATGGGTTTTTTTTCTAAACCCAGCCACATGCTTTTGTTGCTCAAAGAAACATAAATGCAAGGAGTTGTACTAATGTTGTATGCTTAGTTTGAAAAAGACTGTTTGCATCTAATGTGCAGAAACTGTACATTTGTAGTGTATGTTGTGTAGTGTATTTTAAAAAGACACAATGCATTAACAGCAACAACAGACACAGGAAGATACCTAGTGCGACATGAAAGTCCACTGACAAAGCAGCCATATTTGACCAGTTGGGATGAGCGCATTGAAAATCCAAGATGGCAACGACTGGATTGCCAAACTCAAGGTTTCAAAATGTGAGTCCACAAACCAATGAGTGACTGGTACAAAACAGCCTGGAACAAAAATTAATCTTGGTTTCTTTAGCTAAAGACACTACCACAACAACAACATTGGTTTGGTGTCATAACCAGGGTGAAACCCCAGGTTCAGAGAGTACAGCGTTAGCCAGAGATGTTGTTATTTCAGTGTGTTTTCAGTTCATGCTTTGGCCATTTGGTCACCTAAAAAAGTTTTACTTGGTGTTTGGTTGTAGGGAAGTCCCTCTGAGGAGTCCACCATCCATTTTTACAGTTAGTATATTTTGTTTTAATGGTTTGAAGCTTGTTTTTGACAGCAAAAGCATTAGCATTATCACACTTAACCATAGCTGTAAATGTACTTTGCTAATCAAGCTAGCAGCTAGCATTAGGATTAACTCGGCCAAAAGATGGCGACGGCCAAAATGCCAAACTCAGTGCTTCCAAACAGATTCATAGAAACACTACTCAGCCTTGCAGCCAAATTTTCCTAATGGTCACTTGCGGTATTGCACTGAAAAAAATCCCCTGCCGCTAAAAAGCATTCCCCCCTCAGGCCACCATTATAAAAGAGACATCTGTAAACTTTTGACAGGACACATCCAACTGCAAATAAGGTCCATTATGATTCTTGCTATAATGATTTTTTGATCAATGGTGGTTTTATATGTGTAAATCTTTCTTCAAGCTGAGGAAAGGGATTTAAAAATCTGTGGTGTCACCGGTAGTGAGGGTTTCTGCGTGTTTGAGATGTGTGGTGTTGAAGAGTCTGAAGACGTGCGGGACAGAAGAGCTCCACTCAGACTAAATTAATCTTTGGTTTGGACAAGTTTAAGAAGGTCAGGGATTGTGTTCGGTGTAGCACTACTGCAACCAATGTGCACATCAAAATGTCTTGAAGCCTGTTTTAAAACCAAACTTTCTGTCCAGTTGCACTGAAACTTTTCAAATGTCCATGTTCATATGACTTTTAATCACTTTTTTTGACTTCTTTAAAGAAGAAATATTTAAATGTATCTTCTTTATCAAATAGGAGAGTAACATTCAGACCAATCCCTCCAACAGACAGGATAACTCTATTTCTATTCCGGAGGTGGTGACTACTTTCCCCTGAAGGAATATTAATAACTTTTTCCTACCTGATTGTATAAGAACAGACTGAACTTCAGGGACCAAATGGAGGGAAATTCACTTCTAATGATCATCAGTAATACTATATATTCTCTGTACCTGTCAAGAGGCAGCAACACTCAAAATGGCAGTACCCTCACACATCAGTTTATGCCCTTACCAGCCAACTATGACAAGTATGACACAGTCATAGCAACAGGATGAGACACATTGGGAGCTTTTGCTCATGGGGCTTTGATAAGGCTGTGGGTCAGGGCAAGGCCAAATACAAAAGAAAACTCACCTCTTCCTCTGTTAATGTCTTCGGAAAAGGATGGCGCCCAACACTGCTGCCCCAGCAACACAGTCTCACCCTGACCTCGTCACATATCCACGTTTGGTCATGGATCTTCCATGTCCAGATCCAACGTTAAAGGTACCCTGGGTGTGTTGGTTGTTGACAATCTGGGAAGCCACGTCAAGTTCTGCCTGTTACATGCATTGTCTCCTTTTAAAATACACTTCTGTTTTCACAGGGAATTTACCATTTAGTTACTTTAAACAAAAACGCACTATGTCAGTACAACAACACAAATTGACTTTGTTTTTTTCTCCAAAAACTAATGCAGTTGATTGGGTTTAGGCAACAAAAACATGTGGTTAGGTTTAAGGAAATAGAACAGGGTTTGGCTTCATAATTTGATGATACGCAAACACCACTCTCCCGGTGAAGGTTGGTGTTTGTCAGACCCATGCACCACCCCTGCCACCCACCCTTCTCGGACTTCTCGACTAATACTTTAACTTTAGTTCTTCTCCCACATGTTTCCTCCTGATGCTGCCGAGCGCAGTTCAAGTATATCAGCCCCGTATCATGCCGACGTTCAAGGACGGCTTTTTTCGTCAGTGTCTGATGCTGTAAGTCATTGCCCAAACACTGGATTTGGACGAGTTCAGAGTGAGACCGGGTTGGCCCTATGGACCGTCCTCAGCAGGGTCCAAGTGGCAACCTCCAGGTTTGGTCTCTATACTTATTTTCCCAATTTATTACCCATTTGCATTTTAGTTAGGCTTAAAGTTACACATAATTTCACTGAGTGAGGCTGTCTCCTGATAGTGTCCTCGGTCTCTTAGTTAAATCCACCCATTGCTTCTCCACATTGCCAGCCCTATGCCCAAATGAGGTCACTCGTGGTTTAGAAAACCAAGATGTCGATGGCCGATATACTGAACTGGAGGCTTCAGAATAGGAGTCCACAAACCAGTAGGTGACGTCATGGTGGCTACGTCCATTATTCTAACAGTCTGTAGCATGGGACAGTGGAGCAGTGAGGCGAAGCTCTGCTCCTGGTCAATACAGGAGCTGCTGGAGCTTCCTGCCTGAGCTCTGACTGCGGATTGAAGGTGGCAATGAAGCTGGATCTGGGTCTGTCTGCAGTCTGGGTCTGTCAGTCCTACACGTGAACTGTACTCGAAACCACCTTTTAAAGTGAACTCAGGCACAGATCAGCGCACCATACCCAAGAATGCTACACGGTTTTGTTTTGGATGAGAGGTGAAATGTCTTCAAGAAACTCAAGCAAGTCCAGTTGCCTAGTCTGAGTGGGCGGAAGTTCGCTGCATACATCAGCCTCTCATTGGGCGGAACGAGCCACCCGCTGAAGTCCCGCCCTACCACCTCTGGTTGTGTAGCAGTTTTCAACACGTCCTTTACTAACTTTTGCGGTGTTTGATCTTGCGGGGATGTAGCCATTTTTCTGCCATGGTTTGCGTCCTGTAGGCAATATTTTTGTGGGTGTGTTACACCAAAACCTGTTTCCCCCCGGCAATATTTTTGCAAGCGCACTGTTGCTGTGGCACCGCCAAGAACGATTGTGATTGGTTGAAAGAAATAAAAAAAGCCGGGGCGTTTTTTTTTCCAATCTTAAAGTGAGAGTCAGCCCAGCCAGACCTTTCTTTTCTTGAGAAAGGTCTGGTGAGCGTGACTACCAGTTGCCTACAATATAGCACTAAGGGCTACACAGTTGGAAATTAGCACCAGTCACCAGCCAAATGCTAGTAAAATATGCAAGTGGCTGCTAGATTTGCTCTTCTCACCAGCCAAATAAACAGTGGTAATGTATTGAGCGGCTGGTAGATTTTGGAGTCCACCAGCCACAGCAGCAGGTAGACAAAAAACGTTCAACCTTGTTCACATTAATATAACCAAATGGACTTTGGGGTCATGTGTACTTGGATCCGAGCCCGGATCCCTGATGTCAAACCCCTCTTAAAGTCAATGGCCCAGAGAACTGAATTGACTCCCAACCTCCAAATAAAAAAAAGTAGTGCTGTCTGTGGTCCGCTTGAGACTGCAAACACCAGAGACAGCCTGAACACAGTCACAGCATTTGCTGAGAACCTCAACTTCCCCCCTAAGCACTGAGAAGAGAGTTTAAGATTTAATCACCACGTCAAACAACAATATAGAACAGAAATGTCGATATTTACTAGACCTCAATAAACTCTGTTTCCATGCCGAACCCAGGGACACATCCATCAGTACTGACTGGAGCAGTTAAACATGTTTAGACCATTGACAGCTCCACACTTTCCTAAAAGTGGAACCCAGTCTAGACCATGTCGGGTCAAGAGCCAGGTCAAGAACAGGAAAAGCATTGATACTAAAACATGGATATTAGAGTAGCAGGTAAAGGTGGACAAATAGTTTAATAGTACTATTAACACATTCTCTACAAACAGCCACACAACAAATGTACAAATACACTGTTAGTGTTTTGTATGACAGGAGATACATTACTGTAGAGCAAAAAAAAACATACTTCTGTCTGATGAGTCAGGTCTAATTTTTGTCCCAGCTCACACACATTGAAACATGATTTGTTTTAATAGCTAAGCAGGGTTAAACCCGATCACAGCCTGGAGGGGAGACTGCAGAAGAATTGAGTATGATAGGCCAGGATCACTGTTTTATCTCTCAAGGCCTAACAGGCATCTCTTAAATATTTTATACTTTTTTTTTTTAGCACAAGAGTGTTGTATTGAATTTGACTTGACCACATAGTAAAAGTGCCAAATCCTAAAGCCCCACACCTAGTGATGGCCAAATGAAGCCTCATGAAGCATTTTCTTTATTTTCTGAGCCCACTAGATGGCGCTCATGGTTTAAAGAGAGAGGCTCAAAGAATGGCAATTCAGTGTGCTTTCAACCTTTTGATGAACAAAAAGCGCCATCTAGTGGGCTCAGAAAATAAAGAGAATGCCTTCATGAGGCTTCATTTGGCCATCACTACCCACACCCCCCCAGGAACCTTGTCCACCAGCCAAACAAATGAAGCACCTCTCCCTGGGCTACATTTTGTAGTAAGGCTTAGACCAGTGGTTCCCAACTGGTGGGTCGCAGTCCAAAAGTAGGTTGCAGGTCCATCCTGAATGGGCTGCAAGTGACTTGTCGATTGTAAAAAAAAAAAAAAAAAAAAAAAAAAAACACTTTATTTTGAAGTACAGTGAATTTCCTGCACAGAGTTTTTATTTTGAAGTGTTATTTTTTGCTTGAGAATCAGCTACTTCACAGAGACAGCAAACTAGCTTGACGACATGGTCAAACACAAGTATGACGCTAGATGTATTAAACTGTGAGAACCTTGAACTAATGACTGAGGAGAAATCTGGATCCCATGGCCGGATCATTTGGGAACCACTAAGACTTCTTTGTACCCTCGGTTTCCCTTTTGATACTTTGTGCCCCTGGTATTCCATGTGTGCTTTGTGTCCCCAGTGTCCTGCTCTGATCTCTGTGCCCATAGTACACCAGCAGCAGTTAAGCTTAGCCCCGCTTCAACCCTTGGACAACTGACTCAGAGCCAATCCTTATCCAAAAGTTACACTCTTCCCTTGCCATCTTTAGTTTCTGTTTGGAATACTTGTAAAAACATGTTGAGAAAAATCCATACAGGCTGCAGAGCTGAATAAAAACAGAAAACATGTGTTCTCTTTCCCCTTCAAGGGATGCTTGATGACATATTGATTTAGCAGTATGTGTGAGAAAATACAATCCGTTTGTCATGCTGTATTTTCCTGTTGTTTGCCATTTGTCTTTATAGGTTTGGGTGTATTGTGTCTCGTTGCACATTTCTTAATTAAATTTTGATGGGTACTTCAATGATAGACAGTTTGGCCTTGAGTTTAGATAACTGTGTGTGTGTGTGTGTGTGTGTGTGTGTGTGTGTGTGTGTGTGTGTGCGGGTAGGTTGGAAGTTGTCAACTCCAGCACTTTTATAAATGAGAAGAGTGATTTATCCTGTGGTGTTGGACCAGCAATCCAGTCCTCAGAACACTAGAAGCGTCACGGGTAGTTTAGTTTCTCATTTATAATTGTGTTTCTAAAAGTGTGTCTCCCCCTGATGGTACTGTACGGCACACCTCTTCCTTGAGGGTCTCATGGTGATCTGTGCTCTGGGGTGAATTTTGTCACATATTGATTTTTACACAAACAGCCCTAAGTTAAAATCACAGCACTCCCACTGATTTGAATCAGTGGACACAGCACAGTGGCAGGGGGCTCTGGCAAAATAAAGAAGTGAAATCCAACAAAATACCCACAGCCAAATAGCTGATATAATACCAAAACTATACCATACCATTGCTGTTTACATCCTCTAAATTATAGGAATTGTAGATCCAGAACTTAAAGCACAAATATCCCCCAAAAAGAAGTAAGACAAATAGTAAGTTGGGTTAGTCAGAAAGGGCGCCCACGTGATGTCAGAATTTGAAAACCCCTGCCCTTACGGCCGTTACCATAGACTGTATTAAAATAACAGAGGCATGATGTCACCCATTGGTTGGTAGACTTTGGCATTTTGTTCATCACCATTTTGGATTTTTGGAGCCAGAATGGAGCCTCCTAGCTCTCCTGGTTTGAGACAAAGCTGTTACTGAAGTTGTGGACTGTTGTAATTACAGTGACAGGCAGACATACAGAATTATAGGTAATACAAAATTCAGAAAGTTGACCCGAGAGCTGTGGTAAACAATAACCAGTGTAGCTATATTCACTCCTGTTGGTGTGGCAGAATGCATACTATCTGGGGTATTTCAGAGTTAGTCCCACTACTAAAACTTATGTAAGACTAAAATAATGTATTATTTGAAATAATACATTATAAAATAATGTATTATTTTAGTCTTAAGATTCATTTATGCTCCTTTTATGTATGAAAATAGTCCTTATACTTCCATGTAGTG
Organism: Epinephelus fuscoguttatus; assembly: GCF_011397635.1. Lineage (NCBI taxonomy): Eukaryota > Metazoa > Chordata > Actinopteri > Perciformes > Serranidae > Epinephelus > Epinephelus fuscoguttatus. The sequence goes on along the minus strand of NC_064772.1, from coordinate 34,548,545 downwards.
ATGGCCAAATGAAGCCTCATGAAGCAGTTTCTTTATTTTCTGAGCCCACTAGATGGCGCTCATGGTTTAAAGAGAGAGGCTCAAAGAATGGCAATTCAGTGTGCTTTCAACCTTTTGTTGAACAAAAAGCGCCATCTAGTGGGCTCAGAAAATAAAGAAAATGCTTCATGAGGCTTCATTTGGCCATCACTACTTCCATGCGTCCTGTATGATGGCTTAGATACAGCCACTAGATGGCACTAAAGGGCAGTCAAATGTTTCACACAACAAACAAACGAGGCGACAGTGGAGGAGGACGTACTATTATACCTTTTAACGGAGGCAGCACGGTGGGTGGCAGTGGTCTGCGCAGCCATTAACACTATGATCCCAACACATGGCTGGTGAAATATTTTCTCTATATAACCGATTCAGTCCGTTCCACCATTATTTAAATGTCTTCATCATCTCCTATGATCATAACTCACTTGAACTAGGCCAAGTGATTCCAGTAATACTGATCCATATCCGTAAGCTTTCAGAGAACGTACTCAAATACAGATGAGATGAACACAGACTACGGACAAAGGACATGAAATAAACATACATATGAGCATAAATAAGCTTTTATTTTAAAAATAAAATTAACAAGGACCTGAAATGGCAGTGGATAGCATCGTTGTTAACGTATCCAGATTGCTTTTGTATCAAATCGTGGACCATGTATCTAGATACGTTAAGGGTAATGCACACACAAGTGACCAATCATGTCTGGCATTAAGCTAGTGCACAGCAACAGGATACTGCAGTCATGGTGATTTCAACATATAGTGTTTTTTTCTTCACATGGTTTTAATTTATTTTGTTTTTAGCTGGTTTGCTGTTTTTTTTTTCCTGGGCTTATGTTGTACTGGTTCTGTTATAATATATGATTTTTATCTGACCTTTAAAATGAGTACAAGAGACTAACAGTGTAAAGATTTCTTTTTCCACAGTTCCTCTAATTATAGAGTTCGCTGGGTTTACTCTCAAGTACAAGGATCTTGACTTAAAAGGAAAAAAAAGATGTCTATCAAAGGGCATATGAGCTGTACATTTCCATCCAACTGTATCAATTTGTATGTGGGGATGTTCTAAAAAAAACAAGTTAATCTATTCATCTGAGAATTTTTTCTTAGATGAGATCTTTTGCTGTTATGCTTCACTGATAACATTTCTTGTACAGTTGTGTCTTCTGAGATTGAACTCAGACCCTTGAAAGATCAAAATCTCCTCCTCAGTGAAATTTATTGTAATACGGTACATTTCTTAGATATGTGGGTCATCGGAAAGAAAGGGCGAGTCACAAACACAATCAGATAAAAAGTACCGACTCTTTCCAGCCTTCAGATGGATGACAAATGAAAAGAAAAAACAATATGAGGTTTCTTGGGAAGGTGCTGGTTCACCTCAAGCCTCCAGAACAGCATTTGCGCTCCTTATCATACATTCCCCATCTGTACTGGAGGGATGAACACCATTCCTCTGTAAGATTTTTCCCCAATTTGGTGTTGTGGTGATGGCAGTGGAGCATGTTGTCTAAAATCACTTGGGTCAAGAGTGCATTTTCATAAACCTTTCCATAGCTTGCTGTTCCTCATCCATCCACTAGTTGCTCCTCTTGAGTTCCCCCCTCCTGCCAGTCACTTGACCTCCGCACACTTGTTTCTCATTCCCTCATTGAGCCTCATTTAGCCCCAGTATATAAATACTACCAACTTCCCCACTCGTGGATGCCAAGCTGTCCAAGTTCCTGAAAACACGCCTGCAGCCTGCTGTCTGTTTCCTGTGTTTTACACCAGGCAGACACTGTGCAAATTGAGCCCAGTTTTAACCCTGAAGTGGTTGCCCCTGACTAATTTTACAATCTCATTTCTGCCAGATTCTGGCAGGTCGGAAATTTGGTCCGTTGTCAGCAATTTGAGCAGTTTGACAGTCCAATTTCCCCACAGAGGACCATAAAGTCTGAGGCTCCAGTTTTTACTTTTTTACCCTTACTTTCTGTTCATACTAGACTTGCTCCTTTTTTCTCTTTTTGTCAGAATTATTGAGGATGTGGTTGTCTTGTTTGAATAAATTGTATTGGACAAAACCAACTGGAGAATAACGTCTAAGTCTGCTGCATTAAGTTTAAAAGCTTTAGAATGGGAAGTGTCCTGTAAGAAATAAACAGAATTCAAAGTGCACCGAATGGTAAAATAAACATAATAACTTACACATTTACACAATCTCTTGTCCGTCTCCGTAATTATTTATTTAAATTGCTCACAGATGAAGAATATGGCCAAGAATGCACCCACAACTCCAGCTTACCAAATTGTGTCTCCCATTTCACTTCCCTGCAACCTGGTACCAAAGGAGTTCATTTCAGTGCAAGTAGAAAAGAAAACACTGATGACAGCAAACAGGGCATTGACATTGAAACAGGGTCTTCTGCACGCAAACAGTTTGCATAATTAAAGGTTGCAAATCAATCAGGGTGCTCCAGTCCTTTATTTCCCTTGGAAGGACATTGACATTGTTTGTACAAAAAAAAAAAACAGAACCGTGACATCGGCCAAATGACGTCAACTTAGGACAACTGTTGGTGGGCACAACCAGTTCCAACCCATTTAACCTCATCAGTGCTGAAAAAGAGATGCCAGTGTTTTGCACGACCATCTCAAATATTCTGAAGCATTGCCATCAGGCGACTGTTAATCACCCCCCACAGCTGTCCTCCAGGAGAAGAAAGGAAGTTATCAGATGTCTGTTTGTCTATGACAGAAACACAAAGACTCGATTTCACGTACATCAGACTGATGTGATCAAAAGTGGAGTTAAGCTTCTGCACAGAGATCATACCGATATGACAAAGTGGCAACCTCTGGGTCTGAAAAATGAAGCTAATGCCAAAGTGCCAACTAAAAATGAAGCGGAAAATTCCCTACCTGCAACAGAACGAGAACTTCTGACTGAAACTGCCACTGTCCCTCATCACAGATGAACATTTGCTTTTGGGCCTTATGTATTTTCTCCTTAGCAGCTAGACCAGCAACATATGATCTGGTCCCAAAACCATAAAAGATTGTCAGGCAAGTTTTGTTGTAGTTCAGATGACTGCTTGCTGGAATTAGACACTGTGCCAGAGTAATAGTTTGACTAGGCTTAATAGTTTTAATGAGGACATCAACTTTTACAGCCCAGACACACCAAACTAACCTCAAAGAACAATGAAAAAATGACTGTGACGTTGCCTCACATCACCTGTGTCTTGGCCAAAGAGGTTGCACATGAACACTTTGCAAAGACTACACCCAATGGCCAACCAGCATGTATGTTCTGCACCTGCGAGAGAGGAAATAACTCATCACACCAGCAAACGGTGGACAGCTGTATTTGTCATTTAAAAAGTGAAATTGAAAGATGGTCTTAACACCAGTTAATATATTAACAACACAATCTAGTGTTGAAAAAAGAGAGCATATTTACCATGCACCAGTGCACCACTTTCTCTTGACTTCAGCTGTTGGATTACTTTCCTCACCTCCATTTCTGTTCTTGTAGGCTGAGCTGAACCACTAATCAAAGTGATTTCATTCATCGACAAGCTCCACAGTCACTGATTCAATAGGTTGAATAGGCCAAAAAAATAAGCTGACGGGGGCGGACGAGGGCACAAGAAATGAGCGAGAATGGAAGCATAGGTTCTCTTGATGCCCCTCTTGACCTCCTACATCATCATGAGAGGCTCTCAACACCATCCCTCTGAATTTGTGATGTACAACTCTCTGAATTTGTTGCTCAGCCAAGAAGTTCTCTGTTCATTCCTATGGTGCATAAAGCCAAAAAAGTTGATGTAAGATAACCCAGAACCTCTGCATCTTTGGGTCCACAGCGCAAGTGCACTAGAGACTTTCAACAGTCAAGCAGCTAACTTGCAGTTTAGTCCTTCTTTAACTTGAATAGACATCAAATTATTCAATTGTGTGACTCTGCTAAACTTTCAAAATGTTGTTAGAGTGAATGGATTAAATTCCGATTGTAAAATGAATCGTTTCATGTGGCCTGTGATGCTCAAAAAATTAAATACCCCGATTTACAGATGTCTCTTTCACAATGTAAGTCTAGAAGAAAAAGTCTTTTTGGGTCCAATGGCATCACGAGACAGACCTGGAGGTTGTAATATCAAAGTTTGGCCTGGGGTTCAAAGCCCAGCGCCTTTCTTAGTTTGCGTGGTTCATGGCATGTGAACAGGCAGGGGACACTTCAGACTCTGTCCCATCTTCAGATGGAACAGTAAAAGCCATGTTGTAATCAGGCCATACATGATTACCGGCGAAATGATTACCATGGATCATGTCCACTCTGTCAACTGTGAGATGAGTGCAAACACCTACTGCTACCTTGCCAGAGACAAAACCTGAAAACAAGTGGAACAAAGAAGGGAACCAAACCTGACCCGGAGGAGATAGAAATCCATCAGAGATGAATGCCGACTGATCACCATCGTCACCTGGTAGCACGTCAGCAGCAAAGGAACTTGTTTGTTGAAACATATTCATCTGCCAAAACTCCAGCTTCATCATGACTTTTGATTTTCCTTTTGTTGATGCAAGTTGCAACATTACAGGACCAAAATGTCCTCAGCACTGCAGCCTTTACTACCTCATAGTTCTTGCTGTCTGACTTAGAGAGGGAAACATAGGCCTCTTGTGCCTCAGCCGTCAGGACACACTGGGGAAGAAGGCCGCGCTCTTCATCACACTGCTCTCTGGAGTCAGCCACTCTCTCAAACAAAGAGAAAAAGAGGTCTGAATCTGCATCTTTGAATTTGGGAACCAAACGCAAATTAATTGCAACATCAAATTCATATTCATTTTGAACAGAGCACTCATTAGACAGTCTTCCTTCTTTTATCCAATTCTGTCAACTTTGGTGTAGTTCCAATTTAGCCAATTTACTTTTTTGGCTTCTGCATTTCCTATTCCTTTTGTTCAGTTTGTTTCATTTTTGTAATGTTACAACTGTAATATTGGAAGTTCCTTGTTGTTCAAATGATAAAGCCAATGGTTTGAATAATAGTGAAGTTAGAGGGTGGGCAGTTACCAATATTTCAGCCTCCAGCAATTTGTTTTTCACAGCATTTTTTAGTTTCTTTCAACTTTTTGTCAAAGAGTTCAGTTCCATAATGCTCAGCAATTTTTAACAATTCAAGAAGCTCCTCAGAGGGAGACTTCATAAAACCCTCTGCTGCTGTAAATGGGCTGTATTTCAACAGTACCCAAAGTAGAACCCACGGGGAAAAGTCTACCAGGGATAATAAGACTCCAAACATAGGCTAGAAACTGGACCATAACTGGGCTCAGCTCTCACTGTCGTCGATCCAACATGATTGATTCTTCCACCAAAACGAGTGAACACCAAAGCTCATCAAATCTGGCACAACACGAATTCAACTTACCAAAAGCAGAAAAGCCAATTAAAAATAAGACCCAGGGACATGCATGTCTCTTCATTAACTGAATGGATGAGCCCCCATTTTGTCATGAACTGGATCACAGTTCAGACAAGGAGGAAGATCACAGATGTGTGCTGAACCAAAACTGAAGTATTTACAGAAGCAAAGCAGTATTATGTGTAATATCAGTGAAAGCAGTACATAAGACCTTAAAAAAGGAAGGATTTAAAAAGTAAGAAACAAAAGAAACAAGAGTGGGTCTCTAGGGGTCATACCACAGAAAAAAAGAGACTCACAGACTTTGTTTTTTGCATTCTGGTGACTTTTAAAGAGTGAAATATAACCAAATTGGTACTACATGGTTTGGCAGTTTTATGTTACATGCATTTAACTTGGTTTGGTTCTTGGTTCATGACCCTGTTACTCCAGAGTCCCAGAAGGAAGGAAGGAGGCCAGGCTGTAGGCTCGGCCCATGCCAGGTACCTCGAGCCTCAAATATCAAATATCGCCATTTTGTTATTGATTTTGTCATCGGACACCGATGCCAAAAAACACCTTTTGCAGTGGTAGGATATGCTGCCAGGCAACGTCAGTTCGTAACGCGGCTGGCGGGAACCTTTCATGGTGTCCTGATACAAAACCAGTCGGTAGCGATGGCCAAATGAAGCCTCATGAAGCATTTTATTTATTTTCTGAGCCCACTAGATGGTGCTTTTTGTTCAGCAAAAGATTGAAAGCACACTGAGTTGCCATTCTTTGAGCCTCTCTCTTTAAACCATGAGCGCCATCTAGTGGGCTCAGAAAATAAAGACAATACTTCATGAGGATTTATTTGGCCATCACTACCAGTCGGCCAGATGTCACATCAGTATGATACACAAATGGGCAGTGTCAATTTATAATACAGCTGGACAGAACTTGTTGCATTAGTATGATATGCCACAGGATGGCGTCAGTTTGAAATGCTGCCAGTAACGACGTTATAAAAGTTCCTATAGAGCGGATGGGAGTGAAGGTGAATTGGTCCAACAAACCCGAGATTTTCAACAAGGAGCCCAGTGTTTGCTTCCTGTATGAATATAGAGCCAGCTATTATATTCTTTCCAACCCTAACCACATGCTTTTGTTGACGGTGCGTCGTTGGTAGCACTGTCAACGGAAGATCAACAGCAGATACAAGAGAAACCTAGTGCCTAATATGAATACATGAAAGTCCACTGACAAAGCAGAGACGTAACGACTTGGGACAAGAACATGTTGGTACCCACAGCTGGCTGTCCTACCTCAATCACACATCTCTTGGTCATGGATGCCAAAGCATTACAGAACAGGAGGCTCAAGGTCTCTGAAAGACAGCTGAGTACCCTGCCACAGGGGAGTAGGGCAAGCTAGGTCACCCCAAACCCTAGAATCACCCCTCAAACTCCCGCTAGAGCATCTTGTTGGACTTGCAAACACGGTCCAGTGTTTCCCGGCCAGCATGAAGAAAAGGTGTCCATTCGCAGAGAGGGGGAAGCACTAAGGAGAGGGAAGACAGTGCACTTTTGGAGCAACAGGGCTTATACACGCTGTACAGTGGCAGAGAGAGGTTATGATAATGACAAGGAAAAGAAAAGGTGTGATGATATGTCATAAATTAAGAAAAATATGGGATAATTGTGACCCCGGGAGGAAAGCGGGAGAGGGCAATGAAAAACAGTCTCCTGGGAAAAAACGCAAGGGTTGCCAAGTATGGTAATGTAAGTGTGTGTGCATGGATGAGTGAAAAATGCTGTATGCTAAAAACTAACAAAGCAAACCAAACAAAGGGGACCATGCGGGAGCTGAGGACAAGCTTGCCAGGTGAACCTCTTCTAAGTGATGACCTCCACTCTGCCTGGTCTCTTTTTGCCTCCCCTTTCAGTGAGGCAGGGAAGCAGTGGGGGGAAGAAAACCAATGCTGAACATTCTTTAATAGGGTTAAAAAATGTATACTATTGCTGAATATGTTTTTACTAGAGAATGTGGTGTTTGAGATTTATCACTTGCCTTTGTTTTTTGCATGTGGTTTGTTTCTTTGAGCAATAATGACATGATTGGTTTTTAGACTTTAGCAAAATGAGACACTCAGCAGCAGCATTGAAATAGTTGCACTAGGCATTACTGGGTGCATGCTTAAAGCTCTGGTCATGTTTTATAGACAGCTACTCATTAAGAAACCAAGTTGTATTTGATGTGAGTGCAAAGTTATAATGAGTTTTGTAACGAAAATGCAACCTTAAATGAAATGTCTTCTGATTAACGGCGCCTGCACACAACAAACAACTATTATGTGGTGATTTCAAGCTCTCTCCTCAGTGCATATGGCAGGAACGCATCAAAAAACCTATTTAAACTTGCAGCTAACTTTGAGTTTGACAGTCTCTGAATGCCTCTGTCCTTCTTTCCAGCACCTCAGGTAATTTTGGAAACCGGTGTTCAGAGCAGCTAGCAGCTGTTGAGTCTCCTCCAAGAAACTTTGTGGCAAAAAAGATATTTGACTCCCCTCAGGCCGACCGTCAGCAGCGCATTCAACAATAAAAGAGCCAAATAATTACTGTGCCTGAGGAGGTGATGTGTCTGCAGCCCCCAGTGGTGCTCCATACAGTTCTGACTGCCTCCAGGCCTGTGATACAGGAAGATATGAGGGACTGATAACAGGAGGAAGTTAGTGATGGAACTAAGGGGAAACAAGGAAAATGAAGGCATGGGGGTTATTGTACGGGTGAGAGAGGAAGGATACAGCACATTTGTAGTGTTCAAACACATTTCTTCTGTAAAAACTACTTTGAGTTTGGGGCGTTGTTTGTCCTTTCGTGGAGCTTTTATTACTCTTGGTTGGATGGTGAAAATTGTCTCTTATTCCTTTGGGTGTGGGCTGATGTAAATGGTGGTATGTAATTCTTGCCATCCATTTCTCTTGTGACTGGTTGTAAAAAAAAAAAAAAACCACTAAACCATTAAACTTACTTCAATAAAAAAACATTAAAGAGAAACTCTAATTTCACTCATCAGTGTATTTCCAGGTGTTGGGGAATACTGCTGCTAATGTGCAAAAAGTTGTATCAAGCATTTTATGTCTCCAGAGGGAGCTGTGTGATGCCACTCGAGTCAGTGTTGGTTGGAGCTTCAGACTACAAGTTTACAAGACAGCAAAGCACAGTCAAATCCCTGTCCAAACTGTCAGCGGCTGAGTTGCATTGTGGATGATGTAAGTATAGTATTTCGGAGTAGCCATGCAACTTGTAGCAGCACTTACTTATCTACATCTCCTCATAACTCTCAGGTATCTACTCTATACTGACATGTGGAAAGTGATGCCAGCCTGTCTGGTCACTTTGGAAAAGCAAGTAGATGCTGCACAGCTAAACCATAGTTGCTGCCCATAGGTGGTGATCATAGAGTGTATAATAAAGATGAAGGACATGACAGCTAGTGATGGCCAAATGAAGCCTCATGAACTATATTCTTTATTTTCTGAGCCCACTAGATGGCGCTCATGGTTTAATGAGAGAGGGTCAAAGAATGGCAATTCAGTGTGCTTTCAACCTTTTGATGAACAAAAAGTGCCATCTAGTGGGCTCAGAAAATAAAGAAAATGCTTCATGAGGCTTTATTTGGCCATCACTAAACAACAGCCTCCCAAAACTTTTGGGTCAAAAGTAAAGCAAAACATTTTGATTGCCCCCTGGTGGACGGCTGCCGTATTGGTTATTAACCCTGCCCCTTTAGCAGATGGGACATGAGCCAAACTAAAACAATAAAAAATCAAAGTAGGCCTAACTAGTGATGGCCAAATGAAGCCTCATGAAGCATATTCTTTGTTTTCTGAGCCCACTAGATGGTGCTCATGGTTTAAAGAGAGAGTCTCAAAGAATGGCAATTCAGTGTGCTTTCAACTTTTTGTTGAACAAAAAGCGCCATCTAGTGGGCTCAGAAAATAAAGAAAATGCTTCATGAGGCTTTATTTGGCCATCACTAGGCCTAATGTCCAAATAAATTTTTCCCAAATATGGTTTCTTTGTCGTTTTAAGCAGTTCGTATCGGGCTGATGTATGTTCAGGTGTTTGTTATTAGTTAGTTATTTGATGCTATAAAAAGTGTGTTTGATGTCATGAGTGAGAGCTGTGTGTGCCAGTTAGTGTGTCTGCGATCAATGGCATTGCTTGGGTATATGGGTATTTATACTGGGGTGAGAGCAGCTCAGTCCATAGGGACTGCTCAGGGCACCTGTCCATGGGCAGCCCCGTCGCTCTGACATCTCTCCACTTAATATCCAACGAGTTATGATGTAATGTTGCAACTAGTGTTTTATATGGTGTCACCTACTACTTTAACAACTTTAACAACAGCTCACCATTCAACATGATTTTGACACCTGTACATGTATAAAATGAAGTCCTTTGGTTCCATCAGTGAGTGAGTGCGAGTGAATGGTTACTGAGTAGCACGTGGCACCTCATATGCTACCCTAGACCACCAGTGTATGAATGGGTGACTGTGATATGTAGTGTCAAGGTGCTTTGAGTAGTTGGAAGACTGGAAAAGTGCAGTCCATTTACCATTTGCTCCAGCTGGCCTGGCCTGGGACATGAGCCAGTGACCCTCCGGTTCCCAATCCAGGTCCCCATGGACTGAGCTACTGCCACCCCAACATATATACCCATCTGACCAATCACAAGCACACCGATTGGCACACGTCACTCTCAATCATCACGTCAAACACAGTTTTTATAGCATCAAATAACTACTAAAATGAACAAACAAACAAACTGCCTAAAATGACAGAAACTATATCTGGGAAAAATTTATTTGATGTTTGGCCTACTTTGATTTTTTATTGTTTTAGTTTGGCTCATGTCCCATCTGCTAAGGGGGCAGGGTAATAACCAATACTGCAGCCATCCACCAGGGGGCAATCAAAATGTTTTGCTTTACTGCTGGGGAGCTGTCATGTCCTCTATCTTTACAATACAGTCTATGATCACCACCTATGGGCAGCAACTATATGTCATGATCCTGGGATTTGTTTCTGTCATCCTATTGAGTTTTCTGTTTGTGTTCCTTGTTCATGTTATTCATTCATGTTTAATCTGCTTCCTGTTTAACTTTGTAGATTCTCTCCTCATGTGTCATGTCTGGTTTTACTTCCTGTCTTTGTGTGTTTTCCCGCTTGTTTTCTGTCACACCTGTCTCGTTAGTCCTTCCCTGTTCCCAGAGTCTTCCCTTCACACCTGTTCTGTATCAGCCTTGTTTGCTCCACCCTAGTGTTCCCCTCCACACCCTTGTTGTTAGCCAATCCCCATTGCTCTCCTTTTGCCTGTGTCTTCCTACTCCAGCTGTGTCTCATTCTTGTGATTATTTTTCTGTGTACATATACCTGTGTGTTTCCATTTGTCTGTGTTTATTCCTGTGCTCATTCCCGTGTTCTCTGTGTTGTTTCTGGCTATTTCCTGCCTGGTGTTCTCTTGGATCTTTAATAATCAAAACTTTACCAGAATCTTCCTTTTTTTGAGTCCATTCTAGACAAGTTGTCTTAAGCTGATTATTTTGAATTAAAATAATCAGTATTGTTGTATTGGCAGGAAAATAAAAGGATTTTAAATGCAACATAAGCCTCTTTCACAATAGGTTCCAGTTACAGCAAGTTTAAATCAGATCTGATGCTGCCATATAGTTCCACCCTGGGATGGTTAAATATTATGACATGTCACATCTAGTGTTTTATGTGTATTGGTGGCACACCCAAGTGCTACATTGCAGTATTTATCATTGGAGGTGCCTTGATGTGAAATAGCTTCAGTGACAAACTTGTAGTGTAGCTTGCTACTGTCTGCAACAGCCACATGACAGCTCAGGGGCCTGTTGTTCGAAAATAGAATTAACCAATCCAGGATATGTGGAAAAGCGAGGTTGGACAAAGTGTCATAAGTCCATCCTGGCTTAACTGGTTGTTCGAACGGCAAGCTAAGCTGAGGAGGAGCGGCTATGTCAAGCCAGGTGTAACTTATTCAGGTGAGTGCGCGTCCACGGCTTTCTTAAATAGACCACATGGGTCGATCACAGTTTCACTGATGCACCAATGGAGAGGACACATGTGGCTTACTTCTCGCCCAGTGAGCAGCGTGTCATCATGGGCACTTATGAGGAGGTTAAACGTATAATAACTGAAACAGGAAACAGCAGCAATTACTAAGCAGAGAGAAAATGTGTGGCAGACACTTGCGGACCGACTGAATGCGTAAGTATGCTAATCTAAAAATATACACTTGCTGCACAAATGAATCCGTCATAATTACAATTAAAGTTCCCTTCACAAATTAACAGTTGTACACACTACATCATGTATAAGAAGTCAGTGATGTGGTGCTCATAGAAAATATATATGTAGCATGACACAGATGCTGAACAATCTGACAGCCTGCCTGGAAATATAGTGAGTAATGCCAGTTGCTGTGCTAATAGATATGTGTTTTACAGAATTCACAAACTGTCACACAGCTATATGCAAGTCATCTGAGGAAGCAGATAGGGCTGGCTCCAGTGTGAGAAGAGGAAGCTGCAGGACATGGAGCTTGACAGACAAATAAAGAAAAAAAACTTAAGGAAACTGGACTTGGAAATTAAGAAACTACAGAAAGAAGTAAGTGACTTTAATGCACACTGTGAGCATGACTGTGATGCAATGTATTAATCAATGTTATTTCTCTTTCTCTCCACAGCTCAAAGCAGACACTGACTGATTGCAGTATTTTTCATCTAAATAAAATGAGGTCAAAGAATATTGTGGTTTCATCTTCCTGTTTTTTGTTAACTGGGAATATAATTTGGGAAGGTCATACAGTTATGAAACCTAATAACCACTAATTGTGTGCTATGCCAAATACACCTCCTTGTATGTGTATTCCAACAATTAATCCTTTTATTGGTGAGGATATGTGCATGTCAAAGTATCCTTGGGCAAGATGCTGAACCCCAGATTACTCCCAATATTGTATGCACCCAGTGTGGTAGACTGACGGCATTAGTGTGTGTCAGGTAGCGGATCCCATCCCCTGAAAAGCGGTACCGCTCATACAGGTGGTCGTCATGGTGGAACAACGGATCCGACCTGTCCCGCAGCACTCGCTCGCGTCTAAATGCTCTGTGCACAATAAGTGCCTCTTCCTCTAGTCCTGCAACCTCATTCAAAAACGGACATGCCATTGTGAAGAAAGAAACACACACGTCATGTGTATGGGACTTTATATATTGCCCTTATCACTGACTTCATTGAAGGTACCTGATGATGCTGATTGATTGACTGACTGATTCATTCATTGATTCATTGATTGATTATTTTAATGACCACACAGCCAGGCTGATGGAATTTGTTTCCAGTACAGCTCATTGATACAGGCTCCAACATAAAGGGCATTAAACATTTACACACTGACGCCCAGTCACTTATAATGCCAACATGAAAGAACAGCTTTTTCGTCAGCGTCGGACATGGAGGACACTGCTCAAGCGCCCGTATTAGACAACTTATGAAAGAGATGGTTGGTTTGCTGCCTTTTATTAAATCACATATTTAGTCATTTCTTACCTTGTTTATATTTTCTACTCTCATCTGTAATTAAGTTTCTAATGGCATTTAAATGTCCTTTTATAAAGTGTTTATTTTGCATTATGTCTCAGTGCTTTTGAAGTTTTATGTAGAACACTCTGAATCGCCTTGTTGCTGAAATGTGCCATATAAATAAACTTGCCTTGCCTAGACATTTCCATAGTGAGTTTATTTTGCAGTAATGATTGACCGTAGAATGCCAGGCTTTGACAGCACCATATTCTCTATTTATACACAAGCTGTAGAATGTGCCATAGGTGTCATACACATATGAACTCCTTACTGGGCTGGGAAGACGGTTGCAGCAAGCTTAACTTTATAATCAGACATGACAACAAAACCACAACACAAATTATTTCACTCCACACTTTATCATCTTGTTGAATGCATGACTCATTAATATAGTCAAACTGTTATAAATTAATTTATATGATGTTATAGGAGAATGGGTTACTTACAATTTGAATACTGGTGAATGCAAAACGCCCTGAAAGTGTCAGGAAAGGGACGTCATTTAAATATTGACTTCCTGTAGACCCTGATAAATTTAAAACCTCAGAAGCTGCAGTAGGCATGGAATGAGAATGGACGGCAAAATTAGTTTCAGTAACTGTGAGCACTCACTGGTACAAATTCCTGTTGTGGTCCTAATGATGAAAAAGAAACACCAAACAAACATCACAGTTTGTAAGGAGGTGACTGCAAGGTTGAAATGTGAAACCAAAAGTGACACCTCAGGAGCACGGCACTGGATCATGGATGGATAATATTTGAAGAGCTTAGTCCCCTCAAACTCTAATCCCCCCGCTGAGGGATAAATATGTCTGCGGGAGAAGATGACACAAAAAAGTTTTAGTACATGAAAAGAACCAAATTATGCCGATGCACGTGATGTCCAATGCATGTGAAATACTCACATTCCTCAAGAGCTGAGCAGCATGCTAGTGTGGAACTTATTACCAGGTGCAGCCCAGCCAGCAGAAGAAAATGTTGGCGTTGTGCATTTCTGCAAACCATAAATTCTAAAATATTTGACTGTACTTTCACAGTAAATTACAATAATGCAAAACAATGAAATAATTTTAAATCAGCTAGAGAGGATTCTGGTTTATTTTTTCAGGTCTGTGTGAGGTAAAGCAGTTCTTCCACCTTTCATCTCATCTCGTCCCAGCCACAGAGTGACATGGTTTTTACTGGCGTTAGACCAACCCAGTCTCACTCCAAAGTTGTCAAAATCCAGTGACTTGAGGCGTCAGACGCCAAAGAACAAAGCTGTCCTTAAACATCAGGATAATACTCGGTATTATAATATTCTAATGGTGCTCGTGGCATCAGGGGGAAATAAAGTGGGACAAGAACAAAAGTTAAGGTGGTGAAAGTCAGAGTGTTGCAGGCAAGAGGGGTGGTGGATGGTAATGATGGCCAAATGAAGCCTCATGAAGCGTTTTCTTTATTTTCTGAGCCCACTAGATGGTGCTTTTTGCTCAACAAAAGGTTCCAATCCAATCCAATCCATTTTATTTATAAAGCACAATTTAAATAAACACAAAGGTTTCCAAAGTGCTGTACAGTAAAATAAACACAATAAAACATAATAAAAAGACAAAATACTACATAAAATCAACAACCTACGTGGTGTTAAAAGCCAAAGAAAAGAGGTGAGTTTTAAGAAGAGTTTTAAAATTAGACAGTGAGGAGGCCTGTCTAATGTGCAGCGGCAGTTCATTCCACAATTTTGGAGCTGCAACCGAAAACGCTCGGTCCCCTCTGAGCTTCAGCCTAGTTTTGGGAACCCTCAGGAGCAGCTGCTCAGCTGACCTGAGAGATCAAACAAAAGGTTGAAAGCACACTGAATTGCCATTCTTTGAGCCTCTCTCTTTAAACCATGAGCGCCATCTAGTGGGCTCAGAAAATAAAGAAAATGCTCCATGAGGCTTCATTTGGCCACCACTACTGGATGGGTACAACAAACACAGACATTCATCTGGGAGAGCCATCTTCGTGTCTCATAAGATTATAAAACCAAACCCTGTTCTTTTTTTCTACACCCAACCACTGAGTGTTGGCAAAACATAACCATGTGCACGAGTTGCTGAAGGAAAAAGAAATGTCAATTTGTGGGGTTGTACCAACGTAGTGCGTTTATTTTGAAAGAGACTGTATGTAAACAGTAAACTTCCTGTGAAAATGGAAGTGTATTTTCAAAGAAGACAATGCATGTAACAGACAGAACTTGACATGGCGTCCCTGAACATCTACCGCCAACGCATCCAGGGTACCTTTCACGTCGTATCTAGACGAGGAAAGTCCATGACCAAATGTCAATATGTGACAGTGAGAATGTGTTGGTTGGACATACTGTTTGCCAATTAGTCAGTTCCTTGGTCCAGCACCTTGGTACAGACTGAAATAGCTCATCTACCACTGATTTGACAGCTGTGACATTCAACTTGATACAAAGACGCAGAGCGTCAAAGTGAGCAGTGGATTTCTTCATCATGCAGAAAGCTCCTGGCTTTAGGGCGAGCAGAAGTAGGTTCTCTGTGGACACATACAGCTCAAATGTCTTCTTATTGAAACTTCTATCAGTGTGTAAAACAACATTTCTTTCAAAATAAATTTGTCTAAAAATACTCCAGCTGTCTCAAAGCCATGTCCTGTGTTGCAGCTATGTTTGTCTCTCTTAATTTGTCTTCTAAGTGCTGCTGCATCTGTCACAGTTCTTGCCAAAGGGCAGCAAAACTTCTGTCTGTGCCCAGCATGTTTAATATACCTATTGTCCGGGATGTGTTGCCTTCACCTGACTACGTGACAGCTGGGGGCTTTGCAAGATGGAGCTGAGGTTCTCAACTGGCTCAGAGACTGACTCAATCAACATTAAGCTGCAAAGAAACCTAAAGCCTGAGAACGCTTCATACAGTCTCTCTGCCGTGCTTCCAGCATCTGAGCCAGAGCTGTTCAAATGCTCTGTAGTGTTGCTGTACAGTAATGCTCTGACAGCTTTCTCACATCGTGCCCACCAAACTGTGCTCACTTTGGTTTTCCAGTCTTAGTGGGGGAACCCTCTCTAACCCTGAGACATGAACTCCTGCTGAGCCTGAGTCAACGGATCCTCTCCTTGCACTTTTGCTGTCATAAATCCATAGTGTACTCAGTGGCATCCACTGAGATCGACACACTAAGCAGAACATTTAATGTCAAATCAAAAGAATGTGCACTGGTTCAAACAGAATGAAAGCATCCTTAATTGTGTGCCCAATCTCACACTTAGCCATTTCATACATATTGAGCATCCAGATTACGTCCAGATACCAATTATGCACATCAAAGGGCAGAATAAATTCATTTACCACAGTTCAGTGGAAGAAAAAATGAAATATAGTCATTTTACTCGAATCATATGCAAACATTAATGCAACCTTGTCACTAAACCAAAACTCGTCCATGTGTACAAAGACTTAATGTTGCCATCCGGGACAAGATGCCCAGATTTTTATGGATACATCTGTTAAATGAGCTAACATTTTCTGGTTTATGACCGCAAGCTGAACTATTTTTCTTTTTGAGTATTTACTATCCACTGAAGGTTACTGCGACACGAGTGCTTACTGGTCACTGAGATCCTCATTAGTTGCTGTCTTGGCAACAGCTTCTCCTGAGGTCCATATTGAAAGAACATACAATGTTTGTACAAACGCTCCATACAGCAAACAATATAGCTACAAGATCTCCACAGAAGGTTAAAGTTACATGAAAACCACATGTACAGAACATATAATCACACTCAAACAGAACAATGTAAGTAGGTTAACAGGAAAAGCAAAAAAGCAATAACAGTGTCAGTTCATTCAAACGCCCACATTGCAAAGAATTTAAAAACACCCTGTTATAATTGTTTATTTTGAAGGCTGTCTTCAAGAATAACCCCTTGAAACAAAATCAGATCAAATTTTATTTTAACTAGAGCCCATCTTGCAATTGGATCACTCCATCTGTGATACAGCGATCCGTGATTTCAAGCAAACGTTGACTAGGGACATAAAGTAAAGTGTGGGGGGCAATGGCCTTTTTCCTACTTCTGGTGCCCTTGCTCCGGCCTCACCCATCTTCAGACTGAGGCATCGTTTGATCTCCAAACACACCTCTGTAGCCTCTGCAGTTTTATATCTTGAATGGCTGCAGTTGTTGCAGTGACAAAATCTGTCCACAGACAGACTAACCAACACGTTCTCTCTCCGACCTCGTCACATGTCAATGTTTGTTCATGGACTTTTTATGTTGACATATAGGCCTCTAGTATCGCAGACCAGGCGAGGCGGAGGCACAACGCACCTGCACTTCGCCAACTAGGTGTGGCCAGGCGCCCAAACTTCTCCCAGGAGGAAACTGATGTTTTGGTCCGGGAGGTCCAAGCTCGCAGCGTCCGAATATACGGAACTGCGAGCAGACCTCCACGGGCTGATGATGCAAAGGTAGCCTGGGAGGAGGTCACCACAATTGTAAATCAATGTTGTGTTTCTCTCGTGCGCACGCTCTCTCTTTCTCTCTCGCGCTCTCACTCTGTTTCTTTTCTTTTGACTTTTCTAAGATGACAGATGCTGAATATATACTCCCTATCTGATGCTGTGGCTGTTTGTGGTTGGCTGAGAGGGATGTGAACTCATTAGTTTGCAGCTGTGTTAATCAAATCAGGTTGGGTTTCCATTACATGTGCAAAACGGTGCCAATCCCCTTTGATCTGACATCAGATGTGACGGGACAGTTGATGTAGAGATACATTTATGTGCTGATTGCAGATAGTTGCATTGAATAGTGTTTTTTTGGGTATTTATTGCATCGTTAATGTGCCTAACATTCTGGAAACCTGCCTGTGAGGTTTTGGTGACGTGTGCGCACTGTCCGCCGGTCAGCCAAACTTCCACTTACACCGGCTGCGCCCCGCCTGCACTGACAGTAGACCTGGTGTCAGCTGGCGAGCTTTTAGCGCACCTTTGGTGAAGCCTTTGGCACAAAACTGTCACTGCGCCAAGCTGCATCTGTCGACACCTCCCCCTGCTGCGCCACCACGCCCATCTCAGCGCATCTCGGTCTGCCAAACTACCAAACTGAGTGCGTCTCGGGTTGCGCTGCTCGAAACTAGCTCTGTGCGGGGTTCGCCACCCTGCGCCACACCGGGAAACTAGAGCCCATAATGTGCAAGTTACCCAGGGTGCATTGGGTGTTGACGTCCTGGGACGCCATGTCAGCTTCTGCCTACATGCATTGTCTTTCAAAATACACTTCAGTTTTCATGGAAATGTACAGTTTGCATACAGTCTCTTTCAAAATAAAAGCACTACATCAGTACAACACCGCAAATTGACGTTTTTTTCCTTCAACAACAAACACATGGTTACTTAAAACAACACACACACACACACACACACACACACACACACACGTGGTTGGGTTTAGGAAAGAATAACAGGGGTTGACTTCACAGTCATATGGGAAGCAAACACTGGCCTCGCGGGTGAAAGTCCGTAGTTGTTGGACCTATCCACCAACGTTACTCAGACTTATTGCCAGCTTAACTTACATTTTTGTCCCACGCACATTCCCCCCTGACACCACCAGGTGCTGTTCATTTAATGTAACATCATGCTAAGGTGAAAGGAAGGCGTTTTTCACTGGTGTCTGACACCGGAAGTCACTGCCCAATCACTGATATTCGACCCATAGAGTTCAGAGTGAGACCTCATTGGATTAGCAGCGGCAGGATACTCAATATGGCTACAGTTGGTGTCAGCAGGACCATATTTTGCCACACACACACTTAGACACACATAATAAGAATAAAAAATAATTATATGGCATCAACAGTGCTATGAGTCTGTCCAACAAATTTTGTGCAAAGGTTTTCATTGTACCACTGTAGTGCATTAACAAAAGCAACCAGTTCTAGGGCATCTTTGTCATATCATGGGTATAAGGTAACTACTAGTGATGGCCAAATGAAGCCTCATGAAGCATTTTCTTTATTTTATAAGCCCACTAGATGGAGCTTTTTGTTCAACAAAAGGATGAAAACACATTGAATTGCCATTTTTTGAGCCTCTCTCTTTAAACCATGAGTGCCATCTAGTGGGCCCAGAAAATAAAGAAAATGCTTCATGAGGCTTCATTTGGCCATCAGTAGTAACTACATCTTCCAGCTGTACTATAATTCTCCCTCCCAGCATCCCAGTTCAAAAAAACAAAACTAGAGGCCATCTTGAGGTGGGATTTCTCCAGTCACAATAAGACAATCAGACACTTAAAACAAATGTGGGCCAGGAGCGTAAAGTGGTAGAGGCTATGGCCCCTTCCTTACTTCCTACCACCCCACTTCCGGTACCAGTGCTTGTATCATACCAGTCTTCAAACTTGGCCTTTGTTTTGATCTCACTGTAAAGTTTGGTGACTGCATCTTGCACGGTTGCCACACTATTGCATTGACAAAGTATGTCCCCACACAGACAGACAGACATGTACCTGGTAATTCTGTTAGTTCTCGTTAAAGTTGATGTCGTCAGGACCATATTTTGCAATGACGATACACACAGACTGACAAAGTGAAAGCAATACAGTCAAATGAAAACAAAGAAACAGCAGTGAGGGAGCAACGACTGCAGGAAGCTTGGCCTTGTGGCCACGCAGTCTGATTACATTATGGCAGTATCATGTCAGGGTTGTCACTGTCTCATAGCTTGACGAGAGCTCAGTTGTGCTGAAAGATGTAAGTGAAACAGGTGGAATAGATAAATACCAAATTTTATGAGCTGTGTGTTAGTGCAGGTCAAACAGCTGGATGTCGGATGTTTTACTGCCCACCCCATTGAGTTAAAGATTCCCTCAGCAACACAAAATACACTGGACAGATAAGAACTGGACAGCCAATGTACTCGCCTTGTACCACAACCAAACAGATGTCTACTATTAATCCAGGAAATGGAGATTATTCTCATGGTCTGGTGTGTGTAAACAGATTTATTCACCTGAAGAGGCGATCCATAGCAGCTTGAAGTACAATCAAATGGCATGCCCTCCCCCATATGGCTGCTGGTTGTCTCCTGCATACTAATGTAGGGCTTTAATTAGAATGTGTTTCCCTTGTATAGATTAGCATACCAGGGAAAAACCCTGTGTCCTTTCATTTAAGGGAAATTTCTTCCTTTTTGATATGGATTTCCAGTCAGTGTTGGAGGTAAATGTAGCTCAATGAAGCAAAAAAATTCCTCAGTGCGTGCTGTATTGATCGCGAAAGCTCAGGGAGCGGTGTCTACATTTACCAGAATGCATTGTGCACAGACTTTTGATGCCCATAGCTATTAGCCTACGAGCCTTTTTCAAAATATGCTTACAATGTCTGTAAAACACCTCGTATTAATGTGGTGTTGGCAGGACAACAATGTAAGTGAAGGGGGCAAATAGACAGTGGCGGGCAGGAGGGGCAGTGGATGGGTCCAACAACCACCAACTTTCACCTGGGAGGCCGGTGTTTGCTTCCTATGTGTAATGCCAAACCCGGTTATTTTTTTCCAAAATCAGCCACGTGTGTGTGTTGGCTAAATGTAGTCATGTGCTTATGTTTGCAAGAAAATGTCAATTTACAGTGTTGTATGGACGAAGTGTGTTTCTTTTTAAAGGGACTGCACATTTCCTGTGAAATCAAACGTGTATGTGATGAGGTCGGAGTGAGAACATGTTACACGGTCAAGCGAACAGCTGCCTCTCGGGTGAAAGTCCGGAGTATGTTTGAACCATCCACGACCCCTCCCCTCTGCTCTGTAGGGGCTTTCCAGTTCCTTAAAGTACGTTATTACCAACCTTTAAACTGACACCATCCAATAGCGTCATTTACTGGGGCACCTTTTGTGACGGTATGATACAATTGACACTGCCTGGTCACAAATCAAATGTGAGAGGTGTCCTATCACTGACAAAGCAGCAGTATTTGACGAGTTGGGAGTGAGAACAGGCTGCACTGTCTCCTCAGATTATGGAGGGAACAACAGATTTTGCAGCTGCTGAGCTTTCTCAGTCAATATAGCACACGCTGGGGATTTTATTGCCTCAATTGACAACATTTACAATCAATGTTGATTGGACGTTCACATAAAAGGTGGCAATTTTTCCCTTTAGAGGCATCGGTTACCCCTGATAGACGACTTTGCCACAAGCTCTTTCACAATTGTGAGAATAGAGTCAACACCAGTAACCTGTCATACTGTATTTAACATTAACATGTTCACACATTTGAATATTAGCAAGCCAGTTCATGGCTGTGTCACAAAGACATACAGACAGCAGCAACCAAAGTATCTGATGTTTCAGTCCCTTCAGCCATCCACTGCTGTGGTGGAGAGGCAAATGATGAAATCTTCACCTCACGTTAGTGAAATCTAATGTGGGGCACAGCACACGTTTGCCATGCTATATGCACCCTAACACAGTTTACTTTAATTTATATGTTTAGCTTGAGTTTTCATTGTACATCATTGAGACATGTTTCCATCAAGCACTATCTGCTCGCCTGACTGAATAAACTGAATAAACATTCCTCTCCAGCGATGTTTGGCCTCTAGATCAAACAGGATATGAAAGCCTCATACCTTGAATTCCACTGTAGCAATTTGCTCACTACAGTCAGTATACAACAATGCCACAGAGAGACAGTCTGCATCAGCCTGATGATGTAACATGAATAAGGTTGCTGTGATTAATGGCAGCTCCATGGTAACCATTTGAGCTTCTGCTTTGCCTCCTCTGTTTGTCTGAGCTTCTGTGGTGCCTCCTTTGTTGTTTTCACATTCGTCTGTCATTAGATGTCTCACTTTCAGGCTTTCTTTTTAGCTCCTGCACCCCTAAAACTACCATGAAAGAACAGTATCTTAGAATTATTATTTTTTTAAATCTTTTGTCTACAGTTTTGCAGCCCATGACAGTTTTAGATATTTTACATTTCCATACCCTTTGGCTGTTCTGACGGTTCAAATTACCGAAGCCCCATTAGTCCAAAAGATGTCCCATTGGATGGAAAGCCCATTTCTTTGACAGTCTAATATTTCAAAACATTAATTGCTCCATAAGTCTGTTTCTGTGAAAATACAGACTTTCTGTAGTAGGGCTGCCCCTGACTGAGAATTTTCCCAATCAACCAGCAGTCCTCATCAGGGTCCATCAGTGGACTAGTCTTCTGCATGTTTCTGTTATGAATGTAATGATTAAATGATATATTTTGGTGGTTTGAGTTGAAGGTGTGAGAAAGAATAGTATCAGTAACATTGTTAACACTGTGCTACATTACAGAGAAATACAAACCGTACTAATGAACCTTCATTAATATAGGCCTATATTTTATCTCCAAGTGCACGTCACACACTGAGCGAGCCGCCTGTTAATGACGCTGTGGGCTAATGGGCATGTAGCTACTTCCATGTTTCAGATGATACGTCATGTTTGTAGTCAACCAATGAAGATGAGTTTACATATCACCTTGGGTTCGTCCTTCACCTTCTCAAAATGATCCCACACTTTGGATTTCCTGCCCGACATGTTATTAACTAGCCTGTGGAATAACCGCAGGTACCAGCCCTGGAAATTAACCTGACGAGGACACTTCCTGTGTCTGTCCTTTCAAATTAAAATCACACATGGTCCAGATATATTTCCTTACAGCGTTTTAACCACTGATCTAGGTTATGACAGACCCTTCGCAGTGCTTCTCAGCTGTTTTTGCCAGACTTTTGCTGCATTACTCAGCAGTGTCTGAGCCACCAAAACTGGGTGTTCTTTAGTGATGGCCAAATGAAGCCTCATGAAGCATTTTCTTTATTTTCTGAGCCCACTAGATGGTGCTTTTTGTTCAACAAAAGGTTGAAAGCACACTGAATTGCCATTCTTTTGACCTCTCTCTTTAAACCAGGAGCGCCATCTAGTGGGCTCAGAAAATAAAGAAATTGCTTCATGAGGCTTCATTTGGCCATCACTAGTGTTCTTCACTAACCCATCCCTGCCTTTCCAGCAGCTTTTGTGCCACCAAACATGGGATTTTAAGGCCGGAACATGTTTTTTTCTCTAACCAAGTGGTATTTGTGGCTAAACCTCACCATATGTTTAGCAGAGCATTGATGTGAAACATAAACTTACATATTTGCTACAAAATGACGTACAAACATGATGTATTTGTTGTTTACAGAAACATATAATGTGAACATTTTTTCTTGCGATTGTGTTATCTAACTGTAGGTAATGTCTATTTTCACACAAACGATACTTCGGAGCTTTGAGTGTATCATGTGTGTTTTATCAGATAACAGGCTGTCTGATAAATGGACTTTCAGTCCAATGGGAACATTTTCGAACTTACAGGGCTTCAGAATTTTGGGCTGTCGGAACAACGGTATAACCAGTGCCAGGTTCATTTCAAACATATCAATTTTCCGTCAGTAGACATCACTTCTGTTTTGTAACAAAACTCCTTACGTACACATCATACACCTCCATGGATCTCTGGATTACCTGGATAGATTTCCCTTGATGCACCAGGCGCTTGACCAGTGGACACTGACATGTAATTTGACCTCAGTTTTCTCTGTGCAATCTATTTCTTTATTGTATCCTGTCATAATGTCTTATGCTGTCCATTGGCTGTGTAAAATGTCTAAGTGCACTACTCATATGTAAGGGTTCCTCAGCTTATATACAGTTTTGAAAAAGAGACAAATATGCAAAAATGAAAGCTCTTATCACTATCAAAAATCATCTTTTGTCATATTCCAAAGCAAAGGCAATGCATTTCCTCGTTAAAATATCTTGTTTCCTGAATAAAACTGATCCTTCTCTCTTTACTAAATGTGAAAATTTGTATTTTGTGATTAATTAAGGTAAGTGCTCGAGGTTTAGGGCCACTTTGTGAACCACTATGTTATACTGACCTGTGAAACTTTTATAGGCATACTGTATTATCATTCTATGGACACTGACTCATGAATCACTTATACAAAAAACTTTATTTAACTTTTACATATAGTCACATTTTCTGTGTCAAAGCCTCATATGATATCTTAAAGATGACAATCACTGCAATCACTGCCAATGCACAGACCTAATCTGACCTTGTGTTTGCATGTTATGTTGAAATTTTCTTTCCTGAGCATTGTCAGCTTTCAAAAGAAATTCACATTATTTGTTCCTCAATAAAGCCTCATTACATTAAAGGGTGCCCTTCAGTTGTACTGTGAAGCAACAGTGAAACCCACAGGAACAAGCTGCTTCTGTTGCTACGAGAAAAGACACTGTCCTAAACATGGTTTTATTCTCATAGTGAGTTGACCTATGAGTGTGGGCCAGCCAAAGTCTGCAGCCACAAGGGAATAATTAACATGTTAACATTTAAAGCCCTTAAAATAATATCTCATAACTCAGCAAAGGCCTGATGGGACTTTTCTGTATCATTTTTTTTTCAGTGGCTGATCTTTGTTGTTGCAGTGGAGTTGAAAAACTGTAAACTTGTGAGCAAACAGCACAGGTACAAATGTCTAACTATCTTGCTATTCTGCTAGTTAATTTAGTTTGATGTCCTTTTGTTTACCTCTTTTTTAATGACAATCCCAGAGGTTCATACTGTCATTCAGGAGTTTTATTATAACCGTCCTATGGCACACCATCTCTCACAAATCTTTGTATAAACAGCTCTCACTTGTACCGTATTCTGCCATCCATGAAATATAAAATATTCATGTTTGTCATTATGTGAATAAAGGAATGAGTCCTGTTCTCCAAAAAAAAAGTGAGAAACTCCAATGATGCTTTTTTCTGTTATTTTCTGTTTAGTGTTGTTTAACTAATGAATGAATGGATTTCACTGCTTTGACTAAAGTGTTACTATGGAAACTGCATCTCTATTGTTGTTCCATCCACTGTTGTAAAACACAACAGTGGATGGAATAAGGTGTGTGCATGCTTCATTATATCCCAGCTGTCTTAGTGGAGTTTGTTTTTTCACTCATTGAATTTTGCATAGTTATGTCCTGTTAACAAGCACTGGCTCTCTCTTTGGTCAGTGATGTGAAGGTAAACTTACAATTTGGTTGAAATCTGAAACAAAATATCTTCAGATAACAGCTGCTGAGAAATACCGATGAAATTAGCACACTACGTACTTAGCATAAAGTTACACGGTTAGGTTTAGGAAAAGAAACACGGTAACAGCATACCTTAAAATGGCCTAACCCTAACCTGAACGCAAGTCTCCTGGGGGAAAGTCCGGTGCTTTGTGACCCAGTCACGACCCCAGCCTGTCACTTTAAGCTGACTACTTCTTTCTTTACCCTTGTC
This sequence comes from Epinephelus fuscoguttatus, assembly GCF_011397635.1. Lineage (NCBI taxonomy): Eukaryota > Metazoa > Chordata > Actinopteri > Perciformes > Serranidae > Epinephelus > Epinephelus fuscoguttatus. The sequence continues at coordinate 34,523,100 of NC_064772.1, read as the reverse complement.
AGCCCGTTTGTCATGTGACCACTGGCTCCTGGATTACACGGGTTATATACAAATTATATTGCATTACTTTACATAGCTACTAGTAGTGACGGCCAAATGAAGCTTCATGAAGCATTTTCTTTATTTTATGAGCCCACTAGATGGAGCTTTTTGCTCAACAAAAGGTTGAAATCGCACTGAACTGCCATTCTTTGAGCCTCTCTCTTTAAACCATGAGCGCCATCTAGGGGGGTCAGAAAATAAAGACAATGCTTCATGAGGCTTCATTTGGCCATCACTAGTTGAAAACACACTGAATTGCCATTCTTTGAGCCTCTCTCTTTAAACCATGAGCGCCATCTAGTGGGCTCAGAAAATAAAGAAAATGCTCAGTGAGGCTTCATTTGGCCTTCACTAGCTACTAGGGCTGTCAAAATAATGCATTAAATTCAATTAATTAATCACAGAAAAAAAAATATAAAAAAATGTAAAAAAAAATTAAGACGGATTAATCACGCTCCGTGGTGCCCTTTGACCCGGTGTGTCACTGAAGACCACAGCTGCTTTGTCACATGATGGAGGCAGATGATACAACACTGCTTGTCCCCGTGAATAAGAACGTGTACATTTTAAAAACGCTCAGATGGAACTGTTAATAGAAGCAACTTTCTCAGCAATTTCTGCAGTAAGGAATTTTTGTACTATAGGAGTACTGCAAGCGTGAAATATCATCTCAATGCAAAGCATTTAGCAGCAAACATGGAGATCCGAGCTAGCACAGCCTCTGATGCCAGCCTCGTCAAGTCACACTCAAACAGGCATTTAGAAACAAACTAAGTCTACCTGTGACTGACTAACTACCACCCTTACTAAACAGATAGCAATGGACTCCAGACCACCAGACTGGGATAAAAATTTAGGCCGGGAATCTGTCCATTGTTCAAGTGGCCTATAATTTTGACGTCCCAATAGTCCAGAAAATGTAGCCAGGTAAAACCATCCTGATGACGTGAGCAACATTCTGTTTCAGTCTGGGCCCCAAACACTTTCAATGGATGGGAGTATTTGCCTTGACAGACAAACTCCTTTCACCAATCAGTGGCAAAACAACAATGAACATTGGATTTGAAATGGGGAAGAGTATAGCTACTTAATTTAGCTACTTATTCACACCATCAGGGTAAAAGCAAGAAATGTATACAAATATGTTGTATTATATTTCAATCCCATGCATGCTGCGCAGAATAAACACAATCCATGGCCCCTCTGCTGAGTCTCTCCGACTCTCTTCTTTTGTGCAGGGACACTGCACTGGCCTGGGGCAGGGACAGGGTGAGCAGTGGGGATCTGCTGAGCCTGTTTATTCCGAAAAGACCATTTCGACTACAACTACTTGATGCCTCCGATTGTCTAGTACTCATTGCCTTCATTGGTTGGGTTGACAAGGTTTAGAGAAGTTAGACTGGTCCGGCAGTGGGTCTTTGAAACAATGGACTTCTGTTTTTTGGGTAACATTGTTTGGGCTATCAGGGCTTCAGAATTATAGGCTGTCATTCTGCAGAAGCTGCACTTTCCTGAGGTATATACTTGTATCTGCACTTCCTCTCTGCTCCACCTTATCTCTTTTTTGTTTTCTCTTTCATCTGTGTCGGTAATTGGCAGAGGCAAAGGAGAGGGAAAATCAAGAAATCTCAGAATGCTTCTAAACTGTGATAAAAGAGCAAAAACTGCCCTCAAAATTCTTTTTCAGCCAATATCTTTAGCCTACATGAAGCCATCATTTTGGTTTCATTCAGGTCATTTGATTTCCCATTCGCTCTCTAACACACACTCACACAAACAGTGCCGTCATTCACACTAATGCACACACGCTGCTGTTACAATACCTGGCAGAGGCGCCAGGCAATCCTGCACCTGCAGTGAAGTTGGCTGCTCAGGTGGACCGATACCTTATTAAAAAAAGCTCCAACTGTTCCTGAAGAAAGCAACCCTAATCCTGGGCAAAGAAAGTTCCCGCTTCTATATTTGGTGCTGAAGAGGTGAATAAGACAAGTCTCCTGTTCTGTGAAGCATTCAGGGCTCACTCACCACAACAGCCTTGTAGAGCTCACAGCTAATCAAGACTTAAAGGAGAACTAATGTTTTTTTCAACCTGGGCCCTATTTTCCGATCTCCTTTTGTCTAAATGAGTGATAGGATGTTCAATATGTGACATGTCTCCAGTATGAAGCTAGGGCTGACCTGCCTGCAGCCCGTGAGCGTGTGCTATATTAAATAATAGGGCACTCAGACAGCGTCAAACAACGTCAAAATACGTCCACTAAAAGTGCATTTTTTTCACACAGATAGGCTCGGATTGTTAGTATAATTATCTGACAACATAACGGAAAGGAGAAATGAACGTCTGTGTTTACCTTTAGCTGGATTCAGACATGTTCCTCTACCTGTTGCTGCTCCCTCTCTCTCCTCGTCCGCTCTTCAGTTTAAATGAGCTCTGCGTCCGTGTATGTTCATGTACTCCGTGTTCAAATGAATACGGGTGGTCATCAGATTCAAGTTGCTCATCCAGATGCAGTTGATCAAAGCACTCACTCAGAGAGTGAAAGTCTGGCTCTGAAATCTCACGTCTCGCGAGATTTGAGTTGTTGCAGGAAGTTACCGCTGAAGTGACCTTACAAACGCGAGGAGTTACTCTGTTTGGAGCAGTCATGGCTGAATTTGTACCCGATTTTGACCAACTGAATCTGGATGAGCCAATTCAGTTTGATGACTGCCCATATCAGCCCTAGCTTCGTACTGGAGAAATGTCACATATTGAACATCCTATCACTCATTTAGACAAAAGGAGATCGGAAAATAGGGCCCAGGTTGAAAAAAAACATTAGTTCCCCTTTAAAGTAAGTAAACAGGCAAAATGTCTTGAGCTCACCTTCACCAAGCAAACATCATCGATTTGCACATGGTTAGTAGCATTAGTGCTAACACTACAGACGTTCAGATGTCTCTTGTCTGAGCCAATGGAGTTAGCAAGTTGGTTTAAAGGTCCTGACACACCAACCAAAGTCGGGCCGTCGGTGAGCGTCTGTCGGCCTAGTTTTTGTGGTGTGTCCCGCACGTCGGCCTTTTGGCATTGGCGTTGGCGGCTTTTCGGCCGATTGAGCATGTTGAATTGACGGCAGAGCTAGTTGGTGAGAGAGATCACTGATTCGCTGTTTAGGTGTTATTCTCTCGCCCCTGTAGCGAGTGAATCTGCCTGTAGTGAAACCGGGGCTAACCGGTGCTTCCTCCTCAGGCTCCACTTCACTCAGCTGCTCACAGATCCGCTGCTTCTTCCCACTTTAACCTGAATAACAAATTGGAGCTAGCTGGGAGCGGCTAGCGGAGCGTTAGCTGCAGCATGACCAGAGGGAAGCACAGCCAGTTAGCCTCCGCTAGTCTCTGAGCTAGCCCCGGCTCTCCGTTTGGATCCAACCGGAGCACCGAGCCCTGGTTTGTTATTCAGGTTAAAGTGGGAAGAAGCAGCGGGTTTATCGGGCAGCTGAGTGAAGTGGAGCCTGAGGAGGAAACACCGGGACCGTCTGGATGTAATAGTCCGTGGAGGTGCTGCGGTGCTCGGCTGCACAGATAGGAAACCCCTCGGCTGACAGGATGTACCACTCTCTCACTCCGCTCTCTCTCACGCAGGCGCAGAACGTACGTGCTACTTGGCCGTCGGATGTAGTCCGTGTAGTGTGTTCAAATGCAACTGACACAGGGCGACGTGAGGCAACGTAGACGACGCAACAGTTGGCTTTCGTCGCCGCTAGTTCTTTGATGTCGGTTTGGTTTGTCCGCACCTTTTAAGTGTTCGTTAGCTAATGTTACAGTTGACGTGAGTCTTGCCCATTGGTGGTTGACTGAAATGATCAGGAAGGCCGTCAGTGCCATTGAAGAACATTACTGAGCTCAATGCACTGAATTAAGTAACCTTTTAGTCTTAAATCTAGAACATATATTTTCCATTTCAGTTACATTGGTACCATCTACAACTTTTCCTAGTGGAAACAGAAGAAAAAGCATACTGAACTGAACTGAACTGCACTGCTCAGTTAAAATGTGGCAAAACTGGCTGGTTTTCTATGTATATACACAGCCTTTATATCAGCCCAGTATTCCTCGGAATTATACAAAATAAAAGTTGGGAAAAAGTTTTATTATCATGTTGTCACAACTCAGGCGTTGTGGTGGAGTGGAATCAGGCAAACGAGACAGACAGGTGCATTCAACTAGTGGATGGGTTCTTGTGTTCAAGGCACATTATGCTGAAATTAACACCCTACAGCTCCATAACTAATTGGCCATGTGTACACATAAGGACACATAATTATGGAAATGAGAGTGAATGTAAATTTGAGAATCCGTGTCTGATTATTAACTGTATTTGAGAAGATAATTAACATTTGAATTAGTGGACATGTTTTTGCATTGGGGAAAAGAATGCAAACAATAAAGATGTATCAGTCCTAATAGTGATAATCCCTTTCAATCTGAGACCTCTGTTTTGTTCTCATGTAGCATGTTGAGCTATAATGTGATTATACATAGCCGGGCTATTTTTGCCTGCTATGTTGTAATGCTGCAACAAGCTGGGATGACAATCCAATCATCTGGTACAGCTGTAAACTAATATTTATTATTGGCTTATTTTTAATGAGCCAGTAATCCAAATGGACAATACACAGGCCCAATTAAAGCATAGGAAAAATGTAAGTATATGAAATATAGAGAAATGAGATTGCCGTACACATTATGTTGTTGAGTTTTATTTTACTTTTTGCACAGCAAAGGTAGTTCGGTTGTGTTCAATAAAGCAATGTTAATGTGTCCAAAGAGGCTTATGCTTGAGATATTGGTTTTCAGTCTGACCTCATGTGGCCTCTAAGACTGCCACTGTTGTCAAAGCTTCATGAAATATTCAACACAGAGGCGACACACCTCAAGAATTCATACAGTGTCACTTTTCAGATTTCAGTGAGAGAGGCTTTTTCAATAACGTCTGAAAACACGGTGAAACACACACACAGGAAATGTAAAAACAACACATAACTAGCTACAAGCCACTTACTTGTACTTGTAACTTCTGAGCAAAAGAAAAATCACATTAATTCGCTGACAAATGAAAAATTGAATTATTCATGGGGCGCCCTGGTAGCTCACCTGGTAGAGCAATACCATAAAGCGCTCATTTACTGTACACTCACTCTACATTATGAAAATAGATACGTCCATTTCAAATGTTGTAAATCGTTCTGCTCTCATACTTCCATGCATCATTTATGTCGGCATAGATACAGCCAATAGGTGGCACCGGAGTGTAGAGTTTAAAGTTTCAGACAACAAACAAGGCAACAGTGGTGGAGGTAGTGATGGCCAAATGAAGCCTCATGAAGCATTTTCTTTATTTTCTGAGCCCACTAGATGGCGCTTTTTGTTCAACAAAAGTTTGAAAGAACACTGAATTGTCATTCTTTGAGCCTCTCTCTTTTAACCATGAGTGCCATCTAGTGGGCTCAGAAAATAAAGTAAATGCTTCATGAGGCTTCATTTGGCCATCACTAGGTGGAGGCTGTAATGTTGTACCTTGTAACAGAGGCAGCATTGTAGACGGCTGTTGTCTGTGTGACCATTAAATCCATGACACGTGGACGGAGAATTATTTTCACTAATTTGTTCCATCTCACCATTATTTAAATTTCCTTATCGTCTACTATGATCTTATCTTGCTTGAACTACGCAACAGTGCCCCCACGATCTCTGGTGGTAGTGTTCTGTTTCGTCCATATCCAGAAGCTTGTATGACAGGGAGGTCGTGTCTGAAAACTGGTGATAAACAGATGACATTTGAACATGATAGTCATGATGTTAAACACATCCTAGCGCTCATTTAATGCAATGTAAATTCTTATTTTAATGTAAATTCAATAGTGCATATTTGACCATTTCTATGAAATTTTAGGGGAAGTTCAGCCTCCCTTGTTGTCTCAGAGCAATCACCCCTGGTGGTATAGGGCGACCTTTGCACCAAGTAGATATGGATATGGGATAGGGTTTATTTCAACCAAACCAGAGCTGGTGATGGTTGAAGCAGTGGAAACGATGATTCAAGTTGGTTAATGTGACTTTTACTTTGTTTCTGTCAACTTTACATAAAGTTTGTTATGATAAAACTGTTGTTTATCTCAATGGATTCTGGTGGGTTTGCCGATAGAGATTAAAGGGCTGTTTCTGGTTAAACAAAAGGATCCTTTCCAAAATGTTGTCGGAGACTTCTAATCACGATCTGAGCCTGTCAATGGCAGGCCAAACACTCCCAGTGGACGTAAACGGATGGTGCAAACATGTTCTGAGTGTTAACATTGCAGCCTGGCTGTTGCTCTCGCTTGATATTGGACCACTTTTAAAAAAAAAAAAAAAAAAAATGTTGTTCCGATTAGTCACTTAGACACAAAAACATGGGAAAATAGGGTCCAGGTTTTAAAAAAAAGTAGGCCTACCTTTTTTTTCTACTTGGCATAAAAAGATATGTGGGCGTTCTTGCATCCTCCCAACAGTCTACAGCGTGTGGTACAGGCTGCTGTCCAACTACTCTCTGTTCTCATCATCACTTAGCTAAATAGTTTGTTGCTTAAATTAAATGAAATGTCAGCAATGTCATGTCATTAATGCCACAAGTTTAGCTAACAGTCTGATACAATCAGTAGCATATGGTGGCCAATGTGAGCTAGTGTTTAGATAAACTGTATATTACTGTATAACTATCATGTAGGTGGAGTTCACTGACTCCTCTGTACTTCTGTTTGTGGTATGTTGTAGAATTTCCCAATATCTGCCACTGGCCACAGTTCAGTACCCTGGAAATCCAGAGTTCTCGCAAGAGCACGATTTGAATTTGCTCAGCGAGTCACTCTGGCAATTAGTAATGATGCTCATTACTTATGCCCATGAAACCGAGCTGCACCAATCACATCGGTGTATCTGATATAGGCAGGCCAGAGGCGAGCTAAACAGATGACGACAGCGCTGTGACGATGAAGTCCGGAATCAGTCAGTAAACATTGCAAGATGGCTACGGATGAACACCAGGTGTTTGAAACGGCTTTGGCCGCTACAATGAACGAGTTAGACTTGGCTTTTTCTCTAAAAGAGGAACAGAAGACGGCGCTCGAGTCTTTACTTTGCAAGAAGGACGTTTTTGGTGTTTTGCCGACCGGATAAGACAAGAGTCTAATCTACCAGTTAGCTCCGCTGGTAGCGCTCTGGTTACGTCACCCCATGTATTGTTCTGATTGGTCGTAGTGTTATCCAGTTGCGTGCAGTGATATTTACAAATGCATGCTTGGTGCCGCCCCTCGAGTTGGGCCATTTTCATTAGGGTCTGGATTTCCAGGCTAACAGTTCAGAACAATTTGCACAGATTTGCTTTAAAGTGTGACTGACAATTGCCTGGAAAGCTTACACAGGAATTCTTTCTATTAAATTCTGATACACATGATACACAAGCCTCAGTATTTCGTCTGGAAAAAAACAGTAGTTGTGTCAAAATAGAATGAATTGTTTTGGCGTCTTGGTTTTTATGACGCTATCAAGGCAAGAGCTTTACAGTTCTATGCAAGCTCCAGTCAAGTGTTTAACATGTGCCCTCCATATTCTATGAAATCAGTCATGAGAAAGAACAGGATTTCAAGGTAACTTCTATAAAATAGAGGAGTGAGAAAATGGGACTATTTACTTCAGCGAGTCAACAGAAGAACTGGCAAGGCCTGAAATAAATTCAGAATGAACATAAAGTGTTTTTCCATTTCATTTTCAAGGAACACAAATGACAGAATGCCTGCAGTTGATGCAGCGAGAGTAATAGAGGAGAAGTGGAGGAGTAAGTCAACAGAAACTCATTTCAAAAGATGACAAATCTTTCCTTCTGCAAGAGGTGATACACCAGAGACAAAGAAACAGGCATGTAAACACAGACAGACAGATACTGTGGTGGTCATTATAAAACCTTGTCTGGACAGAAGGTGACAGGGTCATTATTTACCCACTCTTTGAATCATGGGACTATTCCTCTTGGATCTTCAGTAATGATTCATTGGATACAAAGTACATATAAAAAAGTTTTGGTATTGGTCTGCATTCACCCTGTGATGGACAGCTTACACCTATAGGCCAGATAAGATGTCCAAGGCTTGTGTATTTCTGAACTGAGCAGTCAGCAAACGTGGCTCCTCGATCATGTCTCCTTCCATTCTCTTACCTCCTCCTAGTGGTGATTAGAGAGATGTGACGAAGAGACGAGAGGATGGAGGATTTTCACATACCAAACAGGATATCCTCATTTCCTCTTCCACTTACATCCTCTTGAGACCCCAGCTTTTGTTTAGCATGCATTTTTTAATTTCTCCGAGCTATACGGGAAAGTAGGACCTGAGAAGTACCAAAAAATGAATCTCTGTCTTTGAACAGGAAGTAGTTTTTTTTGGGGGGGGGGGGGGAGTCCTGATATGGGGACAATTGGTTTATTTTGAATAGTCACAAGTGTGTAATACATTTTAAAACTGTATATTTCAATGCCTGAACAATGTTGTGCAAAAACAAAATACAAACAATGCAACATATCTAAAAGCCTTGTGATTTATTCGTTTTGTACCTTTGTGTAGTGATGGCCAAATGAAGCCTCATGAAGCATTTTCTTTATTTTATGAGCCCACTAGATGGCGCTCATGGTTTAAAGAGAGAGGCTCAAAGAATGGTAATTCAGTGTGTTTTCAACCTTTTGTTGAACAAAAAGCGCCATCTAGTGGGCTCAGAAAATAAAGAAAATTCTTCATGAGGCTTCATTTGGCCATTACTACTTCTGTGTTGAATTTTCCCCGCCCCATACTGCAGTCTACAAATGTCCTTTTCAGTCTGTAGGAAGTCACACCTTATTGGCCTGTGTGAAATGCTGAGATAATACAGTAATTTAGTCCCAATGTCCTCAAATGAGTACTTCCTAGTTAACAGCATTTTTGCTTGTTACTGTTGGGCTCAGCTGTAGACTGAGCATAAAAGCGTCCACAAAAGAGGACAACAGGTCTAAGTTAAGCAGAATGAAGTATAATGTGCAGGAAACCCAAAATGGGATGTGCTCATATGAGGACGCATGGTCTCAGGAGTTTGTGGGCTGTTTTGGGGACTGTTGCATTCTGATTTGCCTGATTTCATGGCAACTGTTCTAAAAAATTGCGATGCATGTTGCTATGTTTTTTGTTTGTTTTTTGCAATTACCAAATCTACCATTTGAAAAGAAAAACAGTCATTTTAGTACATACAGAGTCGGCATAACTGGATGAATTTAGGGTCTATTTAGACCAAATCAGAGTTGGTGATTGTTGGAACAGTAGAAAGTTGTGTGTTCTCCGATGATAAAACTACTGTTTATTCAAATTGAGTGTGCTGAGTTTCATGGAGCTGTTTCTGGCTCAACAAAAAGGATCTTGTTCTTTAATAGAAAAGTCTAGCCCCTTTTACACTGCCAGATTTTCCGCGAATGTTGGGCAGATTTGCAAGCTGCGAGCGTTCATACACACAGAGGCGGATTGGCGAGTTGATCCGAGGTGCCCAATTTTCCGCCTCATAGGGTAGACATATTGGCGGAACCCTTTTAGTTTAAACAGAACGAGGCGGCCTTCCGCAACGGGATGGGCTGTTGAAGACTTGTGGGAGGAGCTGTTGATGACGCCGCACGTGCGAGCCACTGGCAGTGGATAAACAGGAAAGAGCTGATAGCAGGAATTAGCGAGCAGCTAGTAGCAAGAGGGAAACACAAACCTGACAGACACTGTAAAGATGAGCAACTGGGGAGACAAGGAATTGCGCACCCTCCTTGTCCTCGCAAACGAAGAGGCCATTAACCGTCAGATGACGGGGACAGTGAAGAACGGGCCGACTTAGGAGAGAATCGCCGCCTGACCAGCCGCGGCTTCCCTCCCACGTCACTGTTTACGTCACACGCTGAGCTACACGTTTTGTTACTTGCTCACGCCCCCCATTGCCCCGAAAAAGGCGCATTCTGTATAAACAAAAGTAGGTAGGCGGCATTTTTCTGCACTCCCCGATTTTGTTTTTATACTGCCAATGCTGAAAGAAGACTGATTGGGCTTTCCTGCAAATTTGCACAGTTCCTGTTTAAAAAGGGCTACTGTCTCTGTAAGGATCCTTTGCATAATGTTGTCTGACACTTGGAATAACAATCTGAGCCTGTCAGTGGCAAAAACAGAAAAATAGAGTCCAGTTTGAAAAACACTTAAGTTACCCCTTTACAAGAAATGAAGCTTTGCGTTAGTTCATGCAGGACATGGAAGTCATACGCCCAGGCTGTAACCAGCTGACAGCCAGCTGATTGGATCATTGCTTTCAGTCACACACCAATCACAACCCACTCTTACAACAAGGCAGTGCACTGATCCCTACACCAATGCTGCCACACACTGCTGCTGCTGCTGTCAAAGCTCTGCCTCCTCTAGCCTCCACTTCCCTAATTCAGAGTCCTAACATGGCTCAAAGGTTAAAAGGGTATTTTATGTCTTGCTTTGGGCCCACTCTTGTGCACCCTGGGGGGTTTCTGCGTTGCACTCCCTGTTTTGGTTTAGCCTGCTGCTTGTCTGATCCAGAGAGCATCTTCAGAGTGGAGCCATCAGCGCCAAGCATAACTGTATTTTCATTTGCTGCAATAAATGGTTAAATCTATGAGGAGAGTGTTCCTGACTGAAGTGAAGAAAACATTGAGATGCTCTGGAAGGCTGCAAGTCCAGAGTTTGAGGTCACCCTGCCCTGCATGCTGGGCCAGGCTGGAGTCCTCCCATGACCCAAGCATACACTTAATTTTCCCTTTTTGCTTCCCTGCCCCCTCTTTTGGACGTTTGTGACAGATTTTATTGGTGTTTTTAGAGATTGAATTACAAATACTTTATTGCAGTTCAGTTTATATCAGTTTGTGTATTTCCATCCTTACAAAGACGTGTGGCCACTACACAATGGACTTTATGATGACTGACGGCTGCAAAGAGTGAGCCATTTGTGTGCTTCTAGTTTGGGCAAAAGAATACTGTACTTCTTGTCGCATGTGACGCAGCCTTTGGAAATGAAAGCCTCGTCGACTCAGATTTATTTTGTCATGAAATACATCTTCAAGGGAGGTGGCCCACGAAATGGGACACAGCACAGCAGTGGGAATGATCGTTTATCTTTGATCATGTTCACACACAGACGACTGCAGCACACACAAACAAATCTTGCCTATTTATTGCGGGCATGCCAAAGCAGTCTGTGAGATTCCAAAGCAGATAAAATCAAGCCACATGGCATGAATATCCTCACTGATGTGCACAGATTGCTATCTGAGGCTAAGTGCTTATCAATGAAAAAAATGGTGGTGAGCGTTACAGCAGAGCACTGAAATTAAGTCTTCACTGCTGAAATGTCCACTGAGATGAATATAAAATGACTTGTAATTGCATCAGCGGAATGGAACTGAAACATATAACACTCTGACGTGCCAAATACAGTGAAAGAGCTGTGAAAATCAAAATAAGTTATCAGTTATCTTGTTTCAGAAGGAAATCTCACCACTGAGCTAACTGGATTTTACATTAGATATAGCCACTGAAACTAAACCAGAGACAAGCTCAGCTCTGATCCTTGGTCAGGGTATCTCTGTGTACGTAAGTTATGGAATGGAGGTGAGCTGGAGACGTTTAACTGCCTGTCAGTGTATTAATGAGCCTATCTGTGATCAGCTCATCCTAATAGCCAGCTTTTCCACCGGCTGTGCTTTGTCAGGACTGATCATTCCAAGGATCTTCCCTGCCTCCACACAGTTCACGCCTGCTTCTGTGAGCTTGATGGGAGTCAGATGGATGGATATAAACTGAGGCTGATGGCTGATTTTTTTTTCCCCTGTAGAGAATAACATCATAATGGATGTAGCTACCATGACGTCACCCATTGGTTGTGGATTTCAGTTTTGAAGCCTGGTTTTTGGCACTGCGGCTGGTGCCAGCTTGTTTTTTGTTTGTTTGTTTGTTTTTTCTGGAGCCACACATGACTGTAGGTTAGAGGATAGTGCTGTGGAGGAGTGAGGGGGGGATCTGACTGAGAAGCTGAGGACACTATCAGCAGACAGACAACACTTCGTCCTTAATTATGTGTGACTTTAAGCCTCAAGGCTTAAGGTGAGTTATATAAAAATTCAACCCCCGCACAGTTGTTCTGAAGGGGAATATTAGCTAAAGATACCAAAAGTCTGAGGCCGTGGTTCTTTGCCGGAAAACGGTGGATTACTGCCCAAACAATGGAGTTCAAGTATCTTGGGGTTTTGTTCACGTGTGTGTGTGGATAGAATGAAGCGTGAGATGGATCAGTGGTTTGGCGCATTGTCTGCAGTGATGTGGGTGCTAGTCCATCTGTATGTCCCAATCCTCACCTATGGTCATGAGCTCTAGGTAATGATCGAAAGAATGAGGTCATGGATACAAGCGGCCGAAATGAGTTTCCTCAGAAGGGTGTCTGGGCGCAGCCTTAGAGATAGGGTGAGGAGCTCGACATCTGGAGGGAGCTCTGAGTAAAGCTGCTGCTCCTTCACGTCGAAAGGGGTCAGTTGAGGTGGTTCAGACACGTCCCACTGGTAGGTGGTCCTGGGGCAGACCCATCTCATCTGGCCTGGGAACGCCTTTGGGTCCCCCAGAAGGAGCATGAAAGTGTTGCTGGGGAGAGGGACGTCTGGAATGCTTTGCTTGGCCATAGATATTCAGATAAGCGGTTGAAAATGTACAGAGCCTTAAAGTTGTCCACTATGGTACCTAGCTGTAGCTAGTGATGGCCAAATGAAGCCTCATGAAGCATTTTCTTTATTTTCTGAGCCCACTAAATGGCACAAAGAATGGCAATTCAGTGTGTTTTCAACCTTTTGTTGAATAGAAAGCGCCATCTAGTGGACTCATAAGATGAAGAAAATGCTTCATGAGGCTTCATTTGGCCATCACTATCCATAGCTAGCTCGTTTGTTGATTGTTTGGTCTGCGATGAGATAGGTCAATCAAAAAAAGATCCAATATTACCAAGCTGAGAAAAAGGACCAGCATCCATAAAAACTTTTCAAACTACTCCTGGAGCAACTAATAATCCATGCTGCTCATCTGTATGTACAAAATGTTTAATGCTTCTATCCCAATATGTTCATTTTTCTTTTTACATAGTTTGAATTTCCTTTCATTGCTCTCAGATGATATCAATTCTGTCAAGAGCATATGGCAAACATTTTATTTAATGTCAGTAAATATAATATGTTATACAATCAACAATTACTTGCAAATGTATTAGTACATTACCTATTGCATCTTAATGAGGCCAGAAGTTTTAAAGCTTTACATCTTAGTCTATTTAGCAGTTTTAAAAACCCAAAGAATTCACTTCATAAAATAAAGAAATTAAAGGAAGCAAATTTTGAGGAAGTGCTTTGCTGAGAAAATCTGACAGCGTACTGTCTAAAATCATGATGTTGATTCCCACTGGTGGGGAGGGAGACGCAGGTTTTGTAAGCTGGGGGAGGGAGACGCAGGTTTTGTAAGCTGGGGGAAAGATGAAGGCTGAAAGTAGATGCTGTGACACTATTAGCAAATAAGGGGGAAGTTTGTGAAAAGATATGTAGATGATGATCTCACTGCAGTTACAGAAGGAAAAAAAAACTTGAACTACCATCCTGTTGTGCGTGAGTCAGCAATTCAGTATCTATACCTTCTGTTCCTGAGATATGACATTCAGTAATGGCCAGAAAAGTGTTTTTGCAGGACATTACGATGTCACAGTGAAGCTGACCTTTGACCTTTTGCATACAAAATGTCATGACTTCATCATTATATCCTATTCGACATTTGTGTGAAGTTTTGTCATAATTAGCATGAGAATTCTTGAGTTATGGCCATTTTTGTGAGGTCACATCGACCTTGACCTTCGACTAACAAATTGTCTTCTGCCTTTCTTTTTGTTTGTTTGTTTCAAATTTGAAGAAAATCCCTTACGGTGTTCTAGAAATATCGCTTTCATAAGAATGATACAGATGCAAGGTCACAGTGATGTTGACCTTTGAACATAAAAATCTGAGAAGTTCATTGTTGAGTCCAAGTGAATGTTTGTGCCAAAGTTGAAGACAGTCCCTGAAGGTGTCTGTGAGAATAAAATGGATGCAAAATTACACTGATTTGAAAAAAAGAAAAGTGTTGTTGGGATATCACCTTCAAGAATGAGACAGATAAGGTCACAGTGACCTTGACCTTTGACCCATGACCACCAAAATCTAATCTTCATTGTTGATTTCAGGGGGACATTTGTGCCCAATTTGAAGAAATTCCTTAAAGGTGTTCTGGAGATATCGTGTCCATGAGAATGAGACAGATGCAAGGTTACAGTTATGTTGACCTTTGATCACCAAAATCTGTCGATTCATACTTGAGTTCAAGTGAACGTTTGTGCCAAAGTTGAAGAAATTCCCTGAAGGTGTCTGTGAAAATAAAACGGATGCAAAATTACACTGATTTGAAAAAAAGAAAAAACTCCATCAAAGTGCTGTTGCGATATCACCTTCTCAAGAATGAGACAGATAAGGTCACAGTGACCTTGACCTTTGACCTGTGACCACCAAAATCTAATCTTCATTGTTGATTTCAGGGGGACGTTTGTGCCCAATTTGAAGAAATTCCTTAAAGGTGTTCTGGAGATATCGTGTCCATGAGAATGAGACAGATGCAAGGTTACAGTTATGTTGACTTTTGACCACCAAAATCTGTAGATTCATAGTTGAGTTCAAGTGAACTTTTGTGCCAAAGTTCACAAAATTCCCTCAAAGTGTTTGTGAGACAGTGCTTTACGAGAATAAGATGGATGCAAAATCACACTCATGTTCACCTTTGACTAACAAAATCTGTTCAGTTCATTGTTGACACCAAGTGAGTGTTTGTGCCACATTTGAAGAATGGGTTGGACAGGCAGATGGCCAAAAACATAATGCCTCCAGCTTCCCCTACTGCTGGCTGGGAGGCATAAAGAGGGACGAGAAATATGAGAAAGCTAATGTGTCCAGCTGGTGATTATCAAACTAACTTGAGCCTGGTTTCAGACCTGCAGCGCTGCCTGCTTGTGCTTGAATTGTTCCTCACATCCCCACAAGTACCTCTGACTGAACCGTTTGTCTCTACGGTCCCCAACTTGCGAAAACTCCTTTTTCCTCTACATTACAAAGTGCTGCTCTGATTAATTACTACAAAGTGATTGTGTTCTGTGTGATCCGCCACTCAGTCATTGTCACCTGTTAAGCATGACACGTCTCATCTCTTGATTAATTTAGTCACTAGATGACATCATTAGCAATTAGCTCATTAAATCTACGGCCTTTGCTGTGTGACTAAGCATCTCTGATCTCCCTCCCTGAAGCATAAGAGTGTACAAATCCCCAAAAGGGGGAAGTGGGGAGGAGAAATGCAATGTGTTTTATGCCTTCTTTCCTCATAAAACACTTGCAAAGCCACTTCTTGAAAACAGTTTTGTTTACATCCAGGTTTACTTGTAGGTCAGTGGTGATGTGTGAAACCAACGGCAGGAACGTTTGTCAGATCACGTCGAAGACTGACATGCATCAGCATTTCTGCAAGCTGCATTCCCAGGAGTACATATTTTCCATTAGTGCACTGACAGTCATTATTGACTGCTGTGAACCTGAAAAACTTGCATGCCTGAAAGAGTCTCGTCACTATGACAACCAGATATCAGGACCTGTCGTCACCAGTATTATGAATTAACTGGCTTGTTTCCCAGTGGTGGAAACAAAGTGCACTACTGACAAGTCAGAAAGAACCTTTAGGTGAATAATAATTTTGTAATACCGTGATACTGTGAACCTGCAACCCTGGTCGTATTATCCTTATCAGACAGATGAGATTCAGCCCTTTCTAATCAGAACATAAGACTTAAATCATCAAAATCTTATATCAGATCAAGCAAAAGACCCTAAAAAGGACCTGTCATAGTTTTAGGGGGTTATAGACAAATACTTTATTTACTGCGGTCCACTACTAAAAAGGCCTTACTTTAATCTTTACATGCATATTCGTACATTATGAGTGCTTCAACTAATATACAACACACATATGTTATTTTACGGCAGGGGTCGGCAAACTTTACTATCCAACGAGCCATTTTTGACCAAAAATTTAAAAAGAAAAATCTGTCTGGAGCCGGAAAACATATTTAAATCTGATCATGAAGGTATTGTATCTAAATTAACCTATCAACATTACTAATAGGTCTGAATGAACATTCATTAATGTGTTTTAGCACAAGGTGGTGACTCTGCAGTGGCCTATTCAAAAACATTTGGTAAGAGTTGGGAAAAAGGAAAATGCATCTGTTTACTAGTGATGGCCAAATGAAGCCTCATGAAGCATTTTCTTTATTTTCTGAGCCCACTAGATGGCGCTTTTTGTCCATCAAAAGGTTGAAAGCTTCACTGAATTGCCATTCTTTGAACCTCTCTCTTTAAACCACGAGCGCCATCTAGTGGGCTCAGAAAATAAAGAAAATGCTTCATGAGGCTTCATTTGGCCATCACTGTTGTTCACCCATTAATTATGTCTCTATCATACTCCTATTTTTACGGCATTAGGCACTGTTTTTTGCTTTTGCACCTTGAGAACACTTCTGTCTTGTATATTTTTATATTTCGACAGATATTTAACACACTATTGTTCTAAAACTGGACCCAGTGTGTGACCCTGACCCAGGGACTCACTGGTTGTCTGGGGGTTACTGGTTGTGAATGTTAAATTGTGGTTACTGTACTAAGTGTTACTGTAATTTGGAGCATTCTCGAGCACAGTAACTCCGTCAATATAGATAAAGTTGAATTGAATTGAACTGAACTGAACTGAATTGAACTGAATTTCCTCTGAGACTGTTACATTTTGAGTGTATCACCACTGTTACTGAGGTTTATTCAGACATGACCTCAGCAACATTATGAGGAAAAGGTGCCAGGCCGCGGAGGTGGTGTGCTTGGCTACACATTTTTACAATTAGAAATTGTATAAAAGATGATGTTCCCAATGATCACAGCTGTCACTTTGGATAATAGTAACACAGAGCAATCTGTTGCTGCAGACAACTATATGGCAACAACACCCCGGCCTTTTTGAGGCCCCATGGGGCGTTACCACGATGCATAATTAATGCATCTGGCTGTCATTTCAAACTCAACACTTCCTGTATCTGTATAAAATTAAAAGCCATTTATAATTTCAGTTGAGAAAATCCATTCATTTACTAAACAGTCTTTTACTGTGAAACATTTACAGGAAGCTGTGGAGGATTCAGTGACTTGCATAGCTTGCATGCGGTACTTCAAATGTAGCTCCTGCCATCTGGTGGACATGAAGACACACAGTGACTGAAATAATAGTAATAACAATAAAAATAGGACAAGAATAACCCGATGACATCACACACGTCGTGAAAGACGACTGGGGATGATTGGTGTGGACCATTCACGGCACGATTTTTTGACTCCACAATCACCTCATCTGACATCGGAATGTACAGAAATATTGTGAACCAGGCATTACACTATGATCTGTAGCCTATAGTTCAGCTTTAGCTTCGAACTGTCTTTGTCTTTTTAACCTGTTGTTGCTGCTGAGTCAGTTTGACATCCTTTTCATTTGTCCAAAAATATAATCATATTCCATCAGGGAGTGCAGTTAGTTACAGTGTGGGCTCACACGGCTTGTCGGACCATCATGAAAGGGTGGGGCTTAGCGACAGGTCAATTCTGTTATGGCACTGGTTAATAGTACTTTATGCTTTGAAAGTGCATTGTCTGCAGTGTAATTTGTTACCTCAACCTCTGGCCAGTGCTTATCAAAATATCCTCCTTGCAGTGACCAAGGCCAAAAACTTGGCTATCACTGCAATATACACACACAGACATACAATGCTCAACTGCAACAGATATATTACAGTCATGTGAATACAGTAAAAGTGATACCTAATCAATCCACCAAATACGCACGGACTAATAAATGCTCTCTGTCTCTCTTTCTCTCATACTCTGTCTCTCTCTCTCTCACTCACACACACACACACACACACACACTCGCACACACACACACACGCACAGTCAGCAGTCAGGAGAAGCAACACTGCAGACCCTAAAGCCATGTTATAAGTCAAGACAGGGTAGAGGGTGCATGTAGCTCTAATCCTCCAATTAATTCTCATTCCCCACAAGTGGAGGACCCCTGAGAGCTTCTTGACACTTCTATTAAAAAGTAAAAATGAAACACAGCATGAAGGTGAAGCAAGAGAGATCTCTTTCTTCTGCCTATCTCCTCGGAGAGCAAAGTTTTACAACATTTTTGGCAAATAGTTAAATCTACTTTCTTCTTTTCTTTCTTCCTCTTCTCACGTGGGGAAACCGTAAGAGGGTTAGCTGGTAGTTATAACACAATACACTTTGTACAACACCAGGAGGATACCAGTTCTGTTTAATTTGTGTTCTCATCCTGTGTCAATGCAACAATTGCCACATGATGTTCAGGAAACACCCACAGATCAAATGTCAAAATAAGTGAGATATGCACCAGGTTGCGTCTCAAAGTCTTGCTCAGACAGCAGTAATCAGATTGAAAATAGAACTCAGATTAAGAGAAACCCCCACTACGTATGTTTTGGTCATTACGTGGAAATGTCAAAAAAACAAAAGTTATCCTGAAAGAGATTTCACTTGAGTTAAGACTGATGTTTGTACATCACAAACTCAGCCTTATGCAACAACTCTTCTCTGGATGAATAGTGTTTTTCATCTGATTTTATCAACCACATACACCGATCAGTAGTGATGGCCAAATGAAGCCTCATAAAGCATTTTCTTTATTTTCTGAGCCCACTAGATGGCGCTTTTTGTCCAACAAAAGGTTGAAAGCACACTGAATTGCCATTCTTTGAGCCTCTCTCTTTAAACCAGGAGCGCCATCTAGTGAGCTCAGAAAATAAAAAAAAATGCTTCATGAGGCTTCATTTGGCCATCCCTACCGATCAGCCAAAACATTAAAACCACTGACAAGTGAGCTGAACAACATTGATCATCTTGTTGCAGTGCAATGTTCTGTTGGGAAACCTTTGGGTCCTGGCAGGTATCCCCCCTCATGGCAAGGGCACTTCTCAGTAGCAGTGCCCCCCCAACGGGACATAGCGTCATGTCACACCACAAAAACTACTCAGGAGTGGCTCAAGGAACATGACAGACCTCACGGCATTAACCTGGCCTCCAAATTCCCCAGATACCAGTCTGATCAAACATCTGTGGGATGTGCTGGTACCTCACAACCCACAGGACCCAAAAGATCTGAAGCCAACGCCATGGTGCCAGAGTCCAGTCCAAGGAGCACCCACCGTAGATGGGGGTACCTCTGGGGTACCAGCACGTCTCTCAAATGTTCGATCAGATTGGGATCTGGGGTGTTTGGAGGCCAGGTCAACACCTTGAGCTCTTTGTCCAATTCTTCGGGTCACTCCTGAGCAGTTTTTGTGTTGCGGCATGGTGCATTGTTCTGCTGGGGGGCCACAGCCATCGACAAGTGCCATTGCCATGAGGGGGTTTACTTGGTCTGCAACAGTTTCAGGTGGGTGGAGCACACCAGGTAGCATCCACGTCAATGCCAGGACCAAAGGATTCCCAATGGAATGTTGCACTGTAACAAGATGATCAGTGTTACTCACTTCACCCACCAGTGGTTTTAATGTTTTGGCTGATCGGTGTATCTGTGCACAACCAAAACCAAACAGCAATTAAACTGCTCATTAGCTCCCTCCTTAGCCTGATCATGGAGCCTGTATATTTTGATTTAAAGCTGCAAGGTCATTCTTATCATGAGGAATTTCCTAATTGGAGAATGAAGACTGGATCACCAGCTGCTCAGAGAGCTGACAGGCTGCAGGAACAACTGGCCGACTGGTTAGCTATCTGACAAGCTCCCAGCAGGCCACTGGTGAAGCTGACTGGTTAACAGACCGTATGCTGAAGGAGTTGCCTGCTGGCTGACAGACTGGCAGAGAAGGCAGCAGTGTGGCTGGTTGGTCATGTTAGACGATATTGCCTTGTACTCTGTCAGTGGCTCAAGATTACTTGTGACAGTCACCATCCATTTTATAACCTCATGTTGCAATCTTCCTCTGATCAAAGTGAAAGAGGAAGTCAGAGCGGGTGTTAGTCACTTTTTCTGTAGACAACCACAAGTTTGAAAGATTAGATTTGTGTTCATGTTGTATCTTTGCACTTATATGGTCTTTTTTTAAATTCTCAAAACAGAGGAACATCACTCACAAAGCACATTTCATAAAATATTGATGACATTAACAAATAACAATAAACAAAAAAATAAATAAATTAGCATTGCACTCATATAAGGCTGAGCTGTGTCTACTGTTAGATATTGTCTTTTTTATTCCACACCTTCAGCCCGACCCCACGCTGACTCAAGTGACCTTACTTGGGGACATTTATCAGACACACAGCTCTTTCTGAAACAACTTTTTTTTTAATTTCCCACATGCAACCCAACTCCTGGAAAGACACTTGTTTGATTAAAATCTTCGATGCTGACATTACTGGAGTCCCCCTTAAAAGATGAAAGAAAAACCAGAACTAGTCATATCACCATCGCCTTAAACTGTACATAAGTTAAAAATAGGTCATCAAGTAACGAAATTTTTCATGTGCTGTTATAGCTTCTCTTAAAGAAGTTTTAATATTATTTTTATGAGAAAAAAATCACATTTGATTGGGTAAATAAGTATCTGCAGGATGAACCAATACTGTCTTGAGTCTCCTTTACACCTTGTTGTTACAGTTACCCTCCGACAGGCTCTGTAAAATGCACCTCAGTTGAGCTTAAACACCTATCCAAAGCAAACCCAAAGACATTTGAAAGCTCTTGTTCCATTTTTCGTACATGTACAGTACATGCATGGTCTCATTTAAAAACCGACACTGATGTTTTTTCCTCAACAGTCAGAATCACTGTAAGTACTTCTGTCATTGAGTTATATAACTTTCAACACACTGAACTAACTGTTTTTAAGCTTTGCCTGAATATTTTCTTGAAAATGTAAAGATGCTGCAGATGACCAGAACTTGGAGCTATCAGCTGGCATACACAATGGAACATGAGCATTACGCCTTACCCAGTGCAAATTAACTGAAGATATACATTTTACTTGTTTTTCTAAGGGTTATTTTTCCAGGCACTTTTCAGATGCAGAGGGTAAAACGATGTACTCAATGTGTGATTATGAGAGAAAAACAACACCAGACGTATCTAATTAGGAGCTTACTCTGTATAAAAACACCAATTAACACACTAACTAACTTCATTTGATAAGAAAGACAGTTTTTTTTCCCTTTTAAACAACAGGGGAGCGATATACTTAATGTATATTTACAACAGTCTGTGATGCCAAGACAGAGTTAAAAACACCTCTGGAGGTCACAAGTGTCATTGACTAGAAGACCCATAAGCCATTGGGCCAATCACTGGCCACTGGTTAGCTATGAGGCCACAGGAAGTAGGGGAACACTTCCTTAAACACAGGCCTTCACTGCCTATTGAAGCCTAGGGTGTGATCTGACTCGTATACTTTTTCTTTTTACTTTTAGTAGGTACTGTAGCTGCGAACCTGGTCCCACTCCGAAGTCGACGAATTCCAGCACTTGGCTATTCCTCTATATATATTCATCTAATCAGTTATTTAAACGCATGATAGTCGCTTCTTTTGGGCTTGTTTCCATAGCCCTGGTTGCTTGTTTCTCTCCCAAGATCTGGCAACCCTGACAAGCCGGCAAGCAACAACAACAATGGCGGCGTCCACAGGATCACAGTGAACAAGTAGTGTTTGGACCCAGGCCCTGGAGGCAGATCTGATTCAACACTGGGAAGAATATCCGTGCCTTTACGATGTGTCGTCTCCAAGTTTCGTAGTGACTTAACGCCGGGTGTTACACAGCCGTCATAGTTTAATGGTGCCCGGTGGCGTCAGAGGGAAAATGCAACAGGACAAGGATGAAAGTTGAGGTGGCGAAAGTCCAAGTGGTGCAGTCCAACACCAATTTTCACCCGAGAGAGCGGTGTTCGCGTCCCGTAAGATTCTAAAGCCAAACCCTGTTATTTCTTACTAAACCTAACCACGTGTGTTTGTTGTTGAAGGAAGAAAAACGTTAATTTGCAGTGTTGTACCGACGTTGTGATTTATTTTAAAAGAGACTAACGTTAAATTTCCTGTGAAAACAGAAGTGTATCTTGAAAGACAAGAACTTGACAAGGCGTCCCAGGACATCAACAACCAACACACCCAAGATACTCTGTACGTTGTGGACGTGGAAAGTCAGTTTGTTGCAGCTGCCCTTAAAAAGTTGCATGCAGTACAGAATAGACTGGAAAGAACTTTATTCATCCCAAAGGGACATTCAGCATAATATGCACAGTTGAGACATACTACTTCCTCTTTACATTACGTTTCTACCCTCTTACTCATATATTCGTTACCATGGAGATAAAACAACACGCTGGTCACCAAGCTTGCCGCAGACAGAGGTCAAGCTGAGGGCTCTGATGTTGTTATTTTGCAATAACTAATAACTGCATACAGTGCAGATTCTAACATTTAATATTCATGATAGTAAAGTTACACAGGTGATATATTTCTCTCGACACAGTTTATTACTTATGCCCTTTTGTTGTTGGTTATATTTATGATTATTTTATTCAATTAAACAATTAATATTCCTGTTTATTATTTTTCTGGTGACTGACTGGTCACATCTGAATGTGCTGTCATCCATCATTGCGACTTCTGACCGTAGATGTGACGTATCGTCCGCTGCCCAGAGGATTGTGGGTCAGAATGGCCAGAAAAGAACGCTGGCAAACACACAGCAAAATCTGACCGGATGTATTAGGACATCTTGCTATTTTTGGCATATTGCATTTGACACACTATGCAATGGGACATACTTAAACTTTTCCTGGCATACTATATAGTATGGCAGTATGGGTATTGGAACGCACAGCTAGACTGTGTGTATGGAAGCTCCTATATGCTCATGTAAAGTGTCAATCAAGAGGTCAGAGTTCAGCCAACATTTATGAAAGCAAGGAGTCGGCCGAATATGTGTAGAAACATGGCTGAAACTATGAAACGGCAGTTTGTGGATATCTGTGGATGTAATAATGTGTTTGGACTATATAGTTTGCTGGATTTAGATCATCTGGACCTTTGGGAGTACATGAAGACTGCATGTTGGTATAATGTCAATCTTTGGATTATGATTACTCTTCAAAGGTAAGTAATAACCGAATATTTGTTTGTTTTTTCTCTGACAGAAGCATTAATTGAACCTGTGTTGGTGGTTGTACCTTGAAATGAAAGAACATTATACCTGCTGAACATCTGCACGTTAGCATTGTAAAGCCTAGTTCACATTACACGATTTTCACCGCGATTTTGACGTCGCAGAGGGTCGGAGGTGAGTCGGCAGATAATCTGCCATGACGAGTCCTCATGTGTGAACATGCCTACAAGCAAGTCGCCCCCTCGTCTGAGACTGGGACTGGATATCTGGCATGCTAGAAAACTGGAGAAGTGTGACACGACTGACAAAGAGCATCAGCCAATGAGAGGCGGGATGCCTCCCACGTCAGCACGCAGGAGGACGAAAGAAATATGAGGAGGACAAGCCGCAGGGTTGCCAGGTCTGCTTATTAGCCACAACTTTGGGCTTGTTTCTAAAGTGGAGTTGCTTATTTGGGCTTGCTCTCTAAACATCACCTTTCTCTATATATATCCGTCTAATAAGTTATTTAAACGCATGATAGTCGCTTCTTTTGGGCTTGTTTCCATAGCCCTGGTTGCTTGTTTCTCTCCCAAGATCTGGCAACACTGACAAGCCGGCAAGCAACAACAATGGCGGTGTCCACAGGATCACGGGGAGCGTGTTGTGTTTGGACCCAGGCCCTGGAGACAGATCTGATTCAACACTGGGAAGAATATCCATGCCTTTACGATGTGTCGTCTCCAAGTTTGGTGACGTCACTGCGTTATCTGGGGCTCTGTCGGCGAGGGCTCGGTGGAGAAATCTTATGACGTGCACACACAGGTCGTAACGCAGTTGGCGAGACTGACAGAAACACAAGTCACCAGGTATGAACACTCAAAAGATTACGATAGTCTCCGCGTCGCAAAATCAGTGTGAAAATCTTGTAATGTGAACTAGGCTTAACCCTACCATGGGCAGACTCTGGCTCCAAATGACGTCACCAGGGCAAGATGACAGTGGGCATAGCGGAATATTTTGGCTTCAGTGGGAGGAAATGGACATGCGCCATTCATCTTTATATACAGTCTATCTTTTAGAGACATCCTGCATTGTCATTGCTACATGTTCCCAAGAACTCTTGTGAATGACTATGGCTTTTAAGGGGAAAATCAGTGCTGATGTGCATACATGTTACCACACTGTAGCTTTCAGCTCGTTCAGCAAACTGATGACTTGACTGTTCTTAATCAGCAGGTTACAACACAGTAATTTGAAATTCTGCTAAAAAAAACACATATCTGCTGTCACACAATCTTGTGGTTTGTCATCTTTGAATTCACATGACAAACAAACCACACCAAAGTTTGATATAAACAAGATTAAGACCACCCTTCTTGGGCAGCTCACACTACCACAAGGGTCAAATAGCAGCCAACCACATTAATCCACTCCCTTTTCTTTGGTACTAGTTCATCTTTCTCTCTAAAATTGTGGTCAAATTTATCCTGCCATATTTCCTAAAAATGTGGCCATAGTTGTTTTATGTGTCATGTTGACTTTGCACACACCACCCCTTCACTTCCCCAAAAAACATGTCTCTAAGTTCAACCCAAAGTTGGCACAGAAAGAAGCCTCTGAAGAACTTTAAGAAAATGTACCTTCCCCACCAGAGGCCTGTGTATAGTTCTGGTTTGAGCGGTTAGTTAATTATACGATGAGTCAATTTTCAGAAAAAGAGTTGGTGATGGTTTTGATAACTGATTCATGGTTTTAGAAGTTTTATCAGCATTTCCTGGTTTCAGCCTCTGAAGTGTGATGATTTATCTTGCTACAGTTAACTGAACAGTTTAGAGGTTTAGGCCACTGGTCAGACCAAACCAAGCATTCAAAGCCGATATGAGCAAACTGATTCTTTTAACAGTATGAGTTCCTTCGAGCTGATTCATGTAAATATATCAAACCTGTTGAACCTTTTCAGTTTTGATACATTTAGCAAAATATGGTGTCAGTTTCTCTGTGACACTTTGTTGTAGTCCATGTACATTCAACAGCTGGTGCTGCCCACCCCATGAAACCTATCTTCAGTGCATTACTAGTCACCACATACCATCATGGAAGATAACATTTTCATTTTAATACATTGATTCAGTATCCCACTTGTACGTACATTAGGTAGGCTATGTAAGCCCAATGCATTTTGAAAGAAGACAATGCATGTAACAGGCAGAAGTTGACACGGCGCCCCAGAACGTCAACAACCTATGCAACCAGAGCACCTTGCTCATCATATGTGAACATGGAAAGTCCATGACCAAACATTAATATGTGACGAGGTCGGAGTGAGAACGTGATGTCTTGTGTTGTCTTCAGTTATAAACTAGAGGTTGACTGATGGGGCTTATGGTGCATTACGAATAGCTATACTCACCTACACATACATCAACAATCAATTGGGTGGGTGAGCAGATAATGGCTGAATATTCATTTTTGGGTGCACTATCCCTTTAATGTCTCATACACTAGAATACTTTGAAAATACTTCTTAAAAACTAAAGTCTGACACCTTCTCACTTCTACAGACAATGTGTCGTGAATCTGAGAGTTTTTAGTCACACAGTATACAGTACAGTATCGAATGTTAGCTTGCAAATAGCCTCTATGTTGGTTAGCTTGCTAGCTATAGCATTCTTAGAGGGGATTTTGGGGGCTGCAGCAAACTTTGTCCACTTTTTGAAATCTCCACTCTATCAAGGCATAAATGCTGCTCCACCTTCTCCACTTTATTTCTTAAAGCTCATTAAAACATCTTCTCTATATAGGTCAGAAATTTTACTTATCCCTTTCTTTGCCCACTGTTGGAAGCCAGCGTCCATCTTGCCAGGTTTGAATAAGACGTTGCCCAAAAGTGGTTCCATAATCTTGTCTTACTATATAATGAGGAAAACTCTGTCTGTGTGTGTGTGTTCCACGTTTTTCTCCTCACTGACTTGGTCAATCCATGTGAAATTTGGCACAGTGGTAGAGGGTCATGGGAGGATGCCAATGAAGCAATATTACATCAGTTGGCCAAAGGGGGGCGCTATAGCAACCAAGTGAAATGGCAAACTTTGAATGGGCATATCTCATGCCCCGTATGTGGTAGAGACATGAAACTTTGCACAGAGATGCCTCTCCTCATGAGGAACACATTTGCCTCAAGAACCCATAACTTCCGCTTATATAGATTTTCCACCATTTTGAATTTTTTGAAAAACACTTCAAATGGATCTCTTCCTAGGAAGTTTGAGCGATCTGCATGAAACTGGGTGAACATAATCTAGGGACCAATATCTAAAGTTCCCTCTTGGCAAAAGTTGGAAAACTTCCTAAAACTGAGCTTCTATAAGGCAATGAATATTGCGGAGGGCGTGGCTCATCACATAAAGGTGTATAACATCTCAAGGGTTTCACCCATCACCACGCAACTTTGTAGGCATATGACCACACATAATCTGAGGGGACCCCTCCATTATTGACCCCATCAAACAAAATGGAGGCGCTAGAGAGCTCATTTCTTATCTAGGCCTAACCGCCATATGGATTTTTACTAAACTTGGTAGATATGTAGAACAGGACGCCTCAAGGTGACTGGAGAAATTTAACTCTAATTGGCAACTGGGTGGCGCTATAACAACAGAAAAATGCTTCAAAATGGCTAAAATGCGACCGATCGCTGTGGCTCCCCCTGTGGACCAATGTTGTTGTTTTCCTAATGTTTGGTATGACTAAGTCATGGTATGGTATGCTGTACATAATCACGGAAACTGTCAGTGTGTCATTCTGTCAGTCAGTCATTCTGTCTGTCCCACGTTTTTCTACTCACTGACGTGGTCAATCTATGTGAAACTGCACATAGGCATTGAGGATCGGCATAGGTAGAAGGTGACAAAGCTACTAGTTCTTTAAGTCTTCCAAACTCATTCATCAAGGAAATAATCAGTAGTTGCAGCCCTATGTAAAATAGCTAAAATCCAGCTCCACCTCAGCCACTAACTGGAGTTAAATGTGTCTTAAATATTGATGCGTAAGTAATTATAATCTAATCTGTGATGGTATAACACTCCTACAGACCATTTCTCTGCACTGACTACTTTTACTCATGATACTTTAGATTTACATTTTCCTGATAATTCTTTCACGCATTAACTTACAAGATTCCTCTTTTTCTGTGTGAAAGAGCTGCAGATTTACACTGCAGCTACTGTAGCACAGCACACTGACCCTCCCAGATGACTGAGATGATTAATGATATAGAACACACACAGTCACCTCCCTAGCAGCCGGTGGGAAGCTGCTGTAACAGTGAGCTGGTGGCTTGTTGTTGTTTACATGCAGGTCACACTCAGTATCTGACCTGTTATTTTCAATACCTCACACTACTGTGTAAATATTGGATTATACAGGTGAATACAACAACACGGGTGCGTTTGTGTCAAACTATATTTCACACTTCCCCCAGATTCTACAGAATTTGTGTTGCACAAGACCTCACTTCCTCTTTCCCTCCCTCGTTTGCAAAACATGTTTAATCTGATTATCTTTACTGCAATAATATCAGGCTCTAGCGTTGGCCTTGACTTTCCTCGTGAAATACCAGAGAAAAATGGAGAGAAAGCCCTCTTATCTAAAAGCATTACTTTCTGCTGAAGCCCCTATTCATTCTTGACAGCTTGATTTTTTTCCTCCCTCTCTCCTGCAGTGGAAAGAATGGCAGAAATTTAAGCCTGGGTTACAATTTATCACAGAGCAGCATACAGGGTGAAATTCAGCAGTGCCAAAGAAGGAAAAATTAGGCGCTGAGGCAAGACTGTAGTCTGACACAGCTTTAAAACAGAAGCCATGCCAGGACTAAACTTAGAGAGTCTAATAAATGATGAATAATGGTTTTGACAACCATGGTTGAAACGATAAGCTAAATAATGATTGGTTTCATTATTTCCATTTGCAGGCTACATCTGCTCTCTTATCTTAAAATAAAGAGCAGATTCAATACTGAAAATTCACATGTAGACCTTTTTTTTTTTGTCCAGGTTTTTATATGTTTCGAAGTTTTTTGCCACCTCAATACAGTGAAGGTGACTATAATTCCATCTGCAGAAATTACAATTAAAGGAGACTGTCTACATCTGTGCTGGTGGCTCTGTGACACTGTAGTTAGCTTTGAGCTAAATGCTAAACATTAATTGATTTACAGGGGAACTTTGCCCATTTTCAACCAGCTCTTTGTCATCACAGTGTGTGCAGTGTCTTATGATGAATGGTGTTTAGCTTCCCCCGGTGCTGCGAGCACCTGGAGCTCCCGGAGTTCCCTGACCATCTTTTGGCAAAAGATGACAGCAAACGCATCATCAATGTCTGTGGACTTCCACCGGCACAAGGAGTTATGTGTATTCATGGTACGCTGGGAAGCCAATCACCATTTATTCACTGCCCACACTGACGATTTTCAACCAGCTCTGTGTCACTGCAAATTTTCCTTTGGAGCTGCAGACTGTGTTGTCAGTTTTCTCAGCTAGTGTCAGCCAAAAATGAACAAATAATTCTTTTCTTCAGATACTTTTTTTGCTAGTTAAATCTGTAACGGGTTGGCACTGCTACGTGCTACTGCCAGGAAATAGGAAACATTTGCTGATTTGCACCCAACACAAAGCACAGCTGAGGCTGATGGGAAGTTCAGTAGTTCTGCAGATTTTAAGTTACAAATCAAAGTATTTAACTAACTAAAATCCTAAAATGTCAACGGTTTCAAGGCATTCTCATAGAATGATACGTATGATATCTAAGTAAAACCTTAAGCTTGTCCTCTTTTGAAATGTGTTCCAGAACAGAGGCAGTTATACTGTCCATAAAGGAGTACTTTAACCCCCAAACGACCATTTGTATATAAGTTACCCACACTGTGTTGCATTTGATTCATGTAATCAACCTAAGCCACAGAGGTTAGGGTTAGGAACGTACCTTAAAATGACTAAAAATTCTTCAAAGGCGTTGAATTCATTCATCCAAATTTAAGGCCTTAATTGGTATTCAAATGTCTTCAGTCTTTCAAAAGTGTTAAAAATGTTCAGACATGCGAAGATGTTGTACTGTATTGTCAAATGTCACAAGAAATTGTTAACATATATATTTTTTTTTAAATATAATTAATCAAGTGCTTTGCATTAACATCACACAGATGAAGACCACAGAACCAACAACACTCATAGTTTGTTTCCTCCCAGGATGCTCAGAGCAGGGGATCCACTGTCTGCTACCTCGCTGTCACTGTACCCTGGACAAGAAGTGTAAATTCAGCGCAGATTCAACAAAAACTGGCTTTCAAACCAAGATTTTGTGTCATGGCTGAAACCTGTACACGGCAATGCACATGAGGCTCTGTGTATTTCATGCAAGACGTTTTTCAGACTCAGCAAGATAAGAATTAAGGCAGTGGAATACCACATGCAGAGTGAGATGAAGCCAAGTCATGTTTTATGTTATAAAGAAACAATTGTGTAAAATTGTGTCTGAACCCTAAAAAGTTGATGTTGATTCATTCTCTTTTCCTTCAGTTTTGTGTTTTGTAAAATAGGTCTTGAATATCATTCCAAGTGGCATCAAAAAAAAGTCCTAAATCTAACTTCCCCACCTCTCTAACTCCGCCAGGACACCGATGTCTTCGCTCCCCCCTCCTCTGTTAAATGGTATCTCCCAGGCACACTGCGTCATCAAACCATGTGATGTTTGATATTGCCGGATTCAGGAAGCTCTCGACTTTTAAAAAATAACATTGATTTTCTTTTATTTATTCTGTATTTCGCACCAGAGCAGCCTAAACACACAAAGTCCAAAATCGTGATGAGTGGTGACAAGTCATGTCATGCTGTTTTTCGACGGGAAAAGTTAAAGGATTACTCGTGATCTCATGTGGAGCTGTTAGCGAGGACTTAGCTGTTTTATAAAAGGTAAGAGTCTCACTCCTACCACTATTGTTGGCTGAGATACACCGTCTAGAAAGTGGGATCATAACTTTCACGTTTCATATGGCTTTATTTGGTGATATTTTATGGTGTTTCTGTGTCATAAACAACATCAGCTATCATAATCACACCTGATTTCAATAAGGTACAATGTTTGAAGCTGGCTGAGTGTTGTTTGATCACTGACAGTACTGTTTTGAAGCCGAGTGACCCACTTGTCATTTGGAGCTCCGCCTGGATCTTTTCATGGTAAAAACACTGTAGAATGGTCATACTTTGAGCAGTCTTCTTCAAATTTGAAACAAGTGTTCATTGATAGTGTGCCTACAGCCCCACAGTGTCATTTACCTGCTCAGCTGAAGCCACAGACAGTTATTCATCCTGAAAAACATTTTTTATTTTATTTTAGGCAATTTATTTATCTTTTATTTATATTTTTTATTTATTTTTAATTTATTTATTTATTTATCTTCAATTTTTTTACTGACTTCAGAGGCCCATTACTCTGTCTCTGTATCATCTAGAGTGTCTCTGACACTTTCACAAGAAACTTCCGGGAGTTTTCTTCCTGGCAAGACCTCATGCATGCATGTAGTCAGAGCGGTTCAGAAGCTACAGTCATTTTAATTTGAGAATGTCATTTTAGGCGTTTTTGCTACAAAATGGGGGTGGAGTACAAAAGCTAAAGGAGCCCTGGTATTTTTTTGTGACGGGTGAACTGACCCTTTAAACTTACAACTGAAAACATTGTTAGCATTCAAGCAGTATGTCAAGGACTCAAGCTGTTCACATGAAGATATTTTTAGCTCTGTACTTAAATTCTTATTGATGTGGCAGGCAGCGGTCCACTCCAACCCTTAACCAGTGCTGAGTGTTGCAGAACTCTAAGGGTGTGAAAAAAGAGAAACGTGCAGCCTACTGACTTAAAAGATTAGATTTAATCAAACAGTGTAGATTTACATGGGCACGTGCAAGAGCAAACTCAAACAAAAAACAGCAAAACATTAAGCTTTTAACTCCTCTTTTTTGGTGCAGCCTCCTCACTGTTTTCTTTCCATGTAAAATGTGCTTCAAATAAAACTTCACCAGACAAGAAATGAATCAGTATATTACATCATAATCAGCTCTTTTTACATAGTTTAAAAAGCATTTTACAAAGGGCATGATTCATTATCGAGTCACATCTTTAAAAGGTAATAATGTAGGAATCAATACAAGATTAAAACATTTACAAAATCTACACAAATATAGTCACAAACAGCTGTTGGCAGGCTCAAGACCATGTGGAAAATGACTGGACAATGAGTGTGCACACTTGAATCACTGTCTTGGAGAAGCACGCTATATATGGATGGTTGCACAAGTCTGTCTTTGTTCAACTTCTTTAATTTTGTCTTCAATATCAAAAATCTCTACTGGCAGTGCAGACTTGTAGTATTACAGTTCGCCACATGGTATCTCTTTAGCCGCCATAGCCACGATGTGTAGTCACAGTTTTCAAGAGGTGCACATAATACAGTTGTAGGTTCAGTAACTTTACTAATGACATCCATGCTGAACAAATCTGCATCACATCATTTATGTCTAGTGCCGACATTCACTGCCGATACAAGAAGTAGTTTGCACTTAATGTAGCTTAGCAGAAGCAAGGAGTGAGAGTGTGCCCTTTTGAGGTGATGGATGGACACAAATAGCATCTCTTTCATGTGGGAGACTGGAGTTCATGTCCATATTATTCCACAAGTTAAAGGGACAGTGCACCCAAAAATGAAAATTCAGCCATTATCTACTCACTCATATGCAGAGGGAGGCTCAAGTGAAGTTTTAGAGTCCTCACATCCCTTGTGGAGATCCAAGGGGAGAGGAGGTAGCAACACAACTCCACCTAATGCAGGCTGACGGCGCCCCAGATTCAAACGTCCAAAAACACATAATTAAAACCACAAAATATCTCCATACTGCTCGTCCGTAGTGATCCAAGTGTCCTGAAGCCCCGACATAAAAAGCTGTTTGGAAAAACATCATTTGAACTCTGTTTTTCGCCTCATTGTAGCCTGTAGCTCTGCAGTAGATAATGGCTGAATTTTCATTTTTGGGTGCACTATCCCTTTAATAACCGTACCCACATTGGGATCAAACCCACGTTCCCAGGGTCTAAGTCGCCAGATTCCTATGTCTCCTAATATGGAGTGCCCCAGGAATGAGTCCTAAAACATGTAAATGAGTTAGCATTTTACTAGTTTCCTCGTCTCTAAGTCAAAGTGTTTTTGAACGGATTTTCTGTTAGATGTAGGTGAAGATTCTCAATCACCCAGGTCACGGTAGTCTTAAGCGCTATATCGTAGGCAACTGGACTTGCTTGAGTTTCTTGACGATGTTTCACCTCTCATCCAAGAGGCCTGAGACGTCAGCTGCCTATGATTTAGCACTTACGGTTTTTGGTTAGATGGCTTAAACAAGGTCTGTGGTTAACACAAGCTTAAGAGAGCTTCACGATTTGCTCTACGTCATAAAATACGTCATTGTGAAGCTTTTACATGTCTTGATGACATGTGGCTAACTGAGGCTACAGAAGGTCACGCCTTTACAGCCTTGTTGTGGCGGCGACATGAAATCATGCGACTGTGCTGTAGTTTGTTTATAGCATATCGTTTATTGTAAAGATTTTCTTGATGAAATAAACATGTAGGAGGTTATATTCCGCAATAATTCAAAATCCAGTGGAGAAATTCCATAGACTTTTATGACGAGGGAAACAAAGCTAACATCCACACTGGCCTTCAGAAAAACGTCATCCCTGGAGCACTCAAATTACATCTTAATCTCGGTAATGGCTAGCTTTGTAGTTCATATTGCAAAGCAATGAAGGGATATAGATTTTTTCAAGGATTATAATACCAGTAAAGGTTATAAAATGTAGGTGAGTGATTGGAAAAGACATTGCTGAGAACATAAAATCTCCTTAATGAGTCATTTTAATAGCAGATAGAGCTGGGGAACATAGAACTCTGGGACACGACACCATGGCTGTCCTGCACAGAAATGTTGGCACGGGAAGTTAAAAATTGCCACTCAGCATACAGATCTTGATTAATGTAGAGCTTCATTAATCAACCTTCTGACCAACAGAGGGCTGTATGTTAGCAAAACCTATCTGTAAATGAACGACCACAACAGAAAGGCCAAACAAGATCAAGCCTTGCAAATCACTGGAGCATCACGATTGAACATTTCCATTAGGCTTCAAAAGGCAAAACAATTTGTATTTACAGTGCAGGAGGATATGTAGTTTTCTGTAGGGAACCATCTTTCCTTGTATCTCACCTAAACGTACTTCTCTAGTCAACTTTTTTTTTTGTTCCATGACGACAAATAAAAACGTGACAGGAGCTTCAATTTGAACTGGACTTACAAAACGGCTTGAGAACTATGAGCAACATAGCTTACCAAAGTGTAGATATTGATTGCTACCGGTATGTTTTTAACCCAGGAAGTCCTGAGAAACAAAGGGGTTCCCATTCTTAAAGCTCATTTCGTGTACTTTTTGTGGACATGTTGGTTCTGCTTTGTTGACTGACCGACACATGCTTCTTTAACTGCGGGAAACGATTCACCAGCAGCTGTCTGAAATAGTTCTGGAACTTTTTCCCAACAAATGTGTAGAAGATGGGACTGATGCAAAAGTAAGTGTAGGCCATGACGCGAGTGACTTCAAGAGCATAAGCCCATTTCTTCTTTTGCTCACATTCACTGGCTTTATCTTGCATCATCAGTGCAATGTTGTATGGCGTCCAGCATGTGAAAAACATCAGGACAATGACAAATATTAACCTTACTGTCTTGAACTTGGTAACTATCTTGGATGTCATGACAGTGATAGCAATCCTAACGTAGCAGTAGATAATAACAGCCAGAGGAAAGATCAAGAAAAGGATAAGCTGAATGTAAAATCCAGATTTTCTCAGCAGTCCCACATCAATAGACGTTAAATTTAAAGCAGGATAGTCCTGACAGTATGTTGTATTCAGAAATTTAAAAGTGGTGTGGATAATCATCGGTCTGATGCACGCCAGGCCGCTGACCAGCCACACCACAACGCAAGAGATTACAGCATAGCTTCGACCCCTCACCTGCGACGCAGTCAAGGAGTACACAACTGCAAGGTGTCGGTCAAAGGTCAAAAGAGTAAGAAAGAGGACAGAACTGTAGAAGCCCAGATAGTAGACGGTGCCGACAATCCTGCACATGGCCTCGCCGAAGCTCCAGTAGGAGAGCTGCAAGTAGACTCCCCAGAAGGGAAGGCTGCTCATGAAGATCAGGGAGGACACCACCAGGTTCAGCAGCAAGATGTTGGTCACAGTGGTCAGCTTCTCAAACCTAGGAGGGGATCATTTCAACAGTTAGGTAGAGAAGAAGACTAAATGCTGGCATTTTTGACACTGATGGTTCACGCTGACTTGAGGTGGTTTCTTTATATTTTAGAAACCTGCTGAAGCTGTTGGACTGGAACCAACCAATCAATTTAAATAACCTGCACACAGCTGTATTTGGGTGACAGTGTGAGAACATCTGTATACCGCCCATTCTTAAGAGTTGGGACAAATCGTGTCCTGCCAGAAAGAACCCTTAAAATTATCACTTATCAACACACCAATTCTAATTCTGGGGTGAAACATTATTTTTAAATGATTTATATATGATTTTTTAATATTACTTATTTTGATCTGCTTTCATTTTTAGGAACACTATTGTAATCCTAGGTATTCTTCTTCTTCTTCTTCTTCTTCTTCTTCTTCTTCTTCTTCTTCTTTCTTCTTCTGAGGAAATCATACTTCCCATGGGTGAAAACTCACCAAACTTTGCACAAAGCTCCAGTCTCATGCCAGATATCCTCAGCTGTAAACTCAAGCCAATAGTCCTGATGGTGGCGCTACAGCAAGCGTCTAAAGTTCAAAACTTTGAAAATTCATAACAAATCAACCATACGTGCTACAACTTCACAACTTCCATCAAACTGTAGCCCCAATACTGAAGAAACTTTTGTACATTTAAACCTATTAAAAATTATGAAGTCCATCACTCTGTTTTTCTTAAAAACTGTAAAACTTTTTAAACCTATCTCCTCCCACAATTTTTGCTCAATTGACACCAGACTTGCTACAGAGCATCTTCAGACTGTCCTACACAAACTGTTTCTCAGATTTTCGATTTATCAAAAATTGAGCCTACAGTGCATCAAAATGTTTGACTGTAAACGGTACTGTAAACATATACATGCAAATTCTTGCTAAATAAATCTTCAATGTTCATGAAAAAATGACAAAATTCTAGAGTCATGGTAGATGATGTGTGGCAAATTTCAGAATTTTATCTCAAAAACTGAATTTTTGACAGCATTTTGAATTTTGCTCTAATGTGAACAATTGGAGTCAATGTAAAAATGGTAATTTTAAACATCAGTTTTTCACTTATGGAGCAAATCAATCATTGTTACAAACAAATTACCAACATCTCCATGCTGTCTAGATGCAACATGTGTATTTTCAGATTTTTGTCTTAATAACTGAATTTTTTACAGTGGTTTCAAATCTGCCTTTCCATGCACGGACAGCTGCTAAACCTGCACGTCTGGCGTAGTCAGTTTGTGAAGCTACACATGAATTGTCACTGACTAATTAGCTCAGTGAGATAGAAATTGATTCTTAGTCTCAGAGGTTGTGAGTTCAAGCCTCAGCTGATGCAAAAGGCAGATTGTGTTGCTAAATTCCTAAATGTCTTCCAATTCTTCTGCTTGTTGCTCAGAATTGCCTAACAATGTCTGTACCCGACCCATCGCTGCGCAGCAGCTATAATCTAACTTTAAATCCCCCTCAAGAACCCTGAAGGGTGTTATAAATGTGAATTATCACTACACTTTTGTTACTGAGGAATTATTTTCTCCATATTGTTTAGCCCAAAGAAACATAATTCATACTGCAAATATAAGCTCAGACATGGAAGCCAACAGACATGAACAGAAAACAAACATTTGCGGCTGCAGTGAATCACAACCTCTATTCTCAGAGGTCAATGCATCAAGGAATAATAAAGATATTGACTGAATTTAATTTCAGTATTTGCCATGGTTGGAAAAACTGCACTAAAGCAGTGTTGGAAAAAGGAAAATGAGGCCAGTTTACAGTTTTCAGTTGTAATTTCTGAGCTCTGAATGGAGCCATAGAAACAGCTCTCACCCTGTCAGCGTGCAGCTGACATAGCATCTCTTCAACCCGATATAATATACTGCATTATAAACACTCCTTACAGTCCGAGGCCCAGGGACACTTTGCTGAGCTCATCTCTGACATTGTCATTTGTGTTTCCATGACCACCAAAAATTGTTTGCTCGCAAAGGTAGAGAGAACAGTGGTGGAGATCAGGGTGGAGGAAGCAGAGTTGGCAGACAGTGACAGAGTGGAGGTAACTCAGGGGGCACAAAGAGAGAGGAACTTTAGCTGCTGGATAGCTACTGTACTCCTCCCTCTGTGGACACAAGCATAAGAAGCTCCTGGTATGACTCCATCTCATGCTCTCCCAGTGTGTCTTTTTTCTGACAACCTGATGACATCTCCAGTCATATCCACCTGTGCCCCAAATGGTGTAGAACTGAAGCCTGTCATAGAACTGCTCTGTACATTCTGCCTCCCAAATGTCAGAGTCGAATACAGCAAGTGGACTAAATTCTTTAAAATCTCTCTTTACATTTTTCTGGCTGAAGGAGTTGAAAATCATTTGTATGTGAAGGTAATTTTACAAACTGATATTTTGTCTACTCATTTAATGGGGTAGTTAAACTATGCTCCTAAAATACAGCTTCAATTGCATTAAAAAAACAGAATTATAGAAACACTCCAGACGTGAAGACATCAAGGATGTGTGAATCAAGTGTCAAGTTGTTATTTTTATTTTATTTAACCTTAATTTAAACATGTAATCTCATTAAGACATGGACTCTCAAGAGAGACCTGGTTTTTAACTCTCTTTACAGTTGTTTTCATTAGTGGCGGGGTCCGCCATCTCCGCGTTGGCTCTGTACTGTCATTGTGTTTGTAATTTGATTTCTTTGATATCAGCCTCACTGTTTACTATCTCACAACTATGTCAGAGCTGAATTAAGTTGTTGCTAACAGGAACCGAACACTTCCCACTGCTGCTGCTCCACATGGCAAAACATGGGGTGGCTTTTAATTTGAAGACGCCTGTATTTGTCCACAAGGTGTGTGCTGACTGCAATCAAAAATGTGCCTTCAAAACATTTAGCATTCTTCAGTGGGTCTGGGATGATCTTTGCAAGGGAGTGATGCAACCAGAAGAGGGAAGAGCAAAGCACAGTGAGCTAATAAACATAAATGAACAATTTGTTTCAGCTGATTCTTTTGCAGGTTCAATTTGTACCAGGTTTGCACTGGCCTCCAGGAAATAGTCACACTCCGCTGCTCGTACTCCGCAGTTGCAGTTGCTAGATTTGTTCATGGAGTCAAACAGTAGACTCAGTGTCTGTTAGCCTGTTAGCCTGTAGATGTTATGCCTGCTCCATAAAATTTTGTTCATACCAGGGCAACATTAAGCTCAAACTACCCAGTATACTAGCCCTTTACCGCATAGCTTTCACTACAGTGGACAGCTATTTAAAAAGTTGTTTTTGTGTAAAGCCACTACAGTGGACGCCCTTGCATCAGGCTACCACATCACTTTGTGTGGCTGCTCTGTAAACACGTAACTCTTTTGATGCTGTATTTTTGACAAAGTAACTGCACAAGAGGTGTTTCCTGTATCATTACACAGCACTTATCTTCAGTAACCATAAGTGTTGCATTATCAACCACGACTGAGATGTTACGCCTTACAACCTTAAAGCAGCTCTTTACAAAACTCAGGGTGTTTGAATTTTTCTGGACACAGTTCTCAACATAGCTAGCAGCTAACAGTACTAACTCCTTAAACAGTGCTAAGTTACGGTAACAGTGCTGACAGAGCTAAAGTTGTTAACAAGGAGGGAACCAGAGGGTAGTGATGGCCAGATGAAGCCTTATGAAGCATTTTGGTTTTGGCTCATGGTTTAAAGAGAGAGGCTCAAAGAATGGCAATTCAGTGTGCTTTAAACCTTTTGTTGTACAAAAAGTGCCATCTAGTGGGCTCAGAAAATACTTTACTTGGCCATCACCACCAGAGGGCGGGTGCTTTACTTTTGAGACAATAACGTCCCGATATCATTGGTAACCTCTGTATGAGCACAGTACAAAGCGGCAGCGATGAGGTGGCCAGTGGAAAACACACATGCATTAACATGGAAGGACACCATAACTCCACTATATATATTTACATGGCAAATAGTAATTTTTTTGCTACGTAAATGCCCTGAATGTCACACACACAATCTTTAATTAGTACTTAGTAATGTATATATATGATACTGTAATTCCCAAGTTATAGTAAACGTGTGTACTTTAGAACAGTGGTGTCCAACTGGTGGGTCGCGGTCCAAAAGTGGGACACTGGCCCATTCTGAATGAACCACAAGTGACTTGTGAATGTGTCAAGATTGTAAAATACACATTTTATTTTTCTGCCTTTCTGAACACACCGAGTGTGTTCTCGGTGTTTTCATGTAGACTTAAGCCTGCTTTACACTACATGGTTCAAGTGGCCCAATACCGTGTGGTGGCAAAACTACTATTTAATGAACAGTTTAAAGAAAAAGTCTTCACACGTCGGCTGTCTTTCTTGAGTTTAATAAGCATTCATGAATGGAGACACTCAAACATACAACCGCATGAACAGTCAGTCAGTGAGCGAGCGTCTAGCAAGTCTTCTCGCCCTGCTATCTTTATAGTTCCCATAACACATGCACATCAACAGTCAAAATATGTGGCGCCTTGGCATTCCTAAAACACAACATCTCTTGAGACTAATAAGGACACTTGTTGTCCTCCCTGGAGCAACACACATCATACATCATAGCAATACCAAATACCCAAATTTTCCATCACAACCGATTTTTTCCTCTCAAGTGGCACAGATCGGATCTGTAACATGAATGTGTAAACAGGAAAAAAACGTGTGATATCGGATATTGTCAGATCAGATTCAGGCCTCCTTCATATGTGGAAATATATCAGATATGAATCAGATATCTGCCAATAGGTCTGTAATCTAAACAGACAGATTGGATATTTCCTGGCAATCTACGACTGCAGCTGCACGAACACTTCCACCGCTCTGTGTAGGCTAAGTTACCTTTAAATTATGTGGAGCAGCGCCAGCTTTCCAGGTGATTTATTCTTTAACGATTAACTTCAAATATTTAAAGTTAGTCCTTAAAATTGCTTTCAGTAATGGAAATATTTCCATGCATGCAGTAGCAAATACCGTGGGACATTTACACAGTGATCAAGAGTGCTGGACCGAAGTGTCGAAAAAAAAAACTGGAAGTTCTGTTTTGCCTCCATGTCTCCGTTAAAATAAGGTGAATAGAACATGTAAACAGCAGTCAGGAAAAATTTGGATATAAGCAACAAGTCGGAATTGGGCATCAAGACATGGTAGTGTAAAGGCAGCCTTAGAGTTTTTGTTGGTCCACTCACCGATGGATGATGACCAGGACCAGCCCATTGCCACAGACACTGAGGACAAACATAAAGTAGTAGAGGATGGATAGCTGGGCTCCGAGATAGTTGACATTGCTCAAATTACACGGTGAGGCGTGGGGCTCCTCATCGCTGGATGTTTCGTAGTTGTAATCATATGTTATAGTTTCAGTAGCCATCTTAAATGTCAGGAGGACAATCTGCCAGAAACAACAAAGCAGTGTCAAACATAACATTTACAACATGATGCAGTGTGCATGAATTTGAAAAGATAAATGATCAATCCTTTAGAAAAGCTTTAAGGTGTATGAACTATAAAATTCTGCATGTGAGCCTCTGTAAGCCATGCAAATAAGCAGAGCTACAAAACAATGCCTTTAACTGAGAATCTCAGAGGAGCACAGGAAATAAAAGCAGATGTTTGTGGGAATGAGGATCATGCTAAGCTGAGCTGACTTACCGCCTAGCCAGCAGAGACGCTTCTGCTTGTTGTCTGACTCTGAAGGCCAGAGCTGTCTGACTCACACTGAGTTCAAGTCACTCCATGATAAATCAGCCAGCTGAGGAAGTACCACAGAAGTATGTGTGTGAGTGTGTGCAAGGGGGAGGGATTGGCTGTATCAACACACCCATAGAGCCACAGTCTCCTCCCTGGACTGCTTTGTCTGTCTTCACACAGACGGAGCAAGTGCATCTGTTTGAAACACATGTTAATGTCAAATCACACGCACCCAACTGAAATGACAATCTTGATGTCGAAACAGTGTTGAGAATTAGAGAAGTCAGCACCACCAAGTAGCAAATTTCTGCAGAGGACCACAGGCTAACTTATTACGTGTGTTTGATAAAGACCAGTCAACAGCTCCCAGACAAGGTTGTGACTTTTGGAGTGCTAAAGAGACTCCTACTAAAAGCTCTCATGCACCTGGAATTAGTTTCATCATATATGTTATCTCTCCCTGCATGACTCAGAAGGAAAGGTCAGAAATTATCTCTGTCCATTTAATTTGTCATCCTGACTTCTCTTCTTGCACTTTGCCTCATCAAGTGTTCAGACCCCTCAAGAAAAAGCAGGGGTCTGTGTTGGTAGGAGTGTGATACTTCAGGTACTAGTGTGATGATGGAATACGACCCAGGAAGTCTAACTGTTGACGCTCCGGACAGGGTCATTTTTTGACAACTAGTGTGGTATAAAGAGCGTAAAAGTCCACTTGTGGTGGACGGGTCAAAGAAACTTTTCACCAGGAGATCGATGTCCATGTCCTGTGTGAAACCAAGAATCAACCGAGTGACTTTAACAACTGCGTAGCATAATATGCTAGTCTAGCATACCACACTAGGGATGTTTGCTTCATTTTGCTAGGAACAAACATACTTCCTTTACACCAAACCATGTTGCAGGTTATGACCTGGGTCCTTTCAGGTCCTGAGTTGGGTTTTGACTCGAGATTTGCAGGTCACCACCTGTGTCCTTTTTGGACGTGACTCAAGACTTGCAGATGTTTTTTTTCTTAACTTAACCGTGTGCTTTTGTTGCCTGGTGCAAAGAAAGTAAATGTAAAACCAAAGTTAAAATATATTGGAATTTTATTTTGAGAAGCCACTGTATGCACTTAACAATAGTGATGGCCAAATGAAGCCTCATGAAACAGTTTCTTTATTCTATGAGCCCACTAGATGGTGCTTTTTGTTCAACAGAAGGATAAAAGCCATTCTTTGAGCCTCTCTCTTTAAACCATGAGCGCCATCTAGTGGGCTCAGAAAATTAAGAAAATGCTTCATTTGGCCATCACTACTTAATAAGTGGAAACTTTACATGTCCTGTGAAAACTGAAGTTCACTAACAACCCTAAACTGATGTAACATCCCAGAGCATTAAAAAGTCGCTGGAGGGGTACACAGTGCGTCATAGTTTGACTCAAAGGGCCACTGACAGAGTGTCTGTATTTGAAGAGTTGGGAGCGAAGACGAATCCAATTGTCCGCACTTCATCAAACTTGCAGACTTTGTGGGTGCGTTCCCAGGAAGTCTGGGAGTGCTTAGGGCTGTCAAAATCCACAACCAGTCCACAAGGGGCCTAAAGTGGACTTCCTGCAGACTTCCAGAGGGTCTGCTTGGGTTGCAGACTTCACTGATTTAATTGTCCAGTGCATCGCAATACGTGGAAGTCTTTTTTTTTTTTTCAATAGCTGACTAAAAAAACAAATTGTATGTGTATGTTAAAGCTGCTACAAGGAACTTTTGACTGGATATGCAAAAGTCTCTGGTTTCTGCTGATGTCTGTGCGTGACCTACAACAGCAAATGAGACCATCGGTGTGAAGATAAGCTATTTCTATATAGTGTATATCCATACCTTTAGGAAACTGTGTCCGGGTCCGCCCCAGGTCGCTTCCAGGACAAAACCATTTACGGCACTTTATAGTGACTCTTATAAATAGTCGCTATTCCTCCTCCTCCTCGACC
This sequence comes from Epinephelus fuscoguttatus, assembly GCF_011397635.1. Classification (NCBI taxonomy): domain Eukaryota; kingdom Metazoa; phylum Chordata; class Actinopteri; order Perciformes; family Serranidae; genus Epinephelus; species Epinephelus fuscoguttatus. The sequence goes on along the minus strand of NC_064772.1, from coordinate 34,480,601 downwards.
CGACATCCGCGGGGAGTTAAAATAGCAGCAATCATCGGGTAAAAGTTCTGTGAAAGCACTGGACTCACCAACAGTCAGCCACGTCTCAGTCACACGGAGAAAATCCAATCCTCTGGAAGTCAGGAAATCCTTCAGGATAAACGTTTTGTTCACTAGCGATCTAGCATTTACCAGCCAGTCCTGACAGGAGCCGGCGGGTCCACTGCGTTAGCTGTCCGGGGAGCCACACACAGAGGCCGCAGGTTGCGCAGATTCACCCCGCGCCAGCGAGGATGGGGAGAGCGGATGGGTCCAGCGAGTGTAGCGAAATAAAGAGGCAAGGCACCGCTCCGTACTCAGTCCAAGAAGCCGTGGAAGTGTTCGCCAAACAGGCCTTCAGCCTTACCAGCCGACCGCTGCGTTTACCCCGGCGGCGGTGGCGCTTACGGCGGAGAGGTGGAGCTGGGGCGCGGCAGAGGAGAGCTGGGATCCCCGATAGGAGCGGGGGCAAAGTTTTCCCGTCTTGTTGTTTCATTCATCCCCAAAACAAACACATGCGCGAGCCAGGTAAGCGTCTTTACGACAATACGTGCTAGAGCTCATAGGAAATGTAGGCTTCATTCTGGCAAAACACTACCGCTTTTGTCCACAGGGTCGCCAAAATCAACTCAAAATGAAAGTTCCTTGTAGGGACTTTAAACAGTTACTGTATACTATTAAAACAGTACTTGAATCGGGTCGGCCAAAAATAATATTCAACAACATCATGATACAGAAATATGTAGAAACATGGGCTGTAGAGGGGAATCAAAATGCATTGTGTTACTGCAGCCTATCCTATAGGTTGCTCAGTGTAATGCCAAATGTGTAGGCTAGAAAAGTGGTCAAAATACAACAAAAGATCTGTGAGGGCTCAGGTCGCATTTCCAGAGGGTGGACAATTGGATTCAGCCTGAGAATGTATATCTGTCTATAACACTGCCTCAACCTTCAACCCCTTTTTGTATGTCTTGTGCTACATTTACTTTTGTGGTGTTCTCATCTAATATGGTTTATTCTTCATGTTGCATAAATGTAAAATAGAGGTTTGAGGTTAAAAACAAAATTTTGCAAGCTGTCAGCAGGATATTCATCATTCCCTCAAAACACCCATTTCAGTAAGTGTGTCACCCACAGTGACATAACAACATGCATGCTGCAATGTTTGCAGGGTATTTGCTTTGCCAATTCGGTTTTGCCACTGTGGTATGATTTTGGGTAGTTGTATCATGTCCACATCTTAACTGAATGGTGCAACATAAGCTTGGGTATGATGGTCGATAATATCCTTTAGTTTCACTCATTCACTGGCTCACATCTAGACTTTATTGTTCACACATTGCAGTTGTCATAGCAGTTACTGTAAGAAATTAGACATACAGCATACTGCTGTGAAATGTGCTGATGATTCAGTCATTGTCAGCATATACAAGGGAGGTGAGGAAGTTCGTGATCCTACGTGGATGAATGAATCCTTTTTTTTTTAATAGATTGCAAGAAACGGTTGTTGACTCAAGAAAGTCAGAACGAAACCTGACAGTGAAAGATGGAAATTGCAGATGTCAACACAACAAAGCCATGAATGGCACGTACAGTAAAGGCTTTCATTTGCCGTGCTCACAGCAGCCAGTCAGACAGCACCATTGTTCCAGAAACATTCCATTCGAACTACTTTCTCTTTTGTACTTAAGTCAATAAGTCCTCAAACCAGGCTGCACATCAGTGCAGTGGTTAGCACTGTATTCCTGAAGGAGGTCACAGAGGTAAGTGGGGGCTAGATTGTGGAGAGCTTTGTAGGTGAGGAGAAGGTTGTTGTAGTGGTTGTACAGGGAGCCAGTGAAGTCGGATGAGAACGGGGTGATGTGGTCAGATGATTTGGTGCAGGTGGTGATGCGGGCGGCCGAGTTCTGAATGATTTGCTGTCTGTTGATGAGTTTGGTAGGGAGGCTGGTGAGGAGAGCGTTGCAGTAGTCGATGCAGGATGTGAAAAATGAGTGAACCAGGATTTCGGTGCTGGATTGGGACAGTGATGGGCGGAGTCTGGAGATGTTGCAGAGGTGGAAGAATGCAGTCCGGGTGATGTTTTGAATATGAGGTGCAAATGAGAGGGTGCTATTCAGAATGGCACCGAGGCTCTTGACTTGGGAGGAGAAGGGTACAGGGAATCCGTCGATGATGATGGGTGGAGCTAGGGTGTGTTGTGACATGGTGAGGGTGGATTTGGAGCCGATGAGCAGGGCCTCAGTTTTATTGCTGTTTAGCTTCAGGAAGTTCCTGCTCATCCATCTCCGGATGTCTTCAAGACAGGTGGTGAGGGAGGAGGGAGGGATGGCAGTGGTGGGTTTGGAGGAGATGTAGACCTGTGTGTCATCGGCGTAGCAGTGAAAATGGACCCCATGGTGACGGGGGATTGTGCCCAGGGGGAGGAGGTAGATGATGAAGAGAAGTGGACCCAAGACTGACCCCTGGGGGACACCCAGTGAAACACCCAGACTTGTGGTTCCTTAGATAGATAGATAGATAGATAGATAGATAGATAGATAGATAGATATTCCAACAGTCCCATATTCTCTGCTCTTGTCCATTAAGGTGATGGAGAAAGACCGAGCTAAGATCCTGTGGGACTTTCAGATCCAGATTGACAAACTGGTGATGGCTAACCAAGGCAGTGGTGATAGATGTAGCAATCCTGAGTGACAGCAAAATCAGGAAGTTACTGTAAATTCTAGGGAACTTCCTTAGAAAGACAAACACGGCCAAGAGTTATAAAACAGTTACACACAGACTGTGACAGAAAACATACAAAAATAAGTATAATTGACAATACAAAGCATTAACATCATATATTTGAAGCCAAACTGGAATTTAAATTCACTTCTGTGTAGGGAAAACTAATAAAACTACAGCTATTGTGCATAATTTTTACGTTTTTCCAAAAGAATAAAACCATTTTGTGGAGGTGGTGGGAGAGAGGAGAATGATGGCTAAACTTTAATTCCTGATGGAGAACATGTTCCACCCCATGCAGGACACTCTGACAGCACTGGGCAGCTCCTTCAGTGTGCGAAGGAGAGATACTTCCTGCTGCTGTCAGGCTTTATAACCAACACTGCTCCCAGTAGTCTACATCGACCAAACTGACAGTCTTCACTCATGTGCAATATCAATATTACTATGTGCAGTGATGTGAATACAGCCATCCAGTCTGTCTACTTCTATTTCGTATGTTTACCATTAACTTATTTATTGTATATTGCTTTTTGTTTTTACTGATGCTTCTTCTTTTCACACTGTCCCCACTGTCTGCTGCAGTAACACTGCAAATTTCCCCACTGTGGGACTAAGAAAGGATTATCTTATCTTTGCGGGGACAGTGTTCAAGCCTGGCGCACATTAAAGCATTTTCAAGTCTTAACTGATTTTAAAACAGTAGGGGACCACAGACGTTATAAAAGATTTAACCAACTTTTAATATTTTAATCGTAAGAACGCACAAAACAGACGGGTATCTCACAGAAACTTCAGAGATCAAACGGGACTTCAGAAAAAAAGGAGAAAGACAAAAAAACAAGGAGGTGGTCTGCCGTCATCAGCTGGTTGTTCTTGTGTGTGCGGTGTTTTGCCGTACCAACTCATCCTCACTCCGGCCTCGTCACATATCGACATTTTGTCATTGACTTTCCATGTCCACCCTGTGTGCGTTGGTTGTTCTTTAAAGATATACTTCCATTTTCACAGGAAATTTAATGTTTACATACAGTCTCTTCAAAATAAATGTACTATGTCAGTACAACACAGCGAATTGATGTTTTTTTTCCCTTCAACAACACACATGGTTGGGTTTAGGCAATAAAAGCATGCGATTAGGTTTTGGAAAAAGAACAGGGTTTGGCTTTGATTGTTGGACCCATCCACCACCCTTCCTGCCTGCCCTTTTGCTGCCTTAACTTTCGTCCTTGTTCCGAAACGTTTCCGCCTGATATCCGGTAAACTAGAATGACAACCGGCTACGTTCAAGGACACCTTTTTTCGTTAGTTTCTGATGCCGCAAATCATTGCCAAAGTTTCGGATTTCGACAACTTAGGAGTGAGACTAGGCTCACCATATCTACGCCGTAGGCTCTGCATCAATGCAGAACCTACGTAACTTTGGTTTCCTATGCCTAACCAACGTAACTTTAAGTACATGAAATGAAGACACCTAACCATGATTCTTTTTCTAAACCTTACCAACGTAACCTCATTCTCCTAAACCTAGCCTATGTAACTTTATGTTATGTACATAACATGTAAATGCCTGACCATGATTCTTTTCCTAAACCTAGCCTACGAAATTAAGACTGAATTAAAAGAACTTCAGCCCTCTTGTGTGTGGTGTATCTGCTTATTTAGTATTAACCTAATATACTTAACTTTACGTTAACAATACAACATGAAAACACCTAACCATGATTGTTTTCCTCAAACTAACTTACTTATGTTAAGTACATAAAATGGAAATGCCAAGCTATGATTCTTTCCATAACATTACTTTCCTAAACCTAACGTACGTAATTTAAGTCTTCTTGCAAAAACCTAACCTGCACAACTTTACTTGCCTAACCCTAACCTATGTAACTTTATTTTAATTACATAACATGAAAACACCAGATTACACCTAATCTTTACGTTGAGTACATAAAGTGACAGTGTCTTTAATGGGGCACTAATTTGTTAGATATCACATAAAGCATTGTATGAGTTTTGTATTGCATTGTTTAAGAAGAGGGGCTCAAAGAATGACAAGTCAGTGTGCTTTCAACCTTTTGTTGAACAAAAAGCACCATCTAGTGGGCTCAGAAAATAAAGAAAATGCTTCATGAAGCTTCATTTGGCCATCACTGTCAGCATGGGTTGTACCTCGCTCAGACGTGCAGTTTATGGCTGTGGGATTTATCGACTTGCTCCTCTTACCACTGTAGGTCTTGGTTGTGGCCATAGCAACCTCAGCCACATGACCTTTCTGACTGTGCATATAACAGAGATGCATCTGTACCATCCTGGACTTCTGTGAGGAAAGCCTGAATAAACTGTGTTTTAACAGTTATTGCATAACACATCACATCATAATACAAATCGGTGTCCTGTTGCTTTATCAAGAGCACTCGAGGGGATTTTGGCAACAGTTTCTTGTGAGGACATCATAAATGCATTTTGACCTTCCATCTCTCAAGAGATGAGATGAGAGCACACGCCAAGGCTCCGACATTATCGACCTAGCATGATCCAGCTAATGGGGTGGCCTCAGGGAAACAATAGTTAATGTAATTTCTGCAAAAGTAGATCTCTTATAATCGGGTGTAATTGTGCCTCAGCAGTGAAGCTCGAAAATGATCTGAGGAAAATGTGTCTGTGATGCTATCCCAAGATTTTTTTTGGTCAAAAACAGCAGCATGATAATGATTTGTCCCAACAGAGGGTAAAATCATGTTTAGTCACAGAGAAGATTAAACTTCAATGCCTCCCTGGTGAGTATTATTAACATTCAGTTTGACAGCAGAGTTTCCTGATATCAGTAGCCAGTGGACGCATGTGTTTGAGTGTGTGTAGCAGGTTCAGTGAGTTCAGATGCATGAACTGAGCTGATGGGGGATTTGCACATTAAATGTCGTTCTAAAGGCACGTTAACAGTCTTAAATGAGGGAGAAAGGAGATCAATGCTCACTCACTAAACCCCACTCAGATCTCTGTCAGGGGATTTGGACAAACAGCCCCTCTCCTCCATTCTTCACCCCCGCTCAGGATAAACATTAGCATGCACATGATGGAATTAGTCAAAGAAACTGCTTGTTCATACTTTGCTGCAACTGACTACTGCAAATTACAGAAGCTGAAAGCAGCAGAGAAAGAAACAGGAAATGACTGGTGTTATTCTATATTTCTCATATTGTCAACAAAGCCCATAAAAAAAAACAAAAACAATGTCCTAGTCCTCTCAATATTTTTTGAAGTCCCGACCAGGTCTGTGTGGCTCCCCCCAGCTCACTGGCTGTACTGAAAATGGAAATCTTGAAAAGCTTTTGGTGGTTCAATAATTTGCTTGAACAGCTGGTCACAGAGTTTTTTAGCAAAAGTTACTCAAACAGGAGGTAAATATGAATTTGTATAGGACTATTTCAGCTGCGGATTAACATGCATTTGATGTTGTAGCAAGTAAATCAGGCAGTAATACTGTGTATTTGGCACTGAGTCAAAACAAACTACAGCATGTGTTCATTATAATGAATGAACATGTCACCCAGTGCAATATTGTGGCATTTTGATGTGTAAAATTCATCCAAATTCAAGGCATACCCAAAGTAAAATGAAATATTTTTTTTGTTCCATTTTTAGTACATGTACATGCATGGTCTCATTTAAAATATGCAACTTAGGTCTGTTTCCCTAATGATCTGTATCACTGTACATGCTTCTGTGACTGATTTCTAGAAATTTCAGTACACTAAAATAAAAATTTCTTTTTGTTTGTTCATTATGGGTTTTTTTTGTTTTGTTTTTGTTTTTTATCTTTGCCTGAATATTTTCTTGAAAAAAACATGCTGCAGCTGACGACAACTAGCAGCTCTTCGCTTGAAAACACAACAGGTAGTGATAGCCAAATGAAGCCTCGTGAAGCATTTTCTTCATTTTCTGAGCCCACTAGATGGCGCTCATGGTTTAAAGAGAGAGGCTCAAAGAATGGCGATTCAGTGTGCTTTCAACCTTTTGTTGGACAAAAAACGCCATCTAGTGGGCTCAGAAAATAAAGAAAATGCTTCATGAGGCTTCATTTGGCCATCACTAGCAACAGGACCATATCACGAAGCGAACGTAGATAACAATATCACAAAAAAATAAAGACATTTGAAACAATGTAGTCCATGAATATCTATGGATGTAATAATGTATTTGGACTGAATAGCTTGTTGGATTTGTGGTCGGTCGGTCTGGATGAAATGGATCTGTGGATTATTATAATGCTTCACAGGTGTTTGTTTGTTTTATGTCTGACAGAAGCATTTATTGAGCCCTCTGTGTTAGCTATATCTCGAAATGTTCAGCATTAATGGCACCAAGAGGAACATAGCTTTCTAACGATTTGTCCTATGAGTTAACCACTTAAACAACAACAAATACAGAAGTTTCTTTACATATAATCATCAAAAATCATCTTTGAAGGACCAGAGGGCAGGCCTTCTATGGGGATTTCTAGGTATCTAGTACTTTTTGGACAACAATGGAGCTCTATGGCACAGAGGAAGAAGGTTAATCAGGCTTTAATAGACATGGACATAGACATTTTGGAGTCTTGTTAGTATGTGCATTTATTGAATTCTGTATTGATACACTTTGGAGTGAGCTTAGTGCCAGTGGAGGGCCACAATTGTGAGTTTTGATGGCCCAACACAATCGACCACACAGGTGATTTCACTTTTGACTCCCTTTCTCTGGAGTGTATCGGCATGTAAAGCCCATGCTTGACGCATATATCTCTGAGAAGTGAAGTTTGGGGACCTCATGTAATTCCAGCATGTCTAAACCCGACTTCAAACTGAGCAGAGGTCATCTAGATAAAGTGGCAACACCTGTGTGAGTGCACAAGGCCTTATGGTTTCCACATTAGTGTGTGTAGTTTTTAATTAGGGAATGTAGTGACTGAATTAATAGAGGACCCAGATTGATGGAAAACATCAGCACCTTTAATTAAAATGAGATAAATGTGTTGAGTGGAGGCTCTTTGTTTTCCCTGGCCTGGCTCTCTGCTCACTTCCTCCAGACCATGTGCTCTCCTCTAACACCCCAGACCTGCTATTCTCTACCTGTCCACCAGATGCCATCAGATCTTCTCAACAGTCCCAGTCACCTGACTCACCTGCTCACCTGTTTCCATGTTCCCCAATCAGCCATGCAGTCGCTGCTTTCCTGCCTTTCCTATCACCTGTCCTTCCCCGCCTACCTGCTCACCTGTTTCCACTTTCCCTCGTCAGGGGTACATATACCAGCTCGCCAAAGTTGCTTTGTTGCATCATAGTGTTGCCTTTTAAGCCATCGAACCTCTCCCCCCATTTCTGTTTTTTTTTTGTTTTTTTTTCTTTAATGATGAAATAGAGTGGTTAACCCCGGAATTCCACTGGATGCGTGTCCGTATCGGAACGGCTGCATTTGCTGTGTGGAGCGGTGCAGCTCCACCAGACAGCGGGAGTCACAAGGACCCACGAGATCTCGTGAATTCACACATAATTGCACGATATAACAAGATGTAGTTTCTATAAACAGAACCACAAAACCAGAGGAGTAGTAGGAAGACATCTGGGTGCTCCTCCATGATTAACGTCTCCTCGTCCATGGTGTCAACGGGATGAAATGACGTCTGAAAACCACTGACCTGTTGACTTCAGGCCTGCCTCCGCCCATTATGACGTTTTCAAAGTGCAGTGCAGGGAAATATGATCCGCCGTGAACACTCTGTATTTTATTTTGAAAATTAACTGGATGTTTTGTTTCTGTGCACAACTTCCTGCCCCGCACGATCTGCTCTGTGCTGAATTGCTGTGTTGTGCCCCGGCGTCTGGCAAAAATAGAAGTCCAGCGTATCTGTCGCGGAGGGCTCCGGAGCGCCACAGCTGTGACGGAGCTGGAACGCAGCACAGCCGCAGCCGGTGGAAGCACACACATTGACTAGAATTGAAACGTATCGGCTCCGCTGCCGTTCTGGAGTGCAGATGCAACCAACACGCATCTGGTGGAATTTGAGGGTAAGGCCAAAATAGTGACGATTGCTCATTTTGGGAGAATTTGTCTTTCCCCTGCCTGGCGTAACACTGCTGCCTATGGCCATGTGTGAACCTGTCCTAAAACCACCATGAACGTTTGTTTTCAAAGCCATGAAACTCACCGAGTGGTCAGTGGTGTTCGTTGATGTTCTGACATAGAAATCGTACTATTCGAACTATTTTTTCAGCTGCTTCACACCTGTGTGTAAACTTCCGCTTGATCGTTTGTTTGACCCTGAAGCGTTACACACTCCAGCCCACTTGATGGCCATAATGCTCCTTTACGTGGGCGTCGCCAACCGGGAGGAAACCACTGCAATGTAATGGGACACAGAGAAGAAGCAGAAGAAGAAGGTTGGCGTTGTGTTCAAAGGCATCGTACTGCGAAGGCTGTTTACAAGCGAGTAATCCATTCGTTCTCGTTCTTCCTCCAGGAGCGCACACAGCACTGTCGAGCCGGCACTTTCACTGAGCTAAAAGACTACAGTGACTACAGCCTTGTCGTAAACAACCCCCTTTCTGTTTCTGGTGGTGGATTACTACCAACGGACAATGAGGCTTCTATAGCAAACCAATGGGTTAGACAGAATGTCAAATAAATCATCACGGAAACCACAGTTTGCTTCGATTTTTATGTCAGAACATCAGCAAACACTAGTGATGGCTAAATGAAGCCTCGTCAAGCATTTTCTTTATTTAATGAGCCCACTAGACTACTTTGTTATATCTGTATAAAAACGTTCGTGCAAAATGATAAGGTTTTGATCATTACAGGGGTTATTACTAGTGATGGCCAAATGAAGCCTCATGAAGCATTTTCTTTATTTTCTGAGCCCACTAGATGGCGCTTTTTCTTCAACAAAAGGTTGAAAGCACACTTAACTGCCATTCTTTGAGCCTCTCTCTTTAAACCATGAGTGCCATCTAGTGGGCTCAGAAAAAAAAGAAAATGCTTCATGAGGCTTCATTTGGCCATCACTAGCAAACACCACTGACCACTCGGTGAGTTTCATGGCTTTGAAAGTGAACGTTCAGGGTGGTTTTAGGACAGGTTTACACATGGCCATAGGCAGCAGTGTTACGCCAGGCAGAGGAAAGACAAATTCTCAGAAAAGTAGAACTCATACCTGCTGTGGTCTTAACCACTCTGTTTCATCACAAACAACCCAGACATGGGGCTCAAAGTGCAAAACACCAGACTTCTCCTTTAAGTTGAAAAGCACCTACTTGATAATAACATTTCAGCTCATAGATCAATCATAGCTGATTTCAAACTACGTGACACCGAGCATCACATGACTATGATGTCGTACTGCTTGTACGTGCCTGTAACATAAAATGCAGACGCTGACCAGAGAGCGTTGTGCTGACTAACGTCAAGTTAACTGAATCATGAGTCATTGAATCTGTTTTCAAAACAGATCAAAACCGGTCCATCTGACTAAAACCCCAAATCCTGTCTTGCAGTGTACGAGACCTAGAGCATGATGGGAAACACCTGGCTCTCACCTGATCTAGCAGATGTTGAGTCAGCAATATGACCCTTTTTATTTCTGTTGGAGGGATTTGAAGGTTTATTCTGTTAGCAGATACATGTCGTGTGGCTGACGGTGACGTTTAGTGTTTAGAGAAACCAAATATGTTTATATTACAGATCATAAACTACACACAGTCTATTTATATTAATGTCAGACTGTTTTAATTATTAAAGTATTCAGCAACACACAGACTTGTGGGATGTGAGGATTGCTAAAATAACATCTGCACAGATATGAAGATCAGACTATATCTGGATGATCTTTAATGTGTTTGACTATTAATGTTTTCAGTTTATTCATGTAGTTTGAGAGGGACAGCTCTGATCAGCTGCTTGTGTAAATGGAGTTTGAACCATGAACAGAAGTTATAGATCCCCTCTAAAGCAGCTTAATAGGCCACTGAGTCATGATTAAAATAACTTGAGACTGCGAACAAACGGATATATGTCTCTAAGAATCAGATCTATTTTGATGTGAGTGTTTCTGTGACTTCCTGCACAGACTGAGGATTCCTTGAAATGGCTTATCACTTGCTGCTGCTGCTTGTTCTTATCCACCTTCCAGGCAAGGTGCACCTCATCTCAAATGGGTCTATTGTAGGGCTGGGTGATACGGACAAAAAATCATATCTCGGTATTTACAGGCTGACTAGCGGTACAAGATATATATCTCGGTATGGTAGGTGTGAATGTGTGTGAATGGTTGTCTGTCTCTGTGTGTCAGCCCTGTGATAGTCTGGTGACCTGTCCAGGGTGAACCCTGCCTCTCGCCCAATGTCAGCTGGGATAGGCTCCAGCCCCCAAAATTGAATATAATATGAAAAAAAGAGTGATCAGGAATATTTTAAAATGCCAGCATTAACCACACATTAAAGTAGTTCAATTTCCCTGTCCCACAATGCATTGGTGCTGTGTTTGTGAGTGGCTACTACCTGGTCCTAAGTGACTGTGTACGGCTGATGTTCTGTTTATGCAGCAGTGAAGTACATGAATTTCAGTGTCCTTTCTTATCTTTATTACGAGAGTTTAAACACTCTCGTTGTTTACAAAGATACAAACCACATAATTTATCTTTATTCAATCCTATGCTGATCTTCAGTTTATCTAGTTATAGAAATGATATCAAATAATACAGCAGGCGTGTGCTTATTTTTGTCACCGAAAGTTTATTTTGTGCGATTAGGATTGTGCGTCAATAAACACTGAAAATGTTTGAGGAGTAACACATTGATAGGACAGCTTTGAAGACTGCGTCCGCCATCCTGCCGACTGCAGTGACTGAGAGCAGGTCTAAAGCTCTGTAACGCGTCTTATGTTTTTATAGCTGTTCACTGGTGTTGCAGAAACAAAACCAAACTGCATGTTTTAAACACATCACACATTACAGCAATATTACGAAGGTATTACTGCAGCTCTCTACGTCACACACTTTTCCATGGACATGATGACGTGCACAGAGTATGATGAAGTGCAGAGAGAACAGTTCATCATAATGTGCATGGAGTACATTTCATTGTGAAGTGTATGGAGCAAGACAAAGAGAGCCTGGTCTCACTCCCAAGTTGTCGAAGTCCAACACTTGGCCAGTGGCTTGAGGTGTCACAAACCAATGAAAATAGGCGTCTTTTAACATCAGCATGATACGCTGCTGGTTGGCATTATAGTTTAGCGGCACCCAGTGGCGTCAGGGGGTAACGCGGCAAGACAAGAACAAAAGTTTAAGGGATAGTGCACCCAAAAATGAAAATTCAGCCATTATCTACTCACCAATATATGCCGAGGGAGGCTGCGTTTTTGGACGTTTGAATCTGGGGCGCCGTCAGCCTCCATTAGGTGGAGTTGTGCTGCTACCTCCTCTCCCCTTGGATCTCCGCAAGTGTTGTGAGGACTTGAGCCTCCCTCGGCATATGGGTGAGTAGATAATGGCTGAATTTTCATTTTGGGTGCACTATCCCTTTAAGGCAATGAAAGTCTGACTGGGGCAGGTAGGTAGGAGGGGTGGGGGATGGGTCCAACAAACATCGACTTTCACCCCAGAGAGCATTGTTCGCTTCCCGTAAGATTCTAAAGCCAAACCCTGTTCTACCGTTGTACCAACGTAGTGCTTTTATTTTGAAAGAGACTGTATGTAAACTGTGGATTTCCATATAAACAGAAGTGTATTTTGAAAACAGACAATGCATGTAACAGGCATAAGTTGACACAGCGTCCCAGTATGTCAACTACCAACGCACCCAGGGTACCTTGCACATCGTATGTGGACGTGGACGTCCATGACCAGATGTCAATATGTGACAAGGTCGGAGTGAGAATGCGTCGATGTACTGCACAGAGTAGGATACATGAGCATAACACACATTTTATTTTTATTTTGTTTCATTTAATTGCTTCATATTTCATACTTTTATTTCATACTTCTAATAATCCTCTATTCTTTACATCACAGCGACTGTAATAAATCATAGTTTCCCCTCGAGTATCAGCAAAATATTTCTGAGTCTGAGTCTGATTCTGAAAGTGAGATATTATTCATGAAAAACTGCAACCAAGAAGTCAAGGAAAAGTCGGTGTGACATAATAAAGGTTTATTTAATATAAAATTATTTTACAACCAAACTTATACTGCAATGTATTTGCAAATTGTACAAAATAAGTATTAAAATACCATCATGAGCATTTTTCCAGCATTTATTAGACATGTTTACTTAGAAACGGTTATAAATGCATTTTGAAATACTATATTACAAATACAGAGGAACATAAAGAAATACAAAGACGTGTGTTTTCATGAAATATGCTTAGTTTAACTCCTGTAAGCGGAAATAATGAATCATTTCACCATCTGCCCTGGAAATAACCCGTCACACTGCATGGACGGCCTCTGCAATGTAGATGGTTACTGATAAGCTGACACATTTTGTGGTTGGTGTCACTACTCAGCAACAACACACCACAGAACACTTTTTTAAGATACCTGCCTTAAAAACCAACCACAGCAACATTTCAGTCACAGCGTTAAATGTGCGACTGTACTCAGCAGAAAAACTGGAACTTGCTCAGCTGCAGAAGCGGAAGAAGCAAGACATTGATGTAGTGCTGCAAATAAGCTAGGAGGAAGGAGCGGGTGGTTGGGTGAAGGAAACATCGTCCTGTCTCCTACCAGCCAGTGGGCCATTTACGGTTCATCCACCCTCACTGTTTTCACATCAAAAAGCCCCATGTGTTGTAAGGTGTAAGCTCATACTTGGTTAAAGGGGGACTCCAGAAGTTTAGTCATGTGTTTCCAGGCAGATTACAAATAAATTGGTCCAAATTGAAGCAGCAAAGGACAAAGATTTTGACTTCTACTCTTCTATTTTGGACCAAGCTCCAAAAATGCTGGATCCTACATCTCCCATAACTAATTAAAAAATGCACTTATTATAATGCATAATATTTAACACTTTCCACGCTATTGACGATATTTTTCGTTAGAACGCTGCCCCGCCACTGACAAGATATTCAGGCAATCCGTGGTTTCAGTTATAAGACAGGGGGCGCTGTTACACATCTTGTGAAATAGAGCAGCACTGCCACGTCGCAAAACAAACAAAGAAAAAGATCTGCTTGCAACCGGAAGAAGACTCCGACAATTCATGTTTTGATCAACGTTCTGAGTCCGATATGGACGAAGACGCAAACAGACAGAGACAACAGAACACTTAACGTGACGCGTTCCGCTATACTTCAAATAAAATATTGTTATTATTATTTTCATTTATATAGTTCAAAGTGGATTAAGGAAATGAGAAAAAACAAAACATGTAAATGTGAAATTGATTTTGTTGTTGAAAATAACATTCTTTGACAAAAGTGCATTTTTCTCAGCTTTTTGTCCTTTTTGTCTTTTTTTTTATGAAAATGCACAAATTCAAGTGTTGATAAAAGTAGAAATGGAATAAGATATATTGTTTTTTGTCTTTGTGTTTAAAAACAGAAGGTCTCTTCTTTAGTTTCATGTATATACTGTTTACATATTCAAAGAACAAATTATTCTGTGGGTCTTGAAGGATTGGTGAATATGATCAAAAACACTTTCGGTTTTAAAACTCTGGCGGAGACCGTGTTAAATACCAGCATTTTTTTCTTTCCTTAAGCTCAAAGAAAATACTAAGAGTAACCAGATCATCATTATGTAACATTATCTTATATTGTAATGAAAAATTTGGCATTACACTTCCGGACAATATAAACAATGTAAATTAGCTGTATATGAATGTTATTTTTAGGGTTGCTCTTGACATTTCCCTTGGGCATTTTTGTTACTATTAAATTTTTACACAGAAACATCTGACTCATATTGTCATGAAAGTCATGTTCCTCTGAGGATGAACCCATTCTGTGAAGTTTCCCTTCACACCTCTCTCCGGCCAAAATATCAACATTGTACACAATTTACAATTAATACACACATCATAATGAAATACTCTAGCACATTCATGATCCCCAGAAGATACCCCCATGCCTTTATGCTAGTATTTAGGGCAAATTAACACTACTTGAAAGCCTCAATCGTTAATGTGTGTCATAAAACTTTTCAGCACTGTGGATGTGATAGGTCGGTGAAGATTCTCAGTCACCCAGGTTATGGTAGCTGTATCATACACAACTGGACTTGCTTGAGTTTCTTGAAGACGTTTCACCTCTCATCCAAGAGGCTTCTGGTGCTGTTTCCGAGTCGCAGCCTTTAAACTCTGTGCGGGTGTGAACTCTGACAGAGTATGAATGTGTGAATGGGATCATCTGAAGGGATCCCAAGACTGCATTGTAGGTGGGTGATAAGTGGTGTTGTAATATGTGGCTGAAACTCAGAGCTCACATGTGACCTCAACAACTCTGTGAGGCCCTGATCACACAGAAAGTGTTTTAGCAGCTGGAGGCGGCTTATTGAGAATGAAGCTTTTTACTCGCTGTTTTTGAGTTGTGGCGCGCTTCATGTTTCAGCGCTGTAGGCACCTGGCGTTTTAGCCGGAGCACTCTGACGCCACACGTCATCTCTTTTATTTTCATCTTTCTTCACATTGTCCAGTCGGGTGATTTGAGAGGCGGGCCTTCTGTGGTGGTCACGACAACAAGTTTACAGTTGGTAAACAACGGAGGAGAAACTGGTGGTAGTGGTTGCTGGATACCCAGAGCTATACAAACTGACAATAGACAGCTAGTCTCGCCACCAGACAATCAGAGATCTCCGCCTTCTGATAGTCTGGGGACACTCCTTTCTAAAGTGTGTTTAACACACCGGCGAAAACAGCCGGCAACAAAGCAACGCCTCTTGCATTTTTTAAAAGGACACGCCTTCTCAGAAATGTGCGCTCCCCCTTTTCTCGTCCACAAGGAAACAAACACACAGAGAGCTTGAAAATGGATGCCGAGAGATTTAACTCCGTTTTATCAAACGTGTGCTCATCCGTGAAGAAAATATTTTTTCCAGCGGATGTCTTAGTTACAACATGATTGAGCTAACTGGAGTAGTTTCATGTCGTATCCGACAACGGGAGGCTTTTAACAGATGACGTCCTGATGTTAGCTTTGCTGCTGCTGTTAGCTGTCCCTGTCAGCTGCAGCCACTGATGCTTTCTAGACATCGTGATTTCCTAAAACTGAATAAATACCACACATAGCAACACAAAACTGCTTTGCTAGCTCAATCATGTTGTAACTAAGATATCCGCTGGAAAAGATATTTTTTTCATGGACCGTGTAATGAGTTATTACCTATTACAGACACCGCTAACGGCTAACAGGGCTAACAGCTAACGGTTAGCCCAGCTAAACGTGCACACAGAAATAGTAATGTTTATTCAATCATTGTGTTTATAGACTTTACAAACATCGGATTAGTCTAAACGGTGATACAGTGATGTGAAAAATGTGATATATATATATATATATATATATAGCTAAAAGCTCTGCTGGTTTTCTACCCGGAAGTATTTGTAAACAACAAGGCGATTCCCTCTATAGTCCGGCCAGATGGATGAGTCATGGCCTTGTAAAAGATTATGTTTGTTTCTTTTAGTTGGCGAGAATGTGTCGCCGCAAACGCGACAAACATCCACTAACTTTGACGGAGTTTTCTGCGAGCACGGCTGAGCCATTTTGTACCGCTACACGTGTTTCTAGTGGGACTATGTTTACAAGCACAAGAGTTCAGCGAGCCACCGAAGGACCGCCCTGCAGATTTACTATTGGTTCTGCAACGTAGGGAGTTTTTTTAAACTCTGAAATTGTATCCACCCATCTAAACACAAAATCAGGGAGAAAGTCATCAGTCTTTAGTTAAGCAAAGCGTCTAAAGACTGTGAGTCTAATAGACAGCAGATTGTCAAACTGCCCCTGAGTCATCCTAAAATCTGCCTGTAAACGTCCATGATGGAGGAGAAGCTCCTGGACCAACTGGTGGTACTCCCCATGATCCAGCCTCTTTTTTAGGGTCTCATGTACCCACACAGATCTCTGTTTATCTGCTGACAGCCTCTCACCCTCAACCAGAGCTACAGACAGTACCCTCTGCCTCAACATGTCAGCCACTACACACTGATTACTGTGAAATGGAGCAAAAAACAAACAAAACAGTAGATTGATTACACAGGAAGGTTAATGTAAGGAAGTGATGGACAATAAAAAGGTGCAGCAAGCGCATTTTTCGCTAGTGGCATTAAATTTTCTAAAATCAGCAGTGTGGCGCCTTAGGCCCCGTGTGATCGGAGCCTAAGGGTGCACACCTACACAGAGTTTAAAGCCTGCGACCAGTCTGTTAGAACTGGAGAAGCCTCTTGGATGAGAGGTGAAACGTTTTCAAGAAACTCAAGCAGGTCCAGTTGCCTACGATATACGTAGCACCTCAGATGTGGATGTGATGAACGATGTGCTGCTCGCTTTAGCTTTAGACTTTTATTTCATGTTACCACCCTTTTAATTTTAATAACATGATGGTTGCAAAGTACTAAACTGAAGAACTGGAGGCTGATGGCATAATGTGGCAATATATAACTACATTAAGTGATATCTTTATACAGTAAAATCATATTTTCATTTTAAAAAATGCACTGTAAAAAAGAACAATAGTAATAGACAGTAGGACAGTCACTAACATCATGACTCTTCCAGCAGGACTTTTGACTTGATGCACACCTGAACTCTTCCCACTTTTTTAAACTTGAATGACCTCATTGTGGCTCGCTACTCTTACAGCAGTGACACCTTGAGAACTGCCAAGCTTAATTTGACAATACCAAATTTGCAGAGCAACAAACAACAGTCTGGAAACGCATTTTGACGTGTGAAGCCCAGAGAGAGGTGCTACCCAGTTTGTTACTCTACAAGGCATTTGGAAAGGTTCCAACACTTTGACATGTTTGTCTTATCAGTTCTAAATATACATGGAATGTTAAGTCTCTCTTCTTGGGAAACTGGGACAAGAGTGATTCTCATAAAACAACCAATACTGCCCGGAAATGGCTACAGAAAACATTCCTCTGAATTTGTGTAAATAATAAACATGTCTTGCGTCTTGCTCACACATTGTTTCACTGCTCATTCCTGCAGTTGAATGCCTGTAGCAACTTACTGCTGCTAAATCTGGATCTGAAATAGCTGCTCTATTTGGCTGCTAAACCTGTTCCCACTGTTGTGACATTTCTCCACACAGCTGATGCGACTGAACACAAAGCTTATCTGAATTCCTTGTGCTGAGTAAATGGACTTTAGACGGACGGTTGAATGGAGAGCATAGTTTTAATTATCCAACCAGCTGGAAGCATGTCAGCATAGAAATGCTAACACGTATTCTGCAAGACTTGAGTCATTTAAAGCATTGACAGACTGTAAAATGTATCTCTCCAGTCACATTGTGGGCCTACTGTAGAACTTCACAAAAGTAAACACAGTTGGACAAACAGTCAAATAGTTGGTCCAACAAAAAGAAGCACACGGAAGAAACAAGAAGGGGAAGCAGCTGCTGAACTGAATGAGCAAACTACATGTAAGAAATCTTAACTTTTTAGAGCGTGTATCTGTACAAGCTTCCAGGGAGCCAATCATATGACAGCACAGTGCACAGAGCCATGCAGTGAAGGCCTGGACACAAACACAAGTGGCAAAATAATGATTCCCAAGTCTTGAATAGGCGTGTGACTTGGTGACATCACTCAGTCAGTACTCCCTATGTAATGGACACCCAATAGTCAACTCAATAATGAGCAGTAAATTGAGATTTTGGGCACTTCCTGATCATTATCACTTTCCATCAAGACTTACAGGTGATTCTTGCATCTAGAAAATGTGATGCATTGCATTGTGGGATTGTTAGGACAAGGTCACAACCTTTTACAAAGTTTCAGGGCTTTATGTTATGGATAAAGTTGCACACACAGAATTCAAATACAAATATATTTGCATACATGTAAAGCACCAAATAGCAAACTCAGTGATTTCTGACTCAGCTAAGAGGACTACGCTAGCGTCTGGGAGGAGATCCCCCAGGACACTATCCACCAACTCATCCAGAGCATGCCCAGACTTTGTTGGGAGTGGATACAGGCACACTGGGGCCATACACACCACTGAGTCACATTATGAGTTGATAAAATTCACGCCAGTTGGATCATGGGATGATGATTTTGGTTTGGGTTGGTGACATCGGTAAAGATTTTCAACTTTTTGTCAAGATCTGATGTGTGATTTAAGTGTTCCCTAATTTTTTTAGCAGTGTATGTTGCTTTGCGTCCCCCCTCTTGCATCAGTTTTGGACTTTCAGGGACTCTATGTCGTTATCACTGGTTACTTGTATTGTGTCTTTTCAAGATAAACTTCAGTGTTCACAGGAAATAAAGGTTTTGTCACCAAAACTATTCGAGGTTTAGGCAACAAATCTACTTGGTTAGGTTGCAAGATGAGAACATTTGTTACATAACTCAATCTAACAAGTATGTCAAGTGACCTGTGTGATGAATGTGATACGTGAGGTTACGTGTTTTAAAATAAATTTCAAAGTTGACTTCTGGTTAACTCATGGGACACAAACAGTGGCCTCCCTTCCAATATTTGTTGTCCTTCTCATCTTTATTTATGTCATTGTCATAAAAAGGTGACCATGCTGCCATATTTGACGCTCTGGGGATAAGAACAAGCTGGACATGACTCTGTTGTACTGACGGAATTAAGGCTGTGGAAATTAGATTATCCTGAATTTATCTACACATTTAGGCTGCTCTCAGACCTAGAGTGGTCTCCTTTGGTCTGAATCAGGGACTCATGTTGTTCCAAAGTTGTATAATTGCCTAGAGTTGGTTCGTGTTTTCATGGCAGCATTTACAAGAGGACCAGATCAAATGCCTTGTGTGAGAAAGCTGCTCTTGATTGGTCAGAATTTCCATGTGGGAAAAATCCAGGAAGTAAAGCAAACGTTGAAGAAGAGTACACTTGCAAGATAAATGTGACACTTTCTAATGTCACAATGGAGGGACAACTACGCAGGTTGATTTTAGCGCTGCTCATCGTGGACTATATTGCTGTCATTGTTCATTTTAGTCAAAGCATACAGTTTGAAAACGAGGCAAACGCGGCTCCAACTAGAAAACAATGTTTTGATGCATTGGATGTGCTGAATGTGCATATTAAGGCAGTACAGGAGGAGGTGCACATTAATAATCCTCCAGGACTGTAACATGCTCATGTTTAACCCAAACAATGTGTCATGTGACTGCAGTTGCTTCACATCCAGGTCGGAACACCTTCTCACCACAAACCAACCGCACCAGAGTTCAATTGTAACCGGACTGAGACCACCTCTTCAAGAAGGTCTTGGTCCAGTTGTTTTGCTGCACACCTGAGTGTGATTGCTGTGTTCACACCTGCCCAAACGAACCACACTGAGGGGGCAAATGAACTTGAGTTCGACTGAACTTAACCAAAAAGGGCAGGTGTGAAAGCACCCTTAGAGAGGACATGGAGATGGTTTTGAGTTTGGGTCAATTAAGATGAAAGTATTATAAACAGGGAGTGTTCTTACTTTAATTTCTCCCTGTTTTCTAAGTCTTTTTTCAGTAGAAACTACGGCACGTCAATAATATAAGCCTGCATCAGTCTGCAGTTGAGGTAAAATAAAGGCAGCTATTTGAGGATTCACTGTAATCCACAAACAGAAAAGCAATGAAAAATAAGTCCATAAAATATTGGCAAACATAAAAACAAATATCATCTGTAAAAACCGACAGTGACAGGGTTCTTACAACCCCGTGTGTCACAGTGATGGATTAGCACAGCCCCTGGTGTTCTTCACACAATAGGTGATAGAATATGTTTTTCCACCAGAAGGGATTACACGTAGGCTGCACTAGAAGCAGGCTGACAGTGAAATAATGCACTGCGAACTAACTGTGTTGTTTGAAGGGGTTTTAGCTGTGAGTTTGTCTCATTTATTCATGAGTTTCTGAACTTTATTTTAGGTTCCTATCTTTGACCAAACTGCCAAACCTAACTGTTAGATAACCTTTCACAAGATAATCATGTGGAAATGGAGTGTCCCGCTCTTCCATTGTGACGCATCCCAATTTGCTGTCAAGGAGCGTACTGTAATTTTCACATCATTTGTAGACACAGTCATTTCTCTCAGGCAGATCTGCGCTGAAGGCAGGAATAATCTCAGTAGTTGATATAAACGTCAGGGTGCCGCAGCTTCCAGCACAGCATGTGTGCTAATTCTTATTCACTTCTCTTAATAATATGCAATTATATGCACTTTTTAAATGTGGACTCAAAATCTGGAATAAATTCATTATTAAATAATTAAAGAAGACTTGAGCCTTTCTCAGATCTCATATCTGTTTTGCCACATTAGCCCAAATAGAAAAGCCCAAGCTCTTATTAGCAGTGGCCGATCTTCCTATAGACAAATCCTGGTGCCTCCCCAACCCTTTAATTTTTTAATTTGTTTGTTGTTGGTTTTTTCTTTCTAAAAAAATCCTTTAAAAATTGAACAGGAGCGGAAAATGATCCAAAAATCTAATGTCAACAGTCGAGTTTGTAGTAGGGGTACCACCTCTAGTCCATCTAGTTCATCGGTGGGTAATCGTCACAGTCAGAGCATGCTCAAACATTTGTGGGTATGGTGTAGTGGAGTGTACGTGGAGAGCATTAGAGAAAGAGAAAAAGAAAAGGCAAAAGCCATCCACAGTGCAGGACAAAAAAGGAAAGGGACGAAGACATTCATTCATTCATTTTCCGTAACCTCTTATCCCAGTGTCAGCCTATCCCAGCTGACACTGGGCGAGAGGTCACCAGACTATCACAGGGCCGACACATAGAGACAGACAACCATTCACGCTCACATTCACACCTACGGACAATTTAGAGTCACCAATTAACCTGCATGTCTTTGGACTGTGGGAGGAAGCTGGAGCACCTGGAGGAAACCCACGCTGACACGGGGAGAACATGCAAACTCCTCACAGAAGCATGAAGACAGAATGTGCAAGTTTTGTTGGTTATCATTTTTAGCTAAGTTGTTTATTCGTGTCAATTTCATATTAGTTCTTGTTGTTGTTTGTAATAAATCAGCTCCTTCTCACGTCCAACTCGTAAAATACCACCGCTTTGTCAGTGGACCTCGGCATGAGACAAAGACACATGGAAGCACCTTCGTGGGGGTATCATACGCACCAGGTGGAGGGGGGAAGAACCATAGTATAAACAGCGAGAAAGTCCACACTTGCGACCTCTGGTCAGCTTTTTGTTTCCTGTGTGAAATCAAAAGTCGACTTGTTTTTTAGTGACAACATGCTAATATGCTAGTACGTGTAGCATGCTACCCCAGTGACATATGCCACATGACATGTCATGGCAAGTTACATTTGGTTAGCAAAACCATGATGTTTTTGTCTAAACCCAAATGAGTGCTTTTGTTGCTTTTGTTGGTATTGGGAAGTGTTGTGAGTTTATTATGAAAAAGACTGTATGCATTTAACAAGCAGAAACTCTACATTTCTTTGAAAACTGATGACGTCATATGTTGATATGTAGGTCCACTGACAAAGCATTGGCAATGGACGAGTTGGGATGAGAACACGCTGAACAAATACCATATAGAAACAGAAATATTTGGGCGGGGGGTTGCACTTGTCTTGCACTGCTTATTAGCCTTACCAAATGAGAAGCCGATATATGTTTTCTGCGCATTGGGTGTTGCCTTGAAATTCGATGGAACTGCTGGTGATGTTAGCCTGGAAGCATTAGCAAAGCCTTCAGTAACATTAACTTAAACATAAAGAGTAACTCAGGTAAAAGAGGAGGTAGCTATTTTTAATGTTATTCCCAATCCTATATTGTTTCTATTTACACAAGAACCAACAAAAGTCAGTTACAACCATTTTGGCGCTCATCTGACTTCCTCCTGATTAGACCTCACCACCTGCTGTTTAAACCTCTGCAGGTTTAAAGTGTAAAGTAGCCTCAGTAAGCTTGGTCGCTAGACTGCGGACCGTCTTTCATCATCAATTCTGTGATCATGAATCAATGCCCAGCCTATTTCAGTTAAACTCAACTAATAAGGTCATTTCTGCCTCCAGTGCAGCTGTTCTCCACACACACTTTGTCATAAAGGAGTCACCAGTCAGACACGTCTCTGGAAGTCAGTATTACAGTAAATCTCCTCCCCGCGGGTGTTTTCAGTGGCAGCCTCTCCCAGGCTGCTGTGTCATCAGACGTTGGGTCCTTTGCTGTAATGTTCCCTGAGGTTGTAGGTCTGATAGCACATGGAAACATCACACACCCCTGGAACCCCTGGGTTGCCCCGTTTGCCAGGATCTCCTGGTGGTCCTGGTTTTCCTGGGATTCCCTGGTTTCCTGGATGGCCGATGCCATCGAAGCCGCGGGGGCCTTGAATCCCTGCCGTGATAAACAGAGTCAAAATAGAAGAATATAAAGTAGTATTTCTGCCCCATTTATAGCAAGAAAGTTCCATTAAATTTGATCATAGTTCTTGTACTATGACCTAAAAATAGCTCCTGCTGGATCATAAATTACATCTACTCATGAATTAATAAGCTATTACAGCTTCCGCAGAGAAATACAGCCCTCACTGTCTGTAACGTGCCCTCACCCCACCTACCAGGCTGTCACTAAAAGTACTCACTGAAAATGAAGATCAAACAGTGCCCACCCACATATTTATTAAAAATGCACCAGGGCAAACAGCCTTGATGCATTTTTTGTTAAAAATGCACAGACCTGAAAGGCCAGATGTCAGAACACAGTGGTTAGGTTGCTGAAATTGCTTAATGGGTGAAGACATTCCTGAAATAACAGGCTGACAGATGGGCTTTTCACATACCTGGCTGTCCAGGTGGTCCTGGAGGTCCGATGTAACCTTCTCCTTTGCTGCCTTTGAGCCCTCTTGGTCCCATGTCACCTGGAGACATAATTTGTCTGCTTTAAAAAATAGGATTAGAGCGTCTATAAATGAGCTGTCAGATTGAGAGCTGCAGGGAGCTGCGTTCCCTCTGAAGCGACTCTGTCCAGCGCTGTGAAGGAGTCTGCATTCTTTCATTACAAGGTAACACTACAGCAATTTATTTCACTAATTCGTTCTTTTCCTACAACCTGGATTCATCTAATCGTGTTATCTGAAGCTCTTACTTGAACTTTTGGGTAACATTTATGTCCAGTATGGACACGGTAGCTTCAGTGCGCCACGTTGAGACATACTTGCTGACAGTATTGCAGTATACCCCAATATGTTGAATCTTAACGGGTGTCATGACGCGGGGCCGCTGTGGTTTAGAAGTCGTCCACTAATCAGAAGGTCGGCGGTTTGATCCCTGGCTCCTCCACATGTTGAAGTATCGTTGAGCAAGACTCTGAAACCCAAATTGCTCCTGATGGCTGTTTCATGGGTGTGTGAGAGCGCATAATCTACTCTGGCCCCTTTCTAGGAAAGTTTGGACACCCCTGCACTAAGTGTCAAGTCAGAGAATGACCAAAGTCAGTGGGATTCCCCTTCGGGGTGACATGAATGTCTTTGCAAAATATCATCTCAATCTTTGTCAGGTATTAAAGTGATGGACTGACAGACATGAGAGTCTGAAACTGAATCTGTTCACTGAGTGGCTCATAAAGAACCAAACCACACTGTTAAAGGGGTGCTGCAGTGATTTAGTCTTTTATTCCCATGCAGTTTGGGGACTTGCAAGAGTCAGATTAAATGAGATTAAATGGTCCTTTGGTCCCTATAGCAGCTCCAAAATGGTTGATCCTCCACTTGCTACAATCCAACTTAATTGTGTCTTTCATTAGGCTCTCCCAGGATGGTACATTTCCACCTCTTTCTAACTCCCAAGCCTCCAATTTGAGACACAGGCTCTCTGATTAAACTCTCTTCTCCCGAGTGCAGATTTCAGCCTCTTCCCGCAGTGTTTTCAGCCAAGCTTGACACTATGAAGTTGCTGTTGTCCAGGGGTGGAGCAGAGGGGTGGTGTCTGGGGCTCCAGCCCCACACGTTTTCTCCGAAGTCCTGAATCTATGCTATTCCTGAAATAAATCTAATATAATTGAGTTAGTGTTCTTCTGTTGGCCGAATATTCTGAAGTCTTGAGGACTTAATTTACTTTGCATTGTTGGGGAACCCTTGATTTGCATCTAGAGCAGCCCAGGTTATTATGGGAGGGGTTCAAATGAACTTTTATGTTAATCACACTTCACTCTGCTCAGCGCTCTGTTGCTCTATTTCCCAGACAGAGTGCCTAGAGTTCGGTGCCCTGGGCGGGTCTTGACAAAGGGTGGATTCTGCAAAGACATTAGCTAGCCTGGATAACCAAACATTTGAATTTACGAATGGTCCAGTTTGTGTCAGAGTGAGCTCCAGCACTCGAAATGAGTATTTCTGAACGCACCACTCACATCATCTCCCTCCATTGTCTGAAACAATTCAACAGAACTTGCTAGATAGTGCTAGCTAATGTCTTTGCAGAATCCACCCTTTGTCAAGATCCGCCCATGGCCCCGTCCCCCCTTGGTTACTGTTGTTGGGTTCGACAAGCCAAGCCTCGCGGGGGTTCATTCCCATAGGAAACAATGGAAAATACCAGGAGATTTAACTTTCTCGTAATTTGAATTGAATCGATCGTTCTGTCCAAAACGCAGTGTCAGTGATAGAGAACAAACGTGGCTACAGTTGAGTGAACGGGTATTACATGACATATCCGAAAACTTGTGAAAATTGTCGTTTTGTCCTGATGTCTGACGTTAGCCATGGCCACTAATGTGAGCTGCCCCCGCGGTTGCTAGCTCTCTCGCCCCTTTAGTATGTCAGTGACTGGAATAAAAACCACTCCGGGAATATGTTCTGGATATCTCGAGTCACATAATATAACTCACTGATTTATCCACGTTTGCCAGCTCTGCATTTCACCGTGACGCCTTTAACAACTAACAGTAAAACGGTCTATGTTATGTAACTTTAAAATAGTACGATCAGGCAGTGTTTGTCTCCTTTTAAGACATCAGGAGTGGAAATTAGTCATCCTCAACATATGTTGTGCTCTGGTTTCAGAGGGATGAAGACAGCTTGAGAACAACTGGATACAAAATAGGATGTGGACTCTACTGAATTCTTTTTTTACTTTGCAATTATCATGTTTTTCCCAAATGATGTACAGAGTTTTAGGCATTCTGTTATCTCAGGTGGCTTGAAAATTAGTGCATAAAGCTGCACTAAATTGTGGAAAATCTCCATCAGGGAAACATGCCCCTGGACTCCCCTAGGTTTGGACCGAGCCCTGAATGTTTACAACGTCTGGCTCCGCCCCTGCCATTCTTCTGACCTAACGAATGGAAATGGAACACAGCAGAGGAGTGGTACAGTTTGGCATCTTTCACAGCTGATTAGCCACTCCCCGTCTTGAAGTGGTGATAAATCAAAGACAGCTCATTGAGATGGGTTTGCATTCAGTATTTGTTGTCTTTTGCTCTGCTGACTTTCACTGATGTTCGCTCCTTTAATGATCTTGTTTTATGGGCTACAGTGAACATCAACACATCCAATTTGTTCATCGTTGACACTGTTTTGATTTTAATCGTTGATGAAAGCAGCAATAAATTTCGTCCTAGCTCTTGTTCATGAAGTTGTGTTGTTATTTATTGTCTTGTTTTCATCAGGGTTAAGAGACGGATTGAGAGATTTTTGTCATCATTTCATGCCGAGGATCCAACACCACTGACGTAAAAAGGAGCATTAAATACAGATAACACATATCAGTCATACTGTGTTGATCATCCCTGAACAAATTACAGGTCATATCACCTTTCAGGCCTACGGGACCCTGCCTTCCAGGAGGTCCTGGGTAACCGGGATTGCCACTCCTGCCAGGGTAGCCCGGAGTTCCCATTGAGCCTTTGGGTCCTGGTGCTCCTGGATCGCCCGGAGGTCCTTTCACACTCTGGCAGGGTTCACACCTAGCTGGGGGGGCCAGAGTCTGGAGCAGAGCTGGAAGTTGATCTGCAGGGCACAGCCAGAAGGTGCTGAGTAATCCATGAGCTTATTACATATTATGTAAAAACAGCTTTCTTAACAGAGTCTGGCCACAGAATCGTATATGCCTAACCACATAGAAAATCCATGTTTATACAGTGTATGTATATATATATCATAGAAATGTGACATCATATACTTCCTCAGTTGTATTCAGTGTTCTATGAAATATTTGGGATTTCAAGATTCTCGGGTTTTGTCATGTTAAGCCATGGTTTCCATCAAATACCATCAGTATGGTACCTCTGGAACCAAAAGTAACCCTTCAGACATGGTACCTCGACCCTAGGCTCATTTGGCGTTTCCACCACACTCACTGCTCCGTCCAGCACTTTCTGTATTTCCTCTTCAGTGGTGACACACATGGAAGTCTGCACCTCGTTTATCGTCCGTAGAAAGAGGCTGCACGCCGACATTTTCAGAACAAAATAAAACAGGCTGCAGTGAAAGTCTCTCTCCATGGGATATATTTAAAAATAGCATATTTGGTAAGTGTCGCCAGAGCCTACAGAACCAACGCTCTGCAACACTTTTTTTTCTACTCGTGAAGATCCACTCATTACTAAATGAGTGGAGTTTGTTTGCACTAAAATGAGCTGATATTCTTCAGCTCAGTCGCCAGAAGAAAATGTTGTCATTGTATGTTTCTGCTAACCACAAATACATTTCATAGGTATTATTTCAACGTTTTCAAAGTGACGTACACGAGCCAACATTGTCATCGGGAGGTGGATGGCGTGTCACACAGAGAGCGATTGTTTTTTACTTAGACATCACAGCGTTTTCAGGTAGGATTTTGCCGCCAAAAACGGGTATTTCAGGCCAAAAACTGATCTTTTCTGAACCATAACCAAGTGTTTTTTGTTCCTAAACCTAACCACAAATTAACCAAAGCACTGTTGAAATGTAAAGTTTCCACCTCTCTGCTATAATAACAAACAAAACAAACATATCCTGGGTTTGCAGAAATGTAAAATGCATTTTTGCTGGTGATTGGGTTGCATTTGTAACATCACTGCAAATTGGATGAACTATCTTTAGATCATTTTAAGTTTTCTGTTTGTGTTCCTTGTTTCATGTTATTCATTCATGTTTAATCTGCTTCCTGTTTTATTTTGTAGATTATCTCCTCATGTGTCATGTCTGGTTTTACTTCCTGTCTTTGTGTGTTTTCCCGCCTGTTTTCTGTCACACCGTTAGTCCTTCCCTGTTCCCAGAGTCTTCCCTTCACACATGTTCTGTATTAGTCTTGTCTGCTTCACCCGAGTGTTCCCCTCCACACCCTTGTTGTTAGCCAATCTCCGGCCAAATTCCAATCCGGCCCCTAAAGACTCAAGCCCTGAACCCTCACTGACTTAACTAATGCCAGCTGTAAGTGATTGAGTGTGAGAGTCTGAAAGAGCTCCGGATGATACAAATAGGAATGGGACAGCACTTATCCCCCTCTCTATAAAATGTTGTTAACATTGGCGGCTCTGGGCGTGATCATTTATCGGTTATTGTCATCATATATTTCACACACAAAGAATAATGTATATTCTTTGTGTGTGGAATATAACCACTGGTATTCCTCTGACTTCATGTGTGTTTATGTACCGTCTTAAATCCTTGTTAATGTAATGTTTCATTGTTTATCTATCTGTTTTTTCGCTCTCCTTCCATAACGTTAATGTTTGCATATCTGCCGACCGTGTTACTTCCGTTGTTCCAAGGGCAACCCCTGTATTTGACGCCACAATGCTATGAACTGTGGGTAATTTCCTTACCGTAAGTCCGCATCGATGCTGACCTACGGTAAGGGGGCATAAAGGGCTCACTCACTGACTCACTGACTTGACGATTTGACAATGGGACAGCCCTCACACACTCACGCACTTCACATGAACGCGCCTCTAAGTCAGTGAGTCTGTAAGGGATCGGATTGGAATTGGGCCTCCATTTCCTTCCTGTTGCCTGTGTCCTCCTCCTCCAGCTGTGTCTCGTTCTTGTGATTAGTTTTCTGTGTATATATACCTGTGTGTTTCCATTTGTTCTTTGTCAGTTTGTCTGCGTTCGTTCCCTTGTTCCCGCTCTGTTTCCTGCCTGGTCTCTTGTGTTCTGTTTTGGATTTCTTCCCTGTATTCATCATGTTACCTTGCTTGGTTTTCAGTTTAGTTCTGGTAATTCTTTTGTCATTTGGACTTTAGTTAGCTGCATTTGGGTCCTTTTCTGAACTGACAAAAACTGCATGTAATCAAATGAAAATTCAATTTCGCAGTTTTGTTAGCTTTTCCATCGTTAGACAAAAGACTTTACTTTACCAAGTTTGTCTTTACTGATTTAGGGAAATGGAGGGGATCTAAATATTTGTCATTCACAGCTACATCCAAAAAACAGTTGTAGATTTTGATTGGATATTAGTGTTTTATCCATTCAGTCACATAAATAGCCTACCGTAGTTTTTATCAGCAATTGCAAAACATAAATACATGTAATGATTAAGAGGCTGTTTGTAGCGATAAATATCACCAACAGCTCCCGTCCCCTCTATGGAGCTTTAGTGTCTTTCAGCTGACTGTCTCAGTTTTCTCTTAACACTCTAACACTTGTTCACCAAACATCGGACAGTGTTTCCATGGAGATTGTTTGTTTGCTTGGACTCACGCTTGTGACGCCTGTTATCGCATTTAGAGAGAGAATAATCGCCTAAATGATTCTCCAGATACCCTGCTTTAACCCTAGTTTGTAATAATCAGTGTAAATCGATCAAAGAAAAGTTCAGCTCCACGTCTGAGACAGCTCTCAGCAGCACTTGGGGCTGGGGGGAAGTTTCAGACCCAGGCTTTCATACTGTGGTTCTCAGCAAAGTGACATAAAAACAAACAGATACTTACTACGCAGAACATCAGTGCAGAGCTTTAGAAGATGTTCATCTGAGGGAGGCTTGCCCTGCAACACACAATTACACTTTGATTCAGCTGAATCCACTGTGGGACTGGGAAAACAGGCTCAACCTGTGATTGAGTGTGCCTGCAGATTTACAGGATCTTCTCAACGCTCCACTCTCTGTCTTCACGTAGCCCACACACACTGACAGAAACGCTCCCATTACCACCAAACATAACTCCTCCAATCCAGACAGGAAATCACTGACTGTTTCTTTCAGCCCTTTTTTTTTTTTTTTTAAATCCGCTTAGAGGAGATGGTTAGGAAGAGGTTCACTCACAGGTTTCCCCGGATATCCTGGTTGGCCTGGTTGGCCTGGCAACCCATCCTGGCCAGGAAATCCCCTGGGACCAACAGCACCCATGTGGCCCATGTCCCCTTTCTTTCCTTCAGGCCCCCTTTGGCCTACATCACCTGTCACTCCTGGCTGAAGAAGCAGGAGAAGGTGAAATAGAGTCATATTTCACAGCCAGTCATTGACTAAATTATGTCATTTCCTACATAAAGATCAACTGCCGGCAAGTGTCGAGCTTTGCTGAATAAGAGATGCTCAGGATTTAAAGAGTTCTGAGAGTTGCGTCTCTTTTTTTAACCTTTCCAAATCCAATAATACAAGAGCACAGCCTGTGTGTAAGGTATGGATGAAACTGTATTTGTCTACTCCAATACAAGCTGCAATCATTAGCATGTCTGGCTAACTGGCCCTGGATGCTAACAGAGCTAGCTAAACTTAGGGAGTCTGTCCTGCCCCAGAGCAACATAACAAAAACAGTCTAATCGTATATTTGTCCTTATAAATATATAAAATGCTCGGGCTCACTAACTCAGCAATGCAATACATACAGTGGCCCTTACAGCTCAACACACTGCAAATTAAGAAAAGTGTGGATTATGGAGTTATTAAAATCAGCTATCCATCAAATGTCATTTTTTATGCCCCCATACAGCCGATAGCCGGAGGCATTATGTTTTCAAGGTGTTGCAAGAATTCCTTAAAAATAGGCACAAACATCCACTTGGACTCATCAATGAACTGACTAGATTTTGGTGGTCATAGGTTAAAGGTCAAGGTCACTGTTACCTGGTTTGTCTCATTCTTGTGAACACAATATCCCAAGACCACCCTCAAATGAATACCTTCAAATTTGGCACAAACATCCTTTCGGACTCAACTATGATTTGATCAGATATTTTTGCTGGTTTAAAGGTTAAGGTCACTGCAACCTTTAGTCTGTCCTATTCTCATGAATGGGATATCTCTTGAGGGCATTTTCTCAAATTTGGCACAAATGTCAATGACCCTGAGGCAGTCTCATTCTCGTGAACAAGATATCTCAAAAAGGCCTGGAGGGAATTTCCTCAAGTTTGGCACAAACATCCACTTGGACTCATCAATGAACTGACTAGATTTTGGTGGTCATAGGTTAAAGGTCAAGGTCACTGTTACCTGGTTTGTCTCATTCTTGTGAACACAATATCCCAAGAACACCCTCAAATGAATACCTTCAAATTTGGCACAAACATCCTTTCGGACTCAACTATGATTTGATCAGATATTTTTGCTGGTTTAAAGGTTAAGGTCACTGCAACCTTTACTCTGTCTTATTTTCATGAACGGGATATCTCAAGAACGCCTTGAGGGTATTTTCTCAAATTTGGCACAAATGTCAACTTAGACTCAAAAATCAACCAATTAGATTTTGGTAATCAAAGGTCAAGGTCAGTATGACCTTGAGGCAGTCCCATTCTCATGAACAGGATATCTCAAAAAGGCCTGGAGGGAATTTCCTCAAATTTGGCACAAACATCCACTTGGACTCAACAATAAGCTCATTAAATTTTGGTGGTTACAGGTCAAAGGTCACTGTAACCTGGTCTGTCTCATTCTTGTGAACGTAATATCTTGAGAACATCTTGAGAGAATTTCTTAAAATTTGGCACAAATGTCCACTTGGACTCATCAATGAACTGACTAGATTTTGGTGGTCATAGGTTAAAGGTCAAGGTCGCTGTTACCTGGTTTGTCTCATTCTTGTGAACACGATATCTCAAGAACACCCTCAAATGAATACCTTCAAATTTGGCACAAACATCCTTTCGGACTCAACTATGATTTGATCAGATATTTTTGCTGGTTTAAAGGTTAAGGTCACTGCAACCTTTACTCTGTCTTATTTTCATGAACGGGATATCTCAAGAACGCCTTGAGGGTATTTTCTCAAATTTGGCACAAATGTCAACTTAGACTCATAAATCAGCCAATTAGATTTTGGTACTCAAAGGTCAAGGTCAGTATGACCTTGAGGCAGTTCCATTCTCATGAACAGGATATCTCAAAAAGGCCTGGAGGGAATTTCCTCAAATTTGGCATAAACATCCACTTGAACTCATCAATAAACTCATTAAATTTTTGTGGTTATGGAATGGAATAAAATGATGAAGGAATGACAGTTTATATCCAAAAGGTCAAAGGTCAACCTCACGGTGACAACATAATGTTCTGCAAAAACACTTTTCTGGCCATTATTCAGCCTCACATCAGGAACAGAAGGGGAGATATTTGGTCAGACACTGAATTGGTGACTCCAGTCTTGGTATTGCAGATGTCTGCCATTAACCTAGTGTTAGCCTTTCTCTTACTGTTAAAATATCTAGCCAACTTTGATACCTTCATAAGCTACAAACCATGGCAACAAGTGAGTCCTAGCATGTGCATCACTTTTTTTGTGTCATGCAGCACTTTTGCTTGTGCCAAACCTATTTGCATGTGTTTTCATAATTTACAGTGTGTTAAGCTCTCAGGATCACCGTTAACACACGACCAATGCTGTGTCTTTAAATCCATGTCTTCGTGGATCGTCACCTTGTATGGCTGCTGAGTTTACGCATGAGACATGTAGCTTTAGCCTCAGTCTGTTAGCACAGTAGCCAAGTGGGTATTTAAGACTCATTTTCTTGGGGCTTGTTTTAAAATAAGTCAACTGGAAACATTAAAAGACAGCATGGAGCTAAGCTAGCTTTCTTAGCTCGATAGCTACAGCTGATAAAATCTGCCAGCGGACTCCAGCTAGCAATGAGAGGCTGCCTTTTTCTACCTCTGTCTGAAAACAAACACCCACTGTTTCAAAAATGACTCCATATTTCAAGGTGTAAATCTGCCACCTGATCGTTGCAAACTGCAAAGCATGCAAGAATGGAACGTTTGACAGACAGGTGTAGCAGCAGTAAGGAGGGCTGGCTTAGCAGATCGTCAATTATCCTAATTAGATTTATACACAGCATTCCAATTTTTTTTTTTTTACTCTCGTTTCTTTTTTGTTTTGTGATCAAGAAGCATGTTAATACAGTGTGCACTGTTATCAAATGATATTCCACAAATGATACGGCACTTGCACAACTGAGAGAAGCTATATCTCCATAAATTGTGATTCTGCAGACAGTACATTAAGTGTTTGATATTTCAGATGTGTGCGCCTTTAGAAACGAGGGCTTTTGTGATGTATATTTTTGCCCGGGGGGCCAGATTTCCCCAGGCCTGGAGGTATTGGCTCTGTAAGTCTTCTATAGCAGCTGTGCAGGCTTGACAGGGCTTCTCACTGCGGTGCAGAATAAGACAGAATGGATTATATCTAATACCGCAAAGTCTAATTCGACAAACCTCTCCTTTCCTTCCCCTGGGTCCCACTTCGCCCTGACGGAAGAAAGAAAAGAGAGCGGGAAGGGTGGGGAGGAAAAGAGAAGGGGGGAAATAGAGAGAGACAGTTAGAAACTTCAGCTTACATATCAAAGGCTAAGTTAGTATGTCAGAGGAGCTATGCTCGCTGCTCTGCATTGCTGATGCAGAACCGTTCTCTTTTCTGTCAAAACCGCTGGCTTACAAAACATTTTAGATTGGTTATTGTAATGCATTCTTTAAAGCTCTTTTTTTATTTTGCTTCTTGTTGTAATGTGATGAAAAATGCATCTGCAGATCTGTTAGTCCTCAAAAGACACCATCCAGTGGCAACACCAACTCTGGAGGAGTTTTTCATAGTGTTGGGACACATTTTATTTTGGGATTCTGGGTGTTCCGCTTCCCTTAAAATGCTTCCTCTTTTTCATCCACATGTTCTCCTTTACTGGGAAGTGATTGTAGCCATGCTTGTGCTGTGAGAAACAAACAGACCAGCATTCCCTCAGACTGCTATGAGGAAGTTTTGTATCAGCTGAAGTATTTTTTGAAGCATTTAAGGCCCACAACACAACACAGAATCATGGCTCTGCCCATTCACACGTACAGACTCAAACACTGGAGATACAACAGGGTGCCATTTATTGTAAATTAAACAGGATGGCATCTCCCACCTTTACTCAAAACCTCAAAGGAAAGCTCAGCGGTGCAACGTCGAAGTCGAAAAAGGTTCAGCTTTCTGCTAATGTCCTCTGATGCACAGTAGTGACAACCTAAAGCCTGTACCATGAAGCAAGTTTACCAGAGCCAGGCTTTCTTAGCATTAGCTGCCTCAACAAACCCTTAAAGCCTCAGTCAAAGATAACACGTGCCATGAAGGTAGTTGCTCTGTTAACCCAGGTTTTTTTCCTCAGGCTCTGTGTGCATTCCCACAAAACTCCGAAAACTGATCGGTCATATGTCGTCTACCTCTGCCTTTGAACTACAGAAAAAAGCTGTTGTTTAAATCGAAGTGAGAGGGGGATTCCTAATGCAACAGCTGCACATTTTACAGCTCGTAAACAGCAGATTTGAAAGTTCAGTGTGTAGGAGTAGGTGTTGGCATAACTGGGATATAATATAATAACTACTAGTCCATACCCATTGGTAGCTTTGTCACCTTCTACCTATGCCAATCCTCAATGCCTATGTGCAGTTTCACATAGATTGACCACGTCAGTGAGTAGAAAAACGTGGGACAGACAGAATGACTGACTGACAGAATGACACACTGACAGTTTCCATGATTATGTACAGCATACCATACCATGACTTAGTCATACCAAACATTAGAAACAACACCAACATTGGTCCACAGGGGGAGCCACAGCGATCGGTCGCATTTTAGCCATTTTGAAGCATTTTTCTGTTGTTATAGCGCCACCCAGTTGCCAATTAGAGTTAAATTTCTCCAGTCACCTTGAGGCGTCCTGTTCTACATATCTACCAAGTTTAGTAAAAATTCATATGGCGGTTAGGCCTAGATAAGAAATGAGCTCTCTAGCGCCCCCATTTTGTTTGATGGGGTCAATAATGGAGGGGTCCCCTCAGATTATGTGTGCTCATATGCCTACAAAGTTGCGTGGTGATGGGTGAAACCCTTGAGATGTTCTACACCTTTATGTGATGAGCCACGCCCTCAGCAATATTCATTGCCTTATAGAAGCTCAGTTTTAGGAAGTTTTCCAACTTTTGCCAAGAGGGAACTTTAGATATTGCTCCCTAGATTATGTTCACCCAGTTTCATGCAGATCGCTCAAACTTCCTAGGAAGAGATCCATTTGAAGTGTTTTTCAAAAAATTCAAAATGGCGGAAAATCTATATAAGCAGAAGTTATGGGTTCTTGAGGCAAATGTGTTCCTCATGAGGAGAGGCATCTCTGTGCAAAGTTTCATGTCTCTACCACATACGGGGCATGAGATATGCCCATTCAAAGTTTGCAATTTCAATCAGTTGCTATAGCGCCCCCCTTTGGCCAATTGATGTAATATTGCTTCATTGGCATCCTCCCATGACCCTCTACCACTGTGCCAAATTTCACATGGATTGACCAAGTCAGTGAGGAGAAAAACATGGAACAGACACACAGAGTTTTCCTCATTATATAGTAAGATGTTCACTGAAGGTTATAATCAACTGAAAATAGGAATTGTGTTTTAGTCACCTTAGAATGAGCCATTTATATCTATGGAGGAAGCAGGTCCTTGTCTACAGTGATCACCATGTTGCACAGCCATGTTTCCACAGCAACCCAGAATGGACAAACCAAACACTGGCTCTAGATCAGTGGTTCCCAACTAGTGGGACTGGCTGTGATTGTGGGTCGTGGGTCCATTCTGAATGGACCTGAGTGGACCTTACTAATAACTAAGGAGAAATCTGGACATGGTGGCTGGACCAGTTGGGAACCACTGCTCTAGATGGGGACATTCGGCTGTAAAATACAAGCGGTGTAAAATGGGTTTTGTAAAGTCAAGACCAAGCATAAAAACATAATCAGTGAAAAGTGGTAGTGTTAAGATTTAAAGGAACTATAATAACATTAATAATATTGTGAGTTACTACTGTGCACTACCTGTGATTTAATAGATGGCCTCTTTAAGAGCCAGCGTGGGCAAATGTCCCAAGAACACTACAAACATAATCGGTAGATAAGAGAGAGCAAGAACAACCTTGTGAATAAAATAACTGTATTCTTGATGAGATTTTCGACATCACTGATATACTGTAGAAAATAATAAGGCAACTCAGTGCGTATAGTTTGTACTACTGAGATTGCAAGGTAAGTTTGCATTGAGAACGTATTCCCTCAGCTGAGGATCTGTATCACTCAGAGACTTGAAGTGGGCCTATTTGTAAGGAGTTGGTTAGTGAAAGGCGTATTTTAGCTGCTGAACACAAACTGGTCCGACCAGGTTTGCTGTGCAGCATAAGTTACCACACAGGCCTCGCCAAGTTGAAAGAGATCCACCTTCATGATACAGAGAACTCTGGCTTCTCACTTCGTGGCACACCCCTGTCAAATCAACTGATCACGGCCATTTTCCCTCCCTCATGCAACTGAAGCACAGATTTGTTTTCTACTTCACGAAACTACACTAGAACTTCAAACACAAAGAAAAAAGCCAATGAAAAAGAAATAAGCTGGTTTTCTCAGGCAGCAGCTTCCCAGCTCTCTGTGAGAGAATTTTAACAAGCTGCCAGGACTTGAATGGCTAAAACGATGCACGGAAACACCAGTATAGTGGCAACATCATACGCTAACTGGCCCTTTGGAGCTCAGTATGTAAATTTACATGCTCAACATAAACAAGGCCACAGACTCTTGAGAGATGAGACCTCCTGGCTCTTTGGATAACACGTATAAACACACTGTGAAGTTGAATATCCACACTGATCACCAACTGCAGCAATGGTAGCCAGTTTCGGTGTCCATGTGTTCCCAGAGGACATTTATCTCTTTGTGCCAAGTTCAAACTTTTGTGCCTCTAGCTGCTCTTTTCAAGAAATAATCCCTTTCCCTTTAGGGACCCTTTCCTGTGATTGGCTGCCACCCTGTCTTTTCTTCTATGTCATGTCAACATGGATGTTAAATCCTAGAGATGCTCAGAATCATGAAAAGTTTGTATGTTATTCATCAGTTCCTTTGCAGCTCCGCAAACTCTGCTGATGACACTGTGCTGCCAACTAACTAAACATTTGCTTTGTGAAATATGAGCCCTCAGATGCAGCTACCAGGTTTGTTACAAAGATGCTCTTTCAATCCGTGATGATCTCCTAGCAACGCTCACATTGTAGTCTACGTGTCTTTGCAAAACACAGAGCTCTGCGCTGTGCAACGTGCTGTAATCTGAACGCCACATTACTCCCCAGTAGAAGGCAAGTGGTAATGAGGAGGGAAACCAGGAGAACAGAACACACCCTCTCCTGAACTGCAGTGCAGAGGCATATTTATTTTACACAGCAAGTATTAGGAAGTCTGTCTGAAGACAAAAATATGTCATATTCATTTCAGCGGTGACACACTTGTGATTCACTGCTGATGCATTTAGCCTTGAGAGTGTGTCACATGGAAGCTGGGCTGCTCTCAACACTGTAGAATTACAGAGTGTGAACATTAAGCTGCATACCGAAAATACAATCGTTTCATCCGTCTCAAGTGTCACAGACAAGACTGCACAACTTTGTCTCCACATGATGCAATATAGCTGCTGCTGCACACACACACACACACACACACACACACACAAACCTCTTACTGGATTCATTGTGTAAACCCCATCAAGGGATGTGAAAATCGATGCCTTAGTAATCGATACTCACTGATCAATTCTTAAATGCTACTCATTTGGTATCATTGCTATTAAAACATAAATTACAAAGCTTGGCTTGAAAGCTGGAAATTGCAGATCACACAGCAATTTATATCATTATGTTTGCTCATTGCCAATTATTGATGAGGATGATCATCCCAACGTGGATAAACATGTAAAATCAATAGCGTAATTCTGTCTCTCTCACCTCATGAAGCCTGATTTCACTCTGTGAAAATATTTTTGAGGAACTTTTCTTTCTTATCTATCCACAAGTCACCTGCTCACACAGCTCCTACTCACCTGTTTCCCAATGCCACTTGTCATTTGGTCCCCCAGACAGTTAGCACCTAATGTACCAATTTACACCTTATGTATTTTTCTTGATGTAGGCTAGTCCGATGGCTGGCGAGCTAATAGCTAACATGCTAGTGCTAGTTTTTCAGAGGACATGTTGACATGTCACAGCAGGAAAAGCACAATAATAATTCTATTTAGCTTCTTCAGTTTTAGATAGTGATGGCCAAATGAAGCCTTATTAACCATTTTGTTTCTTTTTTGAGCCCACCCTTCACAAATAAAACAGAACTCTCCCTGGGGGTCCCGCCAGCTTTTCCGAGATTGTTTGCGTTACCACACTGGAAGGCTCGCGGCACCTATCTCTATCACTCCAGATTTGGAGATCTGAACCTGACTCCCTTTCAATCGGCCGGGGGTGACATAGGCCATTGCCCCACCCTTCTGAATGGCACTGACTTGCCATTTGTCGAGTCTTTTTCTTTAAATCAGTTACGCCATCTAGTTGGTTCAGAAAACAAAGAAAGAATTCTGGGGCAAAGAATTCTGCCTGAGTCCGACTTCTGATTACTGCCCCCAGGCTTGAATTGGGTCAGGTTCGGGTGATTGGGTGCTAATTAGTGATGGCCAAATGAGGCCTCATGAAGTATTTTCTGAGCCCACTAGATGGCACTTTTTGTTCAACAAAAGGTTGAAAGCACACTGAGCCTCTCTCTTTAAACCATGAGCGCCATCTAGTGGGCTCAGAAAATAAAGAAAATGCTTCATGAGGCTTCATTTGGCCATCACTGGCTTATTAGCGCTGCTAATAAGAACCCAGGGTGCAAAACCGTATTTGTCCCCTTTTACCGGATGTCCAATAAAACCTGACTTCACCCATTTTAGGGTCCTGGCATTGTTTATGCTGGCTCACACTGTCATGGTTTACTGGGACACTTGAACAGAACAGAGTCATTGTTAATGTTATTACTAACACTGGGCCAACCCTGTTTCACTCCGAAGTCATCAAAATCCAGTGCTTGGGCAGTGACCTTAGGCATCAGACACTGACGAAAAAGCCATCCTTTATTATCGGCATGATATGCAGCTGGTCGCCATTATAGTTTAATGGTGTCAGAGGGAAATGCGACAGGACAAGAACGAAAGTTAGGCCTGCAAAAGCCCAAGTAGCGTGAGTAGGAGGGGTGGTGGATTGGCCCAACAGCCACTGACTTTCACGCAGGTGAGCAGTGCTCATGTCCTGTAAGACTTTAAAGCCAAACCCTGTTATTTTTTCCTAAACCCACCCACATGCTTTTGTTGTTGAAGGAACACAAAAAAATCAATTTTCAGTGTTGTACTGACGTAGTGCATTTCATTCAAGTGTATTTTGAAAGAAGACGATACATGTAAGAGGCAGAACTTGACACGGCATCCCAGAACGTCAACAACCATTCTGGTTGGTACCCAGGGTACCTTGCATGTCGTAATGTTTGTGGCTCAGGAGATAGAGTGTGTCGTCCACTTATTGGAGGATTGGTGGCTTGATCCCCGTCTCCTCCTGTCTGCATGTTGAAGCATTGCTGAGCAGGATACTGAACCCTGAATTGCTCCCGATGTTTGTTACATTGGTGTGTGTGGGTTCAACTTGAGGCTGAGAAGCAGGTGGCATCTTGTATGATAGCCTCGACCACCTTGTGTGACTGTGACTCATAGTGTAAAGGCAATTTGAGTGATCGGAGGAATAGAAAGGCTCTGTACATTTACCTGCACTTTTCCTGCTGTGACAAGTCAAAAAGATGGAAAAATGACGGCGATAGCTTTCTGAACTCGCTTACTTGCCAAGTTAAAGAAGTTCAGCCACCAATAACTTTCAGTTAGCAAGCTCGTTAGCTCGGTCCCTGAAGGAACACAGAGTCCAGCACAGTTTATTAAAGACATTTGTACCTGTGTGTGTCTAATAACTGTCCAACAACGATGCCCCGTCTGTGGAGCGGTTTATTCTACAGCAAAGGAAAGTGGTGATTCCCTTGAAATGAATTGATTTTTTTGTTTTACAAGATGGTGTAATCGCACTCTCAGACCAGCTGCCTGTCTCTGACCTGCCCTCCTGACTTCACCTTGACAGATATCTGTGCATCTTCAGAGTGCCTTGAAGTTGCCAGCTGTAAGTCTGTAAACTGGCCATCGATTTTTAGTTAAACGCCTGTAATTCAGCCTGTCCTGCCTGAGTGTGTGGGTCCTCTCCACTCTTGCCAACAATCTGAACTGTAACACTGTGATCCTCATTTTTATTTTCAATGACTATGATGCGAATACGTTTGGATGCCGCAATTGCTGCACATGTCACAAGCCAGGGTCAGGGTACGATAAACCATTTCTGGCCCTCAGTTGTGATGCTAGAAATATTGTGTTACCTATCTTGTGTGTTAGCAAGCAACAGTAGTTAGAAATGAGCAAACGAAAACAACTGAGCATTTTTCAGGCTTTTGAAATAAGAAAACAAATAAGCCTCAGCAGCAAATATGCAGAGAGCAGCAGTACGAGCACCGAGTCTGCTAACGTTGTAACGATACGTTACGATGTAAGGATGTTTGTTGTCTGCTAAATGCCTGTACGTTTCTCTGGGCTATTGCTGGCTGTTGTTGTCAGGTTTCGCTTTCCTTGTTAACTATTTGCCTCAAAGAGCACTGCGATCATCTGCTGCTGGTTTACTGGAGGTTCACAGCAACAGCCAGAAGAAGATCAGGGACCCTTTGTCAAAGACGCCCCAAAGCTGTGGAACACATTACGGATAGATATCAAGGAAGGTAGTTTGCTAAATATTGCTCAAAGTGGGCTAAAAATATATCTGTCCACTTTAGCCTTTAACTAGCTCTGACTTTCTGATACAGGTCTGAAACTCTTTCTAATTACACTAGTGATGGCCAAATGAAGCCTCATGAAGCATTTTCTTTATTTTCTGAGCCCACTAGATGGTGCTTTTTGTTCAACAAAAGGTTGAAAGCACACTGAATTGGCATTCTTTGAGCCTCTCTCTTTGAACCATGAGCGCCATCTAGTGGGCTCAGAAAATAAAGAAAATGCTTCATGAGGCTTCATTTGGCCATCACTAATTTACACTTTTACTTTTTATTTACATTTCACGCTGCTGCAGCTCTTTTAAAGTCTTTTGACATTCACATTTTTTACTTTGTTTCTGTATATTTCTCTTGTGTTTTTAATATGTTTGTACCACTTATTATTGTATATATTTCATATTTCATATATTTTCATATATTTTATTTTGATCTGTTTTTGTCTTCTTGTATTTACATGTATATTACTGTCCACATACTGTTTGATTCTTTCTATCTGTCTATCTATCTATCTATCTATCTATTGTATGGAAAGGTGCTATATAAATAAGCTTATTATATGGCTATTGTTGTCATTGTTCTTCTTATTATTATAATTAGTTTTATAATTGTCTTTGAAATGCAGGTGGTAGGCTAATCAGAGTTTTATGGTGTTGTGTCTATAATGTTAATATTAATCTCTTGCTCCCTCCCTGAGTAGACTGCGTAGGGAACCTACTGTACGTGGTAAAGGTACCCTACAAGTGGACAGGCAGTTCCTGTGCGTACTACTATGAAATATAATCCTGCCAGCGCCACTGGTGATCCTCATATGGTTGTTCTGAGTCTAAACACTAAAGTCATCGCTTTGCCACGAGGGCCCCGAGAGTCTGGAACACATCTCCTAAACAGATTAGCTCGGCTTAGTCGGTTACCTCATCCTGTGTCCCTGCTGAAAGTTTACTTTTCCACAACATATTTTATTTGATTTTCTGATCTTATATCACAGTTTGGAGCTTCTGTGCTGTTTTATTCTCTCATTTTTATTTTGTCTCTTCTCATTTAGTCAGTTTTGTATTGTGCCCCGCTCTGTGCTGCTGTTTGCTTGTAGTGTTTTCTGTTTAGTCTTTTTATTGCATTTTTATGTGTTTTTATATGCTGTCTGATTTTAATCTTGTAAAGCACCTTGTAAAGTCACTTTCAGAGAGGTGTTATATTAGTAGAGTTTATTATAATCATATTTATTTTGTGATAAAGTCTTTATGGTGACTTGTATCAGGGGGATTTATGATATTAGCTACAGACAGACAAAAAATTAAAACTCAAGTTCTAACCACAAATTAGCTCCTTGTAAGTGAGGACCGACCGGACAATATATTCTTCCTTCTCCTCATGCCCTTGTGGGGACATTTGGTCCCTTGTAACTGCACACACACACACACAAACACACACATTTAACACTCAGACTCCCTGCTAGAGCTATAGAAACATGAGCTTCGCTGCCACCCAGTGGAAGCAGGAGGACTCTGCACTCACAGGTACACCAGGAGTCCCCGGCTCTCCATCTCTGCCTCGCTCCCCCTGCAAAGAGATACATCATTATTAACTGAATGTTTGTGTGAGTGTGTTTACACATGTGCTGGTATGGCTTCATGTTGTGTGTGTGTGTGTGTGTGTGTGTCTGTGTGTGTATCGGTGAGAGTGGATGTGTGCAACAACGGGTGTGTCGATTTAGGTGTGTGTATTGCTGTGTGCTGGTCCATGTCTTCATTCTGTGTGTGTGTGTGAGAGAGTGAGTGGAGAAAAGGTCATGATTACCACTAGCAGGCAATAAGAGAAACCCAGGGAGAGAGGGGATAGGAATTGGCTAGTTGTGACCTTTAACAAACCTGACTTTTTATCTCGTGTGTGGCTTTCCAACTGCATCCCGCAGCACTGTAACACACTGCTCTCCTTCCTCTGCTCCTCTGGGCTCTCACACTGTTTTCCATTAGTGCACGTCAAGGGAAGCAACCGAATCAGAGCATTCATCACATGCTTTGATTGTTAACACAGCACCACTCACAAATTGAACAATGAGGGATGTACAAAGGGGTGGCATCTTGTTGCTACAGTGTTAAAGTTTCTGTTTATAACATTAAGAGCATTAATATAGCAGTTTGCTATGTTCAGATGAAATGGAGTACTGGCATCCTGAGCAGCAAATGGAGTCACGTAGTGATGGCCAAATGAAGCCTCATGAAGCATTTTCTTCATTTTCTGAGCCCACTAGATGGCGCTCATGGTTTATTAAAGAGAGAGGCTCAAAGAATGGCAATTCAGTGTGCTTTTAACCTTTTGTTGAACAAAAAGCGCCATCTAGTGGGCTCAAAAAAACAAAGAAAATGCTTCATGAGGCTTCATTTGGCCATCACTTGTGGTAACGTCATTAGTCTCTGAGTCGGATAGCTTTCCATTAGTGTTGTTAATGAATTGACCAAGTAGCCCGTTAGCATCCGTATAAGTTACAAGCTCTGAAGCGCAACACACTTTCTTTCTGCAGAGGTCTGGATAAATTTAAGGATAATAAAACTGAGGAAAAGTCATGTGACTGATGTCAGCACCACACTGAGGCATATAGACAAGGGAAGCACTTCATATGACATAATATACTAATCCTTCAGTTTATTCTGCTCGCCGCTTTTGTTATTGGCTTTTCTTGGAAAGACTGGCCGTATTCTGCCTCTGATTGGCTACACTGCACTTCTTGACACGTCTCTCGTGTCCTGACCATTGAATGTATGCATTTAGTGTATTTGCCGTGGACACCAGAGAAAAGAGCTGAGAGACAGTAGATGCAGTACTGTAACATACTGATGCTGAGTGTTATTTTTGGCACATGTTGATGTTCTAATGTCCACCCAAAAAAAAGTTTTCATTTAGGTCTGTTATTTTTATTGTTTATATTCCTATCTTTTATTCATTATGGTTTTACTGAGTGAAAAATATATTTTGGAATTCTGTTTTTGAATTATGGACAGAGCCAGAGAGCCGACTGAAAGAGGCCGAGACAGAGAAATGCATTAAGTAGGAAGAGGAGAGAGAAACAGAGAGCATTGATGCCATGT
This sequence comes from Epinephelus fuscoguttatus, assembly GCF_011397635.1. Lineage (NCBI taxonomy): Eukaryota > Metazoa > Chordata > Actinopteri > Perciformes > Serranidae > Epinephelus > Epinephelus fuscoguttatus. Next base: position 34,436,522 of record NC_064772.1, on the reverse strand, counting down.
TATTGAAGGACTTGTTCAAATGTCACAAAGTCTTCAAAAAAAGAAAGAAGTCTTAATGTAAGTCTGTTATTTTATAATAAACAGCTCAACTGAACATTTCTTGCTCCCTATTTGTTTGTCTGACAGTTTCTCTGATCACTGAGAAAATGCTGATATGACATAAAGTCAGTCAAGGTGTTCCCAGGCCAGATGAGATATGTGATCCCTTGAGCATGTCCTGCATCTATGCTGGGGCCCCCTACCAGTGGGACGTGCCCAGAAAACCTCTAAAGGGAGGTGCCCATGAGGCCCATCTGAGCTCCTCACCCTATATCTAAGGCTGAGCCAAGCCACCCCACGGAGGAAACTCATTTTCACCGCTTGTATCCAAGATCTCATTCTTTCGGTCACTACCCAGTAATGATGGCCAAATGAAGCCTCATGAAGAATTGTCTTTATTTTATGAGCCCACTGGATGGCACTTTTTGCTCAACAAAAGGTTGAAAGCACACTGAATTGTCTCTCTTTAAACCATGAGCGCCATCTAGTGGGCTCAGAAAATAAAGAAAATGCTTCATGAGGCTTCATTTGGCTGTCTCTACTACCCAGAGCTCATGGCCATAGGTGAGGGTTGGGACGTAGATGGACCAATAAATGGAAAGCTTTGCCTTCCGGCTCACACACACACAGCAACTCACACCAAAACAATCTTGAGTGATAAACAGCACTACAGGTAAGGGGAAAGATATGTATTTTCAGTTTTGGGGGATCCCTTTAACTGTGCACATGACCTTTCAGTAAAAGTGTGAAGAAAGAGCACAATACCTGATTTCCTTTAGGGCCTGGCTCTCCTCTCTCCCCCTAGAAAGACACTGAACATCAGAACATGTCCAACTTACAGTAATTTCTGGTCTTTGTTTTGACACTGACAGTGTGACATCCAAAAAAACAGCATGCTGTTTGAGTAAATTGTAATAGAAAATTAGCATCACTGTCCTGCTGACAATATATTGTATAGAAAAACAAAACACAGCATGTTAAAGAGACTGATCCGGATTAGGATTGCTTGCACTGTATTTATGAGCCTGGGCGTACCGCTTTTGAAGTGTGAAGGACAACCTTTAGCACCATTAAAAGTAATCATGTCATCTAAAGCAAAAAGAAATGAATAATACATTAACAAGTTTGTATTATGTTAAGCTGTCAACATTTCTACAGTACAACATGTAAATGAACTCCTGACAGATAAAGCTATGAATCATTCATAAAGTGTCACCTCAGTTGCCATTTGTCGGCGTCGTTAAGTCCAAACAAAACCAACCAGGTCATCTATCATAACTGGTTCATGTATGTTATTGTATGAATTGACGCTCACCTTGTGACCTTTGAACCCCGGCATCCCCATGTCACCCGGCAGCCCTGGAAAGCCCGGCTCTCCTGGGGAGCCCTGTTAGAGGTGAAAGATTATCAATGTTGGAAATTAATAGGTTGCATTCAGACACAGTTCACATGTTGTGTTGTTCCTCAAACTGGCCATTTATTTCACACTAGATGGAAAACAGTTGTTACCATCATGTCTTTGTTTAAAAACCCGACAAGGGAGCAGATAAAAGGAAATATAAAACTTGAGCAGTTTCCAGGTGTGTGTGTGTTTGTGTTTGTGTGGCTGTCTATTCTTTCCCCCTGTGACAACTTCCCAGGCTGCTGCCGTGAAAGAAAATGTTCTTAGCCAGTAATCAAGGCTGGTTAAATGTGGGTTATAAAGATGTTTGAGTGAAAACTTTTCAAGCTCTCTTTTATTCATGACTCATTACTCATTACTGGTTTCCAAAAAGCTGAAGTAATATATGCTTGGAAGGATGGCACCTTCAAAACAACCAAGGTTACCTGTAATTAAGTAGCACAACAGAGACAACTCGGATTCTTTTTTTTTTTAAATTGCGATGATTGACATTTAATTGCTCAAAACATGTCACTTAAACAAAAAAAAAAAGCGTAACTGTCACTCATGAGCGGGATCCAAAGTGCAGGCTGGTGAAGTAAGAAGTGTCTGGCAGGATGAGAGGAAACAGACGGAGAATGAGGTTGGTTAAAAAAAGAGAAAAGGCAAAAGCTGTCACCCTGATCGCACCCTGATCCCTCGGGGGGGAATTAGCAGTACCCTCACTAATCTGACCGCCATGTGGAACTTTAAAAATTTTCACTCTCATGCAGCCGTCAGTATAGAATAACTGGGACTGGGGAATAAAGATGCAAATAGTGTATGTTTTTTTTGGCAAAGGAAGGCTAAGGGAGAGACAGTCGTAGCAGGCAGCAGTGTGGGACACACTCGTATCCCTTTTCCAACAACATTGAACTGCTTCCATTTCACTTCCTGCGCCTATTCTAAAATCGTTCATAGCATTTCAAACAAAATTCTTCTGAATCTGAAAAGCTGGTTCTCAGCTGGTTATAACTGACCTAAAGTGCAAAGAGAATACAGAGAAGCCAAAAATGGAGAAGTCAAGCGAGAAACTGTCCGACAAAAAAAGGAAGTTCTTGCTTGTTTTCTTGGGAATTGTCACAGTGTGTACTTCTGACCTGCCATACATGCCATACTCTCAGTAAATTTCCACTCATCCCGCCTCTCCACCACACCTACCTGCCAGCCTATCACCTGTCCACACATCTCCCGCTCCTGCTGGTCCACCACACCCACCTCCTCAAGCCGGTTCCACTCACCTGTGCCTTATTACTCCCTGCCACTATACATACTATACTCCTGCTTCACAGACTCTTCTTCCTAGATTGTTTATTTCCAGACTGCTTCCTTGTTGCCGACCTTTTCCGTCTCTGACTCTCCTGCTTTGCCTGCTCCCTGGTAAACCACTTCGCCTTTTGTTCCTGATGAAGAGTTCTGCTTCCGTGTTCCTGGTTTCTGTTCACCTCTGCCAGTTAGCTCTACATTGTGAATTCACCTGTTCTGCTACCTGTGATTTCCTGTGCTGTGGCTTACCTCACCACAGGGCTGCACATTCTGCCTTTGTGTGTGCACCACAGCACCCACTCATTAAGACCGCCTGCTCCTCGACTCCTCACCAGTTGCGACCAACCTACTGTCGGGTCCTCATAGATATGGTGGTTTTCCTCGTGGTATCAGATCCTCAGCTCTTCTAACATGGCCTCCTGTCTGCTCCCTCACAGTAACACTGCACATTATTGAACTTTTTGCTGTTTGTGTGCGCCCAGCAGACACCATAGACTCGCCACAGCTTCCGGACTAAACCTGTGCTCCAGGAAGCCTCGAGCCCAGGAGCTGATCTTGTTCACTGTCTCACTTGTCTGTTTCGTTACAAGACTATTACAAACTGTCCTTCTGTCTTTGATGCTGCACCCGTGACAGGCATAAACAAATACCTATAATAACAGAACAAAACTTGCATTTCACTACCACAGTTTACGTCTGTCATGCATTGTGCAACAACCTCTGTTGATGACACATTCTTGATCACAATGGCCTCACACAAAACTGGTGGAAACGTGGGCTTGTTTGCTAGATAGCACCAAGGTTCCAAGACTCCTGACTGGAACCAGTTCAAGAATTAGAGCTAAATTGGTGGAAAGGGTTCTGGCTAGTGATGGCCAAATGAAGCCTCATGAAGCATTGTCTTTATTTTCTGAGCCCACTAGATGGCACTTTTTGTTCAACAAAAGGTTGAAAGCACACTGAATTGCCATTCTTTGAGACTCTCTCTTTAAAGCATGAGCGCCATCTAGTGGGCTCAGAAAATGAAGAAAATGCTTCATGAGGCTTCATTTGGCCATCACTAGGAAAAAGAGAACCTGAACTGGTTCCTACACCTTTTCTCTTGCTTTGGAGTGAAAAACAGACGCTATATGAAGAAAGTCCAGAACAGAAGTGGATAGAAACTTTAGGCCACAACTCAAAATCTGCTTGGTTTGATTTAAAAGCGTATTTAAGCATTTTGAAACACACACTTATTTGCTTTCTTGCTAAGAGATGGATGAGAGGATACCACTGTCTTGTCTGCACATCAGCACATCAGCTACTAGTTAGAGCCCAGAGGCAATTAGACTAGTTCAGTATACAGACTAGAAACGGGGCAACGGCTAGCCTGGCTCTCTCCAAAGTTTATGGTGGAGTTACATGCTGATGTTTTAATGTCTAGTTGCTGAGGTTGCCAGGTTTGGAACCACTGTGTCTGTATAGAAACCAAAACCTGTGCTCACCAACTGTGTCTGGCACATCGATTTCTAGTAGTTAATGAGGTGGGTGTACTACTTGGTAGATGTGTAGGTTATCAAGGAGGAAGTGAGTATGCCCCATATATCTGCATATAGTCTCCAACACACCACTGCACTACAGGACCCATATCAATTTCAGGTTTCAAGTAACAACTCCCAGTTAAGTCTCACCTTATTTCCGGTTTGAACACCACCCTCTTCCAGCTTAAACTCCACCCATTGCGAGTACAAATATGGATACAGCTAATTTAGTTGGTTAAACAGATACAGATAATGGTGTTAGTTAAAAAATGTACCTTTGTTACATAATTTCACCTACATACTTATATGTAATGTCATGTTGTCAAGGTATGTAACACTGTGATGTGACATTACCTACAAACCATAAAAAACCATAAACCATAAAACCATAAATTGAGTTGTTTATGGATTAAATAAATTAAATATGTCTTAATTAGAGATCTTAAGAAGCGTCTGTATATGGATTTTTCCTCTCAGATGGGTTAACTACTGTTTGTCCCCACTCTCGACAAACCCTTGGTGTGATGTAACGCCTGTAATTATCTACAAAAGATCAAATGAAATGGGAATAGCAAAGGCAAAAAGACAGAGGTAATGCAAACAAAAGAGATGTAAAAAAGGAGGATGCAGCGCTGGAAAGTGATGAAGACAGAGGGAAAAAGGAAAATATACAATGTGTTTGATAATCGGCTGCTCACCTTCTGGCCTGGTGGACCGTGAGGACCGGTGAGCCCTGGATCGCCACACGTCCCCTAAATAAAACACACACACAGCTGACAATGCTTGTGGGGGCCTTATGTTGATTACACTCATTCCAAACTCTAATCCCTGACAAATCTTAGGGCTCTATTTTAACCATCACAAAGACCAGCACACGGGTCAGCGAGAGCATATCAGAGTAGCTGCAAGCTGCGCGGAGTGCAGCACAGCATGCACAAAGAGGTTGTCTGAAGTGGAATATAAATCACAGTATGTGGTGATTAATCATTACCCTCTCAGCCAGTCACATCACTGCTCTCTTCCCTCTTCCAACAGCTGTGCCGATCGCACAAGGTGTGACAGTGGTGTATCAAGAAAGCAGCTCAAGGAATTTAGAAGAGAGACAGCTTCTCTAAGTACGAAAAATGATAGCGCTGTGTTGAATCATACAGAGAGGCTCAGAGGGGCAACATGTGCATTCGTACCTTGACAAATAATGAACTGCCAAAAGCAGAATTTCGGTTGGTTGTGTCATGTTTTCTGAGTGTAATCCACATTTTTATGACTATTCAATAAAAAAGATTGTCCAACTCCTCTGTCATGCTCTCTTTTGCTCCCTGTTTCCTTGGTGTCACATTGTCTTCAATGGACATTTGTGTGTGTGCATGTGTGTCTTTAACAATGATGTCACGATTCAGGATTTTTTTTGTTCGTGGTCTTATCTCTAGGATTTTCTAATTTTCTGTTTGGGTTCTTCCTTGTTTCGTGTTCATTCATGTTTGAGTTGTTTCCTGTTTTATTTTGAAGAGTCACTCCTCATGTGTCATGTCTGGCTTTATTTCCTGTCTTTGTGTGTTTTCCCGCCTTAGTCTTTGGCTGTGTCCGAAATCATTCACTCATTCACTACTCACTATATAAAGAGTGTAGAGCAATAACTAGTGAGCTAATCTGCAAGATGCAAAACCGCTTTCAGACACTACTCTACGATACACTACGTTACACTGGCACACAGACAAGAGAAGAGAGAGCAGTGCGACCTGTCCAACTAATGTAAGTAAATTCAAAATAAATTTGTTGTGTTGAAGTTTGTTTTACCCATCAGTCATGTAATAACATGTGAATTTAATGTATAACATTATGCATTACACCATTACAGCACAAATCAGAGCTGGCTGCGACCCAGCTCTTAACTTCAGTGGCACTTTAACTTGTTGTCTTTGATGGTGACGGCAACCAGATGCGGTTCACAAGCGTACACTGTGACCTGTAAATTTTGGCTTGTAATTTAAGCTTTTCATCGACCTTCTCAACAATAAAATGATGAATATATCCCTCCAATGCGTAGTTTAGGCCCTTTCGGTTACTTCTCAATGACATCTGATCATTATGTCCCCAAAAATCATCAGTTGCCTCCTGCGAAATGCCGTGTACTGTGACACCTGCCATAGCGCCGGTCACTGAATGTTGATAGTTTGTCCGAGTGAGTGGAGGGGGCGTGGCTTAGCTATAGGTCAATTCCCACTATACATTCGGACACCACTACAAAATGGCGGACTCACTATAAAGTGGACTTAAATGTGACTGATTAGTATCACTCACCTGTTCTTACTCCCCCAATTAGTGCCTTCCCCTCGTTTACCCAGCTACACACCTGCCCTGCATTAGCCTCATTAGTCCTTCCCTGCTCCTGAGTTTTTTCCCAGTCAATCAGCTTCCTGCCTGTTTTTCTGCCTCATCACCTTATTCCCCTCACCTGAACTCCTCCACCCTTTTTCTCCACCTGCACTTCGTCCCCTCGTCAAACTAGTTTGTATTTAAGTCCTGGTTTTCAGATCAGTCTTTGTTGGGTCCTGGTTTTGGTTGTGTAATGTTCAGTTGCTGTTTCTGTGCGTGATCTTTGTGAACGCCTGTGGTCTGCTGTCTCCTGTGTTTGGGTCCTTCTCCACACCACATAACAGTTATTGGATAATTCTGGACTGTTGTGGCTGATGTGGACTCACTGCATTGTAGTGTTATCAGCAAAAAGTATTTAAAGTATTAAAAGTACTTGTTAATGGGACAGTTCAGATTTTTTGAAGTGGGGTTGTATGAGGTACTTATCCACAGTCAGTGTATTACCTACAATACAGGTTGATGGGCAAACCCTCTAGTTTGGAGGAGCAGACAAGAGTGCTGACACAGAAGTTCAGCAATGTGCTGCTGTGGACAGGAGCAGCAATAAAACGTATTTTAGCCACCTAAAAAAAATCAATATCAGTTTAGGTGAACACTATATTGAAAAAATTTTCACCACTTTACCCTGCCGACAGACAGCCCCTTTCCTTTGGCACTACATTTTCTCCACCACAGAACTTTTGCATTCCTACACATAAGCACAACTATGAGTTTGACGTGTCAGAAAACAGTGTCTACATGACCTGTTACCCTCATGTGGAGGCCATGTTTGTTGTTTTGTGGTGAAGACTGCAATAAAGCCTTTGGGCTCTTGTTTCACAGACCGGGCGCGGCGGGGGCGCAGCACACCTGCGCTTCGCCAACTGGGTGTGGCCAGGTGGGTTTTGTAAGTTTGGCACACCGTGCGCACTGGCGCAGCTACTCCTCTTTCCCACCTCCACCCCTTCTACCGGCGCAAGTCAGAAAGAGGGAGGAAAGAAGGCGTGGAGTGGGTTTTACACACATCACACCAATCAAATGAGCCCCTCTCCTCGCCCTTAAATGTGCCACGCGAAGGTGGCGAACTCATTAGTTTGCAGCTGTTTAATCAAATCAGGTTGGGTTTCCATTACGCGTGCCAAACGGTGCCAATCCCCTTTGATCTAACATCAGATGTGATGGGACAGTTGATATAGAGATACATTTATGTGCTGATTGCAGATAGTTGCATTGAATAGTGGTTTTGTGGGATATTCATTGCATTGTTAATGTGCCTGATATTCTGGAAACCTGCCTGTGAGGTTTTGGTGACGTGTGCGCACTGTCCGCCAATCAGCCAAACTTGGCTTACACCGGCTGCGCTCCGCCTGCGCTGACAGTAGACCTGGTTTCAGCTGACGAGCTTTTAGCGCACCTTTGGCACAAAACTGTCACTGCACCAAGCTGGATCTGTCGACACCTCCCCCTGCTGCGCCGCCACACCCATCTCAGCGCACCTCGGTCTGCCAAACTACCAAACTGAGTGTGCCTTGGGTTGCGCTGCTCGAAACTAGCTCTGCGCAGGGTTCCCCACCCTGCGCTGCGCCAGGAAACTAGAGCCCATTGTTGGTAAACGGCACCTGAATGCCTCACTATCCTTCCTTCAGCGGAGTGATTCAGACAGCTAGAAGCTAGTTACCTGCTAATAACGAGCCAAAATGAATGCTAATGAACCAGCGTATTCCCAACTTTGGTTCGGAGTCGGTAAGCTGTCACTGAGAGGTAACAGGGTTCAAGAAAATTAAAAAACGTGGTAACAACAGGGATGACAAAATGCTGCTCACAGTGGAGACAAAAGGATACCTTCATGAACCAGTGTATAGAGAAGAAAAAATGTTTGCAGAGGGAGACTGACTGGGCAGAAAGAGAGCGATGCATAGGAATACTGAAGTTCTACAGTTTAAATGAACTGCCAAAGGAAAGGAGCTGTCTGACGGCAAGGTAAAGCGGTGAAAATATTCTAAATATAGCGTCCTCTTGACTGATATTGATTTTTTAGGTAGGCCTTTTTTAAATACGTTGTGCTGCTGCCTCTAAACCACAGTAATAAAGTGCTTACGATGGGTCCACATTGGATGCAGAGGCATTGTGAAGCACGCTGATTTCCTTTAACAGAGTGCTGGCCACTTCTTTTCCATGCCTATGTTAACCAGTTGGGCTGTTCACACAGGCTGCAGGCTCACGACCTCCACTGATAGTTTAGGCGCCTGGTTTATTTTTTCCGCAACCCACGAAAGAATCTTGCAAGAAGCAAACTGATAATATATTATAAATAGCATTAAGATGTATACGATATAAATGATCTAATTATGATAAATGATAAAACATGCATCTCATTAACACGTGCGAACAGAGCCCGTGAGATGGGGGGTGCTCCAGCAATATGTTGGGTGGAGAGTGAACCCTTATGAGGGACCTTTGCACCTTGAAAATATGCCTGTGTTCAAAGAGGAACCCACATTAAATTAAAAACAGAACCATTTGCTCTATATGGCCTTAAAAAGGCAAACCCAACTCCATCATGTTTATTTTTGTCTTTTTTGTAAAATAGTAATATTTATGACAAAATTATATGACTATTTGACTATTCTATAAATTAAATTAATACTTTTTATTTTCTTTGGTATTTTCTGTTAAAGACATGCAGTGATGATTTCTGGGTAACATGTATGTTGATCTTATCCAGTGTCAAGTCCCTCATCATGTGACAAGATGATATGTGCAGGATAGCCTGCCTTACACTACTGATGGCCAAATGAAGCCTCATGAAGCATTTTCTTTATTTTCTGAGCCCACTAGATGGCGCTCATGGTTTAAAGAGAGAGAGGCTCAAAGAATGGCAATTCAGTGTGTTTTCAACCTTTTGTTGAACAAAAAGCGCCATCTAGTGGGCTCAGAAAATAAAGAAAATGCTTCATGAGGCTTCATCTGGCCATCACTACCTTACACCACTGTTCTGGTGTGAAAGGCCAGGCAACTGCTGACGGACGGCTGTGAGACAATGGACACATTGGGGCATTCTCTGTGTCCAGTGTGAACAACACGTTAGCTTCCATCATGGTACTTACATCTGTTTCTCCAAACTGGGGACATGCCGACTGACATCTACTGTAGTTGTGGATATGTACATTATATAAAACCCAACTCCGAAAAATCGAAACTATTTCATTAAGTAAGAAAAGTCACCCTATTCGAAATAATTATGATTATATTTTGATATCAGTACAACTTTTAAGGTGGAATGTTAACTTGTAATGTTACTCAGTGCATGAGGTGATGACATGAATCCATCAACACACCTTAAATTTCACTGTGACAACTTTGACCATCACTCTAGTTTTTATATGATGGACACTTTTAGTAATGAGTGGGTCTTCAAGTGTTTATATAAATTAATTTTGGCTGGGTTATGTGTGCTGCATATATTCTAAAAAAAAAAAAAAGCGTTGCAGAGCATTGTTCCTGTGGGCTACAGCAACACTAAACCCCTGAGCTTGCCTGAGAAGGATTAAATGCACAAAGCTGTTATTTTTAAATATCCCATGGAGAGAGACTCTCACTGCAGCCTGTTGTATTTTGTTCTGAAAATGTGGGCGTGCAGCCTCGTTCTGTGGACGATAAACCAGGTGCAGACTGATAAAGGAGGAAATACAGCGAGTGCTGGACGGAGCAGTGAGTGACAACAACCCCGCCCACATTTAAGAGGACTGTCTGAACAGACCGAGGGTCTAGGTACCATGTCTGAAGGGTTACTGTTGGTTCTATACTGAAAGTGTTGGGCTGTAAGTCACACAGTCCTGTTCCACTCTAAGGATGACTCAGGTAAACCAGAACCACACCAGCTTCTAACCAACATGTTTGATGTGTGCGGAGCTGCAGTGGTTTGTGTCGTTTGTTAAGCAGCAGCCTGATGTTGGTTATGCATGACTTAATCAAAGTAACACCATGGCGGATCATTGTGTGTAATGGTGCTGCTCTCCTCGTATGTTGTGTGTTCCATCTCTAATTATCTGCTGCAGAGGGAACACAGCCTTCAGACGTCTTTGGGGATTTAATCAGCTGATAGGGAAGTTCCCATACAGGTGTTAGGCTGTGTGTAATTAGAAGTGTTTATTCATGTTGTGTGTTTATCTATTCAGGTGTGCTTACTGACTGATCGTATCACCAAATTATCAGGTGTGACTCCGCTGGTTCTCATTCGCAGCGGCACGCTGTCAGAGAGTACATGTTCACCTTCATATGCATGAAGCTCCCATCATTCCCTCACTCTCCTTCCATCTCTGTGTCGTGCATGCTGTGCTGAGTATACAAATTCCAAAGGGACAGGAAATGTGCGTTTCAAGGTCAGGGAAATATGAAAATGCCCCGTGTGCTTGTCTTTGCAGAGAGGAGCACTCCAGTGATTCTGCAGATAAAGGTTAGTTTACTTGTCATTTTTGCTGGTTTAGGGGGCTAAAAGTCACCATCTCTGACTATTCTTTTTTTATTTATTTGCCTCTTGCAAATCCACCAAAAGTGCAATAACAAATCACTGGAGTTCCCCTTCAATCTGTAACCAGACCCCTAATTAAGTAAAATATGGTCAAACTTCACTTTGCAGAGATGTCTGAAAGAGTCAAACCTGCTGTCTGAAGGAGAGAAATACCCACACCAACAGTCCAAATATGAACCGTCCTTGACAGAACAGCGTTTATCACATACTCAGAAAACACCTACAATTTGATTCCAAACAAGTTGCCTCCCTCTCAGCAAAATGCAGTTTTCTCCACGGGAACATCAAGAGAACAGGGAGGGAGGGTACAGCATTAGAACAGGCTGAGAATAGCCGAGCGGCTGGGGAGCAGCAGGCCATTAGCATAATAACTAATTATAACGTTCAACGCACAGACCTTGGGACCATCGCGGCCGATCTCTCCGGGCGGCCCCCGGGGCCCTTGGATTCCCTGGACAGAGGGAGATATTGGGGGGAGAGAAGGGGAAAGGGAGAGGGAGGGGAGGGAAGGGGACAAGAGAGGAAGGGAATGAGAGGGAGAAAGAGAGAATGAGATGAAAGAGACAGGCACAGTGCTTTGGGCTGAATGTGACAGAGTGCGTGACGGCTTAGTCAGGAGGCACTGAGGGAGAAATGAGATGGCTCAGGTCCACTCACACACACATTCACATACAAACTCATGCACGTCTGCACTTGCACGCTTTGCGCGTGCAAACACACACACCAGTTTACATATTCAACAAAGCATTCTGCTGTATCAAGAGCCCAGCTCTATCTTCCCACATGCCTTCACGAGAGAAACACACACAAATAAACCTACTGTCCAGTAATCTGATTGACCGTGAGGGAAAAACAGGTAATATGTGTCTCTATTGAATAAAAAGCCAAACCACAAAAATATGGATACTCATCATAAATGTAATATTGCTACACAAAATGGCGTATTTGCTGATTCAGGTCACAGAATGTTCCTAATATGAATACCAATAAATCCCAGTTTTAAATTTAATATCAAAATATTTGATACTATGATGCCATGGAGTTGTACTGAAGCAAAAATCAGCAGTGCTTGCAGTTATTACTAGCTGTGACAACATCACAGCGGCTGGTATTGTTTTCACCTCATGAGTCTGTGTGTGTGTCATCAGGGTGAAATGTGGTTTTGGTGACACCAAGTGTATCGGGAACTACCACAGATGCCATTTCAGTATGTTGCCAGGCATTTATATGTCTGTCTTTCTATGTGTAGATTTTGTCAGCGTGATGACATCACAGTCATAGGCTGAAAATAATGGACATAGCTATCGTGTCGAGTCGAGTTTGTGGAGCCAGAAGTCAACATATTTGGTGAGAGGCTGGTGGTGTGGAGGGCTGAAAAGCCGAGGACACTATTAGCAGAGAACTTGTCACTCAAAGTGGCTTGCACTTAATTATGCATAACTTTAAGCCATAATAACAATTAAACAGGCGAGTTATATAAAAATCCAAGCTGCCTATAGTTGTCATGAACGGGGAATTAGCTACAGAGACCAAAACTGTTTTTTGTACCAGGCTGTAAACATGTTTATTTCTATTGCAAACTGGGGCATTGTAACATGGATCCATGGTAGTGATGGCCAAATGAAGCCTCATGAAGCATTTTCTTTATTTTCTGAGCCCACTAGATGGCGCTCATGGTTTAAAGAGAGAGGCTCAAAGAATAACAAAAGGTTGGAAGCACACTTAATTGTCAAACAAAAAGTGCCATCTAGTGGGCTCATAAAATAAAGAAAAAGCTTCATGAGGCTTCATTTGGCCATCACTACCTATGGGTATTGATTCACTTTTGGAGCCAGCCTCAAGTGGTCATTAGAGGACCTGCAGCTCTTTGCACTTACGTGTTGGCTTCATTTTTCTTTTTTCAGCCCAAGAGGTCGCAATCATACAAGATGAATGGGGTCACGTATGGGGCATGACCCGAGCAAGGAGGCTGGAGGTAGTGATGGCCAAATGAAGCCTCATGAAGCATTTTCTTTATTTTCTGAGCCCACTTTCTGAGGCTCAAAGAATGGCAATTCAGTTTGCTTTCAACCTTTTGTTGAACAAAAAGCGCCATCTGGTGGGCTCATAAAATAAAGAAAATGCTAAATGAGGCTTCATTTGGCCATCACTAGCTGGAGGTAGGAGGATAGGAAGTACAGAAGGGGCCATTGGTCCCACACTTCATGCCACTGGTTTACAAAACTGTGTGTAGTTGAGATCAAAATGACGGTCACACTCTAAGATGGCTGTGGTCCAAGCAGGCGAATTTATCCATATTTATGCCTCTGGCAAGGGCCAATTTGCCATTCTGCTCCAGCTGATATAAACTGTATAAATAAAATCATGTCCAACTGATTTAAAATTGAATATTTGACGCTTGAGATTGGCTCTATTTTTTTAATGCCATTATTTCAAGATCATAATAATTTCATTACTCTGAGAAAAAGTTATCACAAAAGGTCGTTACCTCTCATTAGGCAACTTATCATTTTTTATCAGAGATCAGGAGTGCCATTCCAGCATTCATAGATGGTGTCTTGACAACTGTAGCAACTGATTTAAGCTGACAATGTCAGATCAAGGCGTACCCATTACTGATCCCCACTCATATCCACTCGTGTACCTTAGTACTATAGTGAGGGCTTTTCCTTCCCACTTGTGACTTTTTACAGTCATCTGAATACAGCAGCTATCTGTTCCATCTGCTGTCTCTAACTGGAGTGATGTTGCACACTGTCAAACACTGGCACTGGAACATGGGGTATTATGAGACTTTTTGTCCCCCTGCTTTTAGGTATTATGATAATAAAGTGGTAATGCGGTGTCCTCTTGTGTGTCTTCAGAGCACCGCGGGCTCTATTATTATGAACCAAGCTGCACAGCCAGATCGGAGTCAGGTGCGCCCTGCCAAGTGTCGGGAGTGTGCCAAACCCTGTTTTGCTAATTTCATGGCCGTGCTCTCTTGGTGCACTGGTGCCGCAGTTGGGCAGGGGATGATATAAGAAAACAAGACATTGTTTAGGTGGGTGCATCAGAGGCTGTGGCAATCACGGTTTATCACTTTCACCCCCTTTAATCACAGAGCTCTCACCGTCATGACACACGGACAGTTTGGGAATCCTGCAGAGAGTTTTCCTCGGAGGAAATTTTATGTCTTGGACTTGGGAGAGAAATTATTCTCCAGCTTTAATTTAAAACCCGAACAGTCTCTATCACACCATGTTGCTCATCACAGCCATACATCTACCTGTGTTATAATTAAAAAGTGTGGAGTTCCAGGCGATGTGTTAGCCAGCCTCGTCTAGACAAAAAATTTGCAGCTGGTACTCAGGTTCCTCTGTGTTTAGCCCAGTTGAAAGACTGACAGGAACGGACGGTCCTGAGGAATTTATAAGCTGAACGAGAACTTTTAAGCGATTCACAGTTTTTCGTGGAGCTGTGTGAACACTTTTCAATGTGCCAGTCTCCAACGTGCCTTTTGATATGCAGAAGAAACTGTGCAGAATGACACATTTGATGTGCACATATTCACACAAGGCTCTGCAGTTATTCTGCTGCTGGTTGCACACAATATAAAATGTAAAAATCATCTGCCATGACGGAGACTCTGTGCTTATCAGAGCACACACAAGAGGACATCACATTACCACTTAATCATGATAACACCTATAATTGTAGGGACAAAAAGTCTCATCTCAAATCTTCTGGTACCAGTGCATGACAGTGCACATCACTCCAGGTAGAGACTGCAGATGGATCAGGTACCTGCTGCCTTCAGATGACCATAACGAGTCACCAGTATTAAGGAAAGGCTCTCAGTATATTGCTGAGGTGCAGCAGAGAACATGAGTGTTGATCAATAATGTGTAAATCAGTTGCTATAGTTGTCAGGATGCCATGTATGCATGCTGGCATGGCACTCCTGATCTCTGATAAAGTCCAGCACTTTGCACTTCACCTCAATGATGGCTATTTCCATTGTTTACCAACTGTAAACCTGCTTCTGCAGAGGAGTGTTTGCACATCCCATTAATATAAATCAAAGTTAACTAAATAAAAGCACCCACTCACTGAATAGATGTCCTCCTTATATAGACACCACCTGATTCAAACCAGGTGTGAATCCCAGGTAAAGCCCACCCATCACAACACTCCAAATTCCTAATCATTTTTTAAAACAATTAGTCCTGGATTTATGAGTTGATTGAAAATGCTGCCTCCTGTTGACGTTCATCACTTGAGGGCTACCTACATGATACTGCACTCAACGATTGGCGCTAATATCCCAGGCAAACGTCAGTATCCTCCGCTAGTAGATGGCCATGGCTTCTCTACCTCTGAATATTCACGTCACGATGGGGTTTAATCGGCAAATAACTCCTCACATTTCCTCCCACAGCCCAAAGACATGCAGGGTAATTGGTGACTCTAAATTGTCCGTAGGTGTGAATGTGAGTGTGAATGGTTGTCTGTCTCTATGTGTCAGCCCTGTGATAGTCTGGTGACCTGTCCAGGGTGAACCCTGCCTCTCACCCAGTGTCAGCTGGGATAGACTCCAGCCTCTAGTGATGGCCAAATGAAGCCTCATGAGGCATTTTCTTTATTTTCTGAGCCCACTAGATGGCGCTTTTTGTTCAACAAAAGGTTGAAAGCACACTGAATTGCCATTCCTTGAGACTCTCTCTTTAAAGCATGAGCGCCATCTAGTGGGCTCAGAAAATTAACAAAATGCTTCATGAGGCTTCATTTGGCCATCACTACCAACCTACCCTCGACCCCCAACAGGATAAACAGTTACTGAGAATGAAAAATGAAAGATTCTAGACTGCTCCGTAGTGTAGTGGTTTTTGCGCACCCCAGTTGTGTGCACCCCTTGTGGGACTTGTGATCAAAGGTAGTGATGGCCAAATGAAGCCTCATGAAGCATCTTCTTTATTTTCTGAGCCCTCTAGATGGCGCTTTTTGTTCAACAAAAGGTTGAAAGCACAATGAATTGCCATTGCCTCTCTCTTTAAACCATGAGCGCCATCTAGTGGGCTCAGAAAATAAAGAAAATGCTTCATGAGGCTTCATTTGGCCATCACTAATCAAAGGTTTAAAACTCATCCATGACGTAAATGTTGGTGGGGCTTGACATTGACCTTCTTAGTCACATGTTGAGAATTACATTTTTGGGAGCATGTATTCAGTGTGGATCAACCTATTTTCTTCATATTCTTCCGGTCATAACACGATTTCACAATTTAGAAATTAAAGGTTTCAGAGCGTCAGGGTTTGACTGATTCGTGCTGGCATTTCTTATCTGAACACTTTAAGCCCTTTCAGTTTATGAGCGCACCAGACGTTAACAAAATCCAGAATTAAATTTGAGTTTGCTGCAGAAACACAGCGACTGTGACAACATAGGAAAATGAAACACATCATTTCAAGCAATAAAAAAAGACCATACCACTTAATGTCTATTGATTAATAAGGAGTCAAACCAGGACTGCGAACACTCGAAATGCCAGATTTGATTGGTGTTGGCTGGGTCAACTGACAATTAGCTTGACATCTATGTATAGTTATTATATGTGGTTGCCTAGATACAAGGGACGGCTCATCCTACTTCCTCCTCCTCACTCTGTATGTGTGTGTCAGATAAGTCACTGCAGGCATAACGTCATCGCAGAGTTCTCTTCTCCTGACAGGAATAGAAAGAGGGGGATGAAGAAAGGATGAAGCTTGTGGTTGTGGAAAGGTGACCTCTGTGCACTTAGATCTATGCATAAGGCTACACCAGGTTAAAGCTGTCGAGGCTTTATGTGCTACAGTGAAAGACTTTGCTAAATCCAGTCTAAAAAGACCAACTTTGAATTAATAGCGCTGGTATTCAATCCATTTAAATGTGATACTGATGTCATACTGAATCATTTTATGTTTTATATGTTCATCCATGACCATAAATTATAAACAGGTTTCCATGATGAAAATGTGTCCTTTAATGTGTGTAATGTGACTCTTCACTTCATCCATCTGTACTGTCTTACTTTAACCACAAGAGGGCAGCAGAGCTATAGACATACTGTCCCCTGAACACCACAGAGGTCCGTGTATTCACAATGCTCTGCTGTAATTGCATCTGGCCGTGTGCAATCTTGTTTACCAGAGGGGGGTGCCCCGACTGTGTGTACAGCCGTACGCACTCTCATCTGACTTTGGTTCTAAATTAACAGCCACTCACCGCCTTAATGGCACTGCTAAGTAAATCAAATGGACTCATACGGTGCCGTGGCTAAATTAATGATCCCATTATGAGCCTACTGCAGAGAAGATAATGTGAATTGTAGTCTAGGAGATAAGACTGCATCGCTCAAAGATACATTTTAAAACAGGTGGACCCTATTACTCACTTTTTAGTCAGGTAGAAGTTTGGAATATGTTTAAATGTGTGGATTCCTTAGTGATTCAATTTGGGCTAAATAGGCATGGACTAGAAGTAGGATCAGTATCATGATCACTTGTGGGGAGCCCATGTGGGTTGACTGTTGGACAAGGTAAAATTTGAACAAATGTCCGTCCAACACTGCCAACTGGGACAATAATCAATAGTCTTAATTATTCAAGATTTTTTGGGCAGGGGATTGTTCTCCTGTTTACTCCAATTTGGAATGCTAAATTCCCTATGTACTGTAGTCCTTGTCATTGCTAACTCTACTTGGCTGGGGAGAATACTGAGAGACATGTGCTACCTCCATGCTGCCAGCTGCTTCTTTTCACCATCTAGCAAAGAGCTGCAATGTGCACGAGTAAAGGCCTCAGCATGTTTACAATAGGTAGTAAACATACTAGTAACAAGCCTCATTATTAGCTCATCATTATCACTCTAAATATGACTGTTATGCAAGATTTAAACTTCTGTGTCATATCGACGCTGGATCCCATGCTGTAGCCTGATGTGCACCTCCCCAGAAATGTAACTACACATCATGGCGACGCAGACCTCCTGTCTGTCTCTGTCAGCTGAAACCATTTCCCTCAGTGGAAACAAAGCTTTTATTTACTTTAATTTCACAGATAAGAAACAATAAATTGTGAAGACAATAAAGCCTTCACAAAAATAACATTTTAAGTCTTGTGTGTGATTTATCCTGGCTTCATATGAGCAGAGGAAATTTCTGCTAGTGGTTAAGCTAATTTATACAGTGTAAAATGCCATAAACTTGTGCTAATAATGTTAGCATGTTGTATTTGCTTGGAAAACGTGTTTAGTATAAGACAGTTGTTTTGTCAGTGAACCTTGTGAGTTGTAATGGAGCCGAATTTTGTAATGTTGCCTTTGTTAAATGTTGCTGTTGTCCTTGGCTTCATATGAGTAGAGGAAAAGTCAGCTAGCCACTACGCTAATTTATACTATGCAAAATGCCATAGGCTGGTGCTAATAACGTTAGCATGTTGTATTTGAGGGTAAAATGTGTCCAGATAAAGACAAGTGTTTGTCTGTAAATGCTGCAAGTTACAGTGAAGCTGAGTTGTGTACTTGGGTTTGACATTGTTGCTATTACGTCATGTTTAATGTGTGTTTAATGTGTGTTTTGAATCAACTAAACTTTACAGCACTTCACAGAAACCCTGCCGCTGACTAGTGTTTTGGAGGTGTAACTGAAGAGTGAACAGACACACCACCATATGAGTGTAAATGCTCACAATGGTGTAGGTCACATGTGTAGGCTACGGCATAAGCTCTGCATAGAGCTGAAGCACAATTATAAATTCCCCTTTAATTACGAAGATTGGCCTATTTTTTCCATCCTAGTAACACTAATACTAGGAAGTAGGGGGTGTCAGAGTTGAAGGACCCTGACACACCAAATCGTCAGCCGGCTATCAGTCAATGTCGCGACGTTGGGCGCTGGTGAACATTAGTCACACTGGTTTTCTGTGGTATGTTGAATTGGTGTTGAGGCTAGCGGAGCCCATTGGTGCATGAGAAGAAAAACAGAAGTGAGGAAAGCAAACAGCTAAAATCAAAAGGGCATGAGATCGTAACAAAGATCTCATATTAGGTATGTTTTCTTTTTTTTTAGCCATTGTGCACTTTAGCAGAAATGTTTCGTAATTGTGTTTTCGTTTGCTAGCGCACCTTAACTATCATTCAACATCAGGTTGTGTTGTCAATGTGCTAACTGGCTAACTAGCGTCTTGAATTGAATGACGAATTATGACTACCGCCACCTGCTGGTATGGAAAATGATTTTGTCTCACACAGGTGTAGAACATATGTGCTGGTTGAAGTTGCTGTAGTCTTTGTGGTGTGCCCAAAATGAAACTTTTTGGCCACAGGCAACATATGGTGACGAAACAATCAGGCCATCAGCTTTTGTTACCGCTAGACCTTTTTATGTCACTTTGCTGCATCTGGGCCCTAAGAGCAAAAGTGTTTATTGCTGCTCTGACTGGTCACATGTAAAGGTGAGGCAAAAAGCCTGACATCATAGCCTTCTTTTGACTCCATCCCACTGTCTCCCCATTCTCTTTCCAAGTATTCTGTGTGGTGTGAATGTCTAACTGTGGTATCAATATGGGGAATCATCACTGAATCATTTCAGCATGTTGAAAAAAACTGAAAGAGTGATGATGTTTTACCCACCAGTGTTCCGTTTATTCCAGGCGGTCCTCGTGGTCCAGGCACCCCTACCACTCCCTAAAAACACATTAAAAAAAAATAACAGAAAATAAACAACTGAAGGGAGTTTAATTCACAAACACTTCAAGTTACGTTCAAGTCAGTTTTACCTGAGGTCCGCTTGGGCCTGCTTCGCCAGGAGGTCCCTGGACACCCTGTAGATGACAAGATTACATGATATAGATTTCTTTATTGATTCTTTTCATTTCTGTCTTTTCAAATTCAAAATCCATCTCAAACAAATTGATGGAAATATCCATCAGATTCAACGTTTCTGTAACTAATTTTGTGTCTTGACAAGTAGACCCTCGCTATTTGGAAACTGTCTCGCACACTCGGGAGATGGCACTGATATAAGTAAAGTAAATATGAATAGGGGTTACATTACGCCACGTCCTGTCATGTAATGCATCATCTAACAGATGTTAGACAGCGATCTAGGAATAGTTAAAAGCTTATGAAAAGTGGTTCTGTTGCAGACTCCCTACCTGCCATGCAAATAGAAATGGATACTGGAGGATCAAAGTGCTTTAGATGCAGATGATGTGAACCTGCACTGATGATTCTGCCGCAGATACGCTTCCTGTGTGTGTATGTGTGATAAAGTAAACTAAGTGTAATCCTCTGGGGTTTAAATAAGTCTCATAGATCCGGATATCAGTGGGCGTCTGACACGGTGGCTTTACTTCAGTAACAACGTCGGGGCTTTTTCTCTGCTTACATCAAAAAGACTTCCTGTGTACTCTCTGCTTTCCTCTCTGAGTCTATCACTTTGTAAAACATGTCGGCAAATGTCATATTTCAATGTCACTGTGATAAAAATGTAAACTAGTAACATTTAATCAAGCTCTATGGCTTTTAAGATACCGACACGAAGGTCTCCAGGTGATACTTGAAATGAGCCCCGATCCAGGTGATAACAAGTAATTCACAAACACATTAGAGTGAAGCGGGCCCTGCATCGTAACATTCATCTTACTCATCCATCTCTCATCAGTGTACCCGCAAGTCTGTGGATACACGAGGATATATGATCTGTCATTAGCAGATGCTGTTTATCGAAACACCATCACCCCTTCACCCTGAGGTGAACAGAGGACCGAACAGGGAAGGGTGGGACGACAGACAAACTGAGAGGCCGGAGGAGGCAAGGAGACGGGAAAATACCAAAGACTTTACATTTCAGACTGAACAACAGCTGTGAATCAGCTCTGGACTGATGTCATAAGAAAATGTCGTAAGAACAATGCTGTCAAATGCCATGAAGTCGAAACACAAAAGAACCCAACCAAGCCCAAGTCATTTAGTCTAATGTGTTGTAAAGTCAGCTTTACAAGCTTCTCTTTCTTTGCTGCTTACAAGCTTCTTAAATTCCAATTTCGAATAACAACCACCTGGTACATCAGTGTTAGATATGGCCAAGATTGGTGCCATGGTATTTATTGACCTGGAAACAAGTTTATTTAAAGAGGCACTGCAAAAGTCCTCCTCACATCCTTGCAAAAAAAGGTGGCACCTAGAGCTTGGTGACAAAGTAACCTCTTTTATGTCTAGCTAGGTCCGCCACCAACCAGATCGTTAGTTAAAACAGCTCATTTAAAAGCTGTATTTGTATCAGCTGTTGCATTCATCTTATTTTGACGCATGGGCAGAAGCCCCCAGTATATGGAAAATGAAGCCAGGGGCAGCCTTTTCCATTTTATCTCGACACAGAAAGGGTCAAAGTAGACTCACGTGACAAAGAAGGGGTTGGCGGTTAGGGTAAGGCAACAAAACTACTTGGTTAGGGTTAGGGTAAGTGTTGTGTTTGGCATTAGTCAACTCAGTAGTGAGTCCTGTGCTTGGTGGACCCATCCACCTCCCCAAAGCAGACATTTGCTTTGCATTTTTTATCCTATGTCTGTTGCTCTGACTGTCTAATGGTGATGCACATGGGTTTACTTTGGAGCTGGCTGAAAGACCAACTGCGTCTCATACAGACGCTAAAGGGTGCCTGACCAAGCAGCGTATTTTGGCACCTTGGAAATGAGACCAGGCTGAAAATCAATATGATAGATTCCTTCTGTTTGGACTGTCTGGGTCTTATTCCTTTAGTGTCAGCGTTTCAAGACGTCAGTGGTACACATTCACGTCAGAGTTATGCAAATCTAAATGTGATGTAATAACACAGCACACAGACATCACCTCTATGAGCAGATCCACAGATTGTGAGGCAGCCATTTCGTCTCACAATTTAACTGTCTGAATTCTGAATGGGAGTTCTCATTGTCCAACTTACAGGGAGTGAACGACTGAACAAGGTTGTGATTTTGAACACTGCGACTGCTTGAAATACTAATGTGATCAGGCCTTTAGTTTGACAAACCAGTTAATACACCAGTTTGTCATCCTGTCATTTCTTTTCTTGTCTGAATCGAAAATCTATTAATCGACTCCAGAATGTACGAATTCAGCTGCCAGGCTTTTCACCAGAACCAAGAGACATGATCACATCACTTCAGCTTTAGTCTCTTTACACTGGCTCCCAGTATGTTTTAGAATAGATTTTAAGATTTTACTGATTGCTAGTGATGGCCAAATGAAGCCTCATGAAGCATTTTCTTTATTTTCTGAGCCCACTAGATGGCACTTTTTGTTCAACAAAAGGTTGAAAGCACACTGAATTGCCATTCTCTGAGCCTCTCTCTTTAAACCATGAGTGCCATCTAGTGGGCTCAGAAAATAAAGAAAATGCTTCATGAGGCTTCATTTGGCCATCGCTAATGATTACTATTAAGGCTCTTCATGGTCTCTCTCCCAGCTATATCTCCGACCTCTTAGTACCGCACACACCAGGGGCGGTATTCACAAACATTTTGAGAAGACTCTTAGAAAGCTCCTAACTTAGCCTACAAACGTTAAGCAAGGAGTTCTCGCTTAGGAGTGATTGCTGGTGGAAGGTGGAGACAGACTCAAGTCACCACTGTTGTACTGTTGCATTTTTCCCACACGATCTAATCTGGAGCATTTCACTGAGTCACTGTCACCCAGTGTTTGGAGAATATTTCTCCGACCTCTTTGTGTTTCCACCATTTTCTCCTCTGATTAAGAAACACTTAAGCCTCTTAAAAGTCCTCCTCTCTACTCCGAACAGTTTGGGCTAAGATGCTCTGAGAATAATTTTTATCTTTACCAGAAGCTAGTCTTAACTCTAAGGGGAAATCCTGAGAAATCACAAAAACTAAGAATTTTCTTAGTCCGTCACAAGGAGCAACTCTTAGCACTAGGAAGCTTTTTGAATTTGTCCCCAGGACATACCTTTAGGTCCTCGAGGTCTTCTGTCTGTTCTAGAGGCTCGGCTGAAAACTAAAGAGGACAGAGCATTTGCTGTCAGCGTCCGAGGCTCTGGAACAATCTGCCCGAGGAAATCGGCAAATGGGTCGGCCGAGTCAGTGATCTCTTTTAGATCCATTCTTAAAAGGTACTTTTATCAGAGAGCCTTTCCTGATTTTACTTGAGTTCTGAGTTCATTTTAAACTCTTTATTTCCTAAGTTTTTAAGTTTTCTTTGCAAAGTGTTTGTATGAGTTCTGGTTTTCATGTCTCTTTTAATTATTGACATGTAAAGCACTTTGTAATTCTGTTTTAAAGAGCACTTTATAAATGAAGATTATTATTATCCAGTCAAAAATCAGATTAGAAAACCTGACTCAAATTAATTGTAAATCGTAACGAATGAACCTCAGGAAGCTAGAATGCAAAATACCTTATTTATTCACATAAGTCTGATTAAACAGAAAAGTTGAGGTTCATCTTGACATTACAGGTGTGCACTGGAGCTCTTGTGCCTCTGTTGCTGCATAGCTCCTCCCTTCGTCTGGCACCCTAAACGATGACTGGGCTTACAGCTATCATCTATTAATGTATCATCTCCGTGCCTAAAAACAGGGCCAGATCATGTTCAGTCTACTTAGCACCAAGAGTAGAGACACACTGAAGCTGCTAGCTTAGCTTCTAAAAGTAGAAAAACACATTTGTGATTAGTTTAGACACAGAGTGCCTGAACACAGCATCCTCTGCCAACGTAGCATTGTTTGCTTGTTTGTGTCTACTTTTATGTGATAATCAAACACCCTGAAATGGACACGCAGACAGTTTAATGCAGCCTGTGTTACAAGGCAATAAGACGTGGGACAGTGCAGTATAGTAAAACTATTTACAGTCATAAAACCTTCATTCACAGTATTTGTTTCCCAGCGTTCCATGTAAACATCAGCTTGATTAGGAAGGGAGGGTTTGGTGGAGCGGCTCTGCACGCGACGCTGTCTGCTGCTGCGGACCTATGGAGGTTTGTGTGAGTAAACATGGGTGTTTACTGTATTTTGTACAGTGTGTGCAACCTACATCCAGACATGCTGGGTGTCTGGATATCAGTAATGAAGCCTGTGTAATTAGAAACAAAAAGCAAATGTGTTTGTGTGTGTAAATACATTTATGCATATGTGTGTGTGCTTTGCTTTACACACTGCCTCCTATAAAGTGTGAGTGTGTGGTTATGGGGTGTGACAGTGATGTTAAGCAGTCTGATACTTACAGACAGAGGATGTAAAAGTGTGAACATAAACATGGTGTAACATCCAACAGCTGTGTTGTTGACATTTTAAATTGACTTTGACATTTAAAATAGTTGTACATCCCCTTTAATATGATGGCGTTTCCATGGTGTCTCGTGGCCTTCAGCAGTTGTAATAAATGTATTTTATAACAAACGTCACAGGATATTCAGATTCATTTTTGTTGCTTTATGGAAAATATGGTCAGATTTTTTAAACCTTTGAAACCTAGTGATGGCCAAATGAAGCCTCATGAAGCATTTTCTTTATTTTCTGAGCCCACTAGATGGCGCTCATGATTTAAAGAGAGAGGCTCAAAGAATGGCAATTCAGTGTGCTTTCAACCTTTTGTTGAACAAAAAGCGCCATCTAGTGGGCTCAGAAAATAAAGACAATGCTTCATGAGGCTTCATTTGGCCATCGCTATAAACCTGGATTGACTTTTGTTTTCTTGTGCTGCGTTCAGATGACTTTAACAAACATTTAAACCTTTAAAAACTGAGCAAACTGGTTTATGAAAACATGAGGAGAAAGGCACAGAGCAACTTGGCGAGAAATTCAGAAAAGGTGACAAGAAAATGACCTGAAAATTAGAAAAAAATAAAAAAAAGTTTGCATTTCTTTCAGGCCATTTCCTTGCTTGTCCTTGTTTGCCCATTCTGTGTCCTTGTATGTGCACTTGTGTATTTGCACTGTGTGTGTGTGTGTGTGTGTGTGTGTGTGGGCGGTGAGTTTACTAGCACACAGCAGTGTGTAAAAGCGCCAATGAACCCGAGCTCTCGTGTTTATGTCCTGATTACTCTTTCCTTCAAGTCTTTATGGGACCATTTAAAAAGGAGCTGCTTGTTATATCTACAGAATGCTGAGTTAACAGGAATTATATTTTGTGTGCAGTCTCTGAATTCATCAGCAGCCATAACACTGAGCACTTTGGGAATTATGCTCCAATAACTTGTATTAATACACTGATCTTTGTCATTTTTCCTATCTTGTAATTGCTGCACATTCATTACAGAGCCGTGTTTTAGCTTCAATATGAAATAACTGAACCGTTCAACCCTGGCAGATATCACATATTTAGTGTTTCATATTCAGACAGCATTCTGTGACACATGTGATCAGTACGAACTCACCGGGGGGCCTTGAGCTCCAGCAGCACCAGGTGGCCCAATGACTCCTCTCTCCCCCTGAGGACACAAAAGACTTGTCAGTACCTTTCACCTTACAGGTGGTGTAACTGTGTGACTGAGCTCTACAGGAGAACATTAGCTGTACAGTGTCTGATCGTTATCACTTGTTTACATTTTCCTGTGAAAGACAGAAGCAGGGATGAGATAAAAATACACATGTATCCACTGAAGCTTTATAACTGAACCCAATACAGCAGGCTCAGGTATCAGATGGCACAATACATATAACTTGCATTGGCAGTGATATAAGTCAGTCGACCACAAACCTTTTCATGGGCCACGGTCCTCTGTACCATCATTCAAGTGAATGAATTAAGCTTTGACAATAGAGTTGAATTTCATCTAATCCAACTTAAAATAAAAGTCAAGTCAGTTTGCAAATTTCAGTTTTCTTCAGAAACTGGGTCAGTAAGGATCATGTGAGGGACATTTTTTACCCCAGAGATAGGCTGTATCATAAAACGTCTCTACTCAAGGTCCACTTATTAGCTTCTGTGACGCGTTCGCATCCTCACTCGTGCGGCTTTCTCAATAAGAGAGAGGTTCATTTCAAATTAAAGATATTAAGCAATGTTTGTCTCTAATATTGTTAACCCTCTGAAACCTAGCGATGGCCAAATGAAGCCTCATGAAGCATTTTCTTTATTTTCTGAGCCCACTAGATGGCTCTTTTTGTTCAACAAAAGGTTGAAAGCTTCACAGAATTGCCATTCTTTGAGCCTCTCTCATTAAACCATGAGCGCCATCTAGTGGGCTCAGAAAATAAAGAATATGCCTCATGAGGCTTCATTTGGCCATCACTATTGAAACCCAACATAGATCCTTTTTTTTAGGGGGGTCAAGGGATATTTTGGGGGACATAGCAGGTCAGTATTATATTCCACATGGAACTGGTATAAATCACCTGATAGCTCACAACCTAAAGATTAATTTGACTCTAAATTGAAAAAAAATTGGTCCAAAATCTCTCTAAAATACCACATTAAGACACCAAGACCTTGTGGAACACCACAGAAAAACCTGTCCTGTGATTTGATATCAAAAACTTCTTGAAACAGTTGAGAACACCCCCTTGTTGCCGATATACCTATGAAAGCCATCCATCCTTTGAATGCCCGAAGTCTCTACTAAGTAACTCACACAGTAAGAAAAGTCATTCATCTGTGCTACTTCCATCTGAGGGAATTACTTGAATAAGGCGTGCTGTGACTTTATCTGTGCCAATGATACTGACGCAAGAACACCAGGCGAGTTCTGTGGTCAGAGATCTCGTAGCGAGGCGGGTGCTCGTTAAAGCAAAAATGAACAGCAGCAAACAAACACATTTTAAGCCACAACACAACATGCAAATAAAGTTTTAAGCATCCACACGACACCAAAACCCACCGCTCGGTTTCCCTCAGACCTTCCTATACTGTTAAGCAGTTTTTGTTGAATGTATTACGACACAAGCGGTATGTGAACATGTTCCAGTGTGTGCTGCGGTAATTCGCTGACACTGGCAATGACATTGTGGAACAAGCTGTAAAATATATTCTGGTACTGCAAGCCATTCATTTGTAAAATTACATGATATTCCCTGCAGAGCTCTCACACATGTCTGCTTATATCATGCAAACAGAATCTGTTGATTCTCACATCAGTATATCAAATTTAATGTTCTAGTGCACCAACATACACATCAGCTGGTATTTTCTCTGACTTTTGTTGCATCAAATATCATCAGGAACACCTTAAAACTATATTTAAGCCTCAATTAGATGTTGCAGTTTTGAGGAGTTTTGTTTTACATATTCATCTTTGTACTGTGTTAATCATGTTACATGTTTTGTGTCATTAACATCTTGGGATCAAGTTAGAAAGAAGTCACAAGTTAACATGTTTCTCTTGGATTCAGTGTGTATTTCTAGATCCATACTCTCATGCTTTGTCCATGGTTCTCAGCCCAGAACCCATTGGTTCCCTCTGAGGACATGCATTTTATAAACAGTTCAGAAATATATACTTTTTTTGTAGTTTTTAGCCAACATTACTCAAATAGTAGGAAACAGTCCTTTTGTGTGGGACTATTTTCAGCGGAGGATTAATCCACATTTGGTGTCCTGGTAAGAATTTGTTAGCAGAATGGTCTGTGTGAAACTGAGTCAAAATAAGCTCCAGTGTGTGTGTTCATGGTAATGAAGCAACATGTCAGTGAGTGCAACAGAGTGGCTCATTGTTGTGTTTTGAAGTAGAAAGGGAGTCAATATTGTGAATGTCGTGCGTTCAGAGGCGGGGGCAGAACGTCTGAAGGCTCTAGAACTCATGGTGGTCAAGCGGCAGATAGTGAGATCTAAGAGTACGTGAGGGTATGTAGAGGAAGTTCAGACAGGTAGCAACGGGCTTGATTATGAAGGGCCTTAAAGGTGAGAAGCAGAATCTTGAAGTCGATGCGATATTCAACAGGAAGCCAGTGAAGCTGCTGGAGAACAGGAGTGACATAATCTAAGGAGGGGGTTCTGGTAATGGTACGGGTGGTTTATGTAGACACTAGAGAGAGGGAGAACAAAGAGGACAGAATTGCAATAATCAATGTGAGATGTAACCAAAGAATGAACAAGGATAGTGGCAATGTGAGGTGTAAGTGACAGGCAAAGATGACTAATATTATGTAGATGAAAGTATGCAGACTGATTGATGTGAACGATAATGTACTGTCCAGGATGACACCCAGACTCTTAACCTGAGGGGATGGATGGACTTTGGAGCTGTCAGTGGTCAGAGAGAAACTATCGGGTTTAGCCAAGGCAGATTCAGGATTTCAAGGACAACCTCAGTTTTATCTCTGTTACATTTGAGGAAGTTGTCCGAGAGCCAAGAAGGGAACTGGGTGGAAGAGTGGAAGTAGGCTAGGTGGATAGATAGAGCTGGGTGTCATCAGCGTAACAACGGAATTGAATGCCAGATCTTCTGAGGGTATGGCCAAGAGGTTGTTGACAATAAAGCAAAAATACCTGGATGATATCACCAAACTTATACTGAAAGGAGCTGGATACGGCATTTAGAGCATATCTAGGAGTCTGAGTCTACTCAGCTAGGGTTGGCTGAGCTGGTGGCTAGCAGTTAACGGTGCTAACAGCTGCAACAGTATTGACACAGCTGACGGTGTTAATGTGGGAGGAAGTGGAATGTGGGCACTACGCTTTTGCAAAAACACTGTTGCCATTATCACCACCATATGAGCGCAGTGCGAGTGGCAATGATCAGTCAGCCAGTGGGATACACATACAGGGACTCGCATGTGCAGCTGGACCGGCTACCACAACAACCAACAGTGGTGCTGGGATTACAACACACAAAGCATGACTACATTTTCCTCCCAAGTAGACATTATTCAACTAAATCTTTACATAGCAGACAGTTCTTTGCTGCTATATTAATGTCCTGAATGTCATATTCTCTCCTCATGTTTTCAGTCTATATCTACACCGTACAACAACAAATGCCCCAAACATTTCTTTTAAAACATAAAATCTTAAAAACAAAAAATGAAAGACAAGCCTCCAGCACAGTGAGTAGGGTGCACTTGACTGTGATCTGTGCTGGGTTCAGAAAATAGAGCCCCAGACGTTTAAACATTATGACAGACATGTTTCCTCCACATGGCCCACTTCAAAATAAGGACGTTTAAAATAACTTAACATGATCAAATAAAACAATTCCGTTAATTCTCAGTATGTCTGTGTGTATGGTCTCAAAATGTCTTTTAGGGGTTTAATATAAAACACAATCCTGTGAGGTCACTGAAGTTGACTGGCCCTTGATACAGCCTCCCCTCTGGAGCTGCTCATTGTTAAACCTGGTCTTCCTCTTGACCTGGATTCGTCATGATCTAACTATAGTCATGGGTCGGTGCTCTGCAAGGCTTTAACTGTGACACCATGAGGTTTTAAGCACTTTCTTTGTGTCCGAGCCCTCTGCAGACACGGGGGTTACCAGATCCCACCACCATATATTTTAAGTGCAGAGCTCTGCATCTTGGCAGTGAGGAAACATCTGAATTAGCTCTCCACTGCGTCTGTTTTCTTTTGAAGTGTCTCGCCACACTACGCACATAAACCCG